>NC_092150.1:74851705-75214205 GCF_045791955.1 Oncorhynchus clarkii lewisi
TCTCTCTGGTCTCTCTCTCTCTGGTCTCTCTCTCTGGTCTCTCTCTCTGGTCTCTCTGTCTCTCTCTCTCTGGTCTCTCTCGTCTCTCTCTCGCTGGTCTCTCTGTCTCTGGTCTCTCTGTCTCTGGTCTCTCTGTCTCTGGTCTCTCTGTCTCTGGTCTCTCTGTCTCTGGTCTCTCTCTCTGGTCTCTCTCTGGTCTTTCTGTCTCTCTCTTTCTGGTCTCTCTCTCTCTGGTCTCTCTCTCTGGTCTCTGGTCTCTCTCTCTGGTCTCTCTGGTCTCTCTCTCTCTGGTCTCTCTGGTCTCTCTGGTCTCTCTCTCTCTCTCTCTGGTCTCTCTCTCTCTGTCTCTGTCTCTCTCTCTCTGGTCTCTGTCTCTCTCTCTGGTCTCTCTCTCTCTCTGGTCTCGCTCTCTCTCTCTCTGGTCTCTCTCTCTCTCTGGTCTCTCTCTCTCTCTGGTCTCTCTCTCTCTCTGGTCTCTCTCTCTGGTCTCTCTGTCTCTCTGTCTCTCTCTCTGGTCTCTCTCGTCTCTCTCTCGCTGATCTCTCTGTCTCTGGTCTCTCTGTCTCTGGTCTCTCTGTCTCTGGTCTCTCTGTCTCTGGTCTCTCTCTCTCTCTGGTCTCTCTCTGGTCTTTCTGTCTCTCTCTTTCTGGTCTCTCTCTCTCTGGTCTCGCTGGTCTCTCTCTCTCTGGTCTCTGGTCTCTCTCTCTGGTCTCTCTGGTCTCTCTGGTCTCTCTGGTCTCTCTGGTCTCTCTCTCTCTCTGGTCTCTCTCTCTCTCTCTCTCTCTCTGGTCTCTCTCTCTCTCTCTGGTCTCTCTCTCTCTCTCTGGTCTCTCTCTCTCTCTCTTTCTGGTGTCTCTCTCTCTGGTCTCTCTCTGGTCTCTGTCTCTCTCTCTGGTCTCTCTCTTGTCTCTCTCTCTGGTCTCTCTCTTGTCTCTCTCTCTGGTCTCTCTCTGGTCTCTCTCTCTCTCTGGTCTCTCTCTCTCTCTGGTCTCTCTCTCTCTCTGGTCTCTCTCTGGTCTCTCTCTCTCTGGTCTCTCTCTCTCTCTCTCTGGTCTCTCTCTCTCTCTCTCTCTCTGGTCTCTCTCTCTCTCTCTCTCTGGTCTCTCTCTCTCTCTCTGGTCTCTCTCTCTCTCTCTGGTCTCTCTCTCTCTCTCTGTAAATGACTTAGTGTGGTCATCATGGCTTGTAAGAGTGCTTATTTTTGTGTGTTTTTAAAGCCTTCTGGCCATGGTGTGAGTTAATGACATGGTTGTGGTCAGTTTCAGTTAGACTGGACACCACACTCTCACGACTGTGGTGTGGCCTGTTTTTCAGTTGGAATCCTAAACCATCAAGGGACATGAACAAGGTGTGGGTTTTCTACTTTGGCCTTTCTGCTGAGAGAGATGAGACAGCGAGAGAGAGAGACGAGAGAGAGGCTTCCAGTGTCTAGTTAAACTCTGTCCTGGCAAGCTTGCCACTTGGAATCCAGATAGGGACACTGTGGGAACATAAAGGGGTTCACTTTTTGTTGTTTTATTAGGATGGTTGAGTATTAACAATGTTTACTCTGAACTTGATGAGAGGACAAGGATAAAGGTCTCAATTCTCACACGTCCTTTTCTCTCCCTCTCTCGCCTCCTTCTTTCAGACGATTACACGGATGCCCTCCCTCCTCTCCCAGAGATTCCGGATGCCGGCTCGGTCCTGAGCTCAGTGGGCGTTCCGGGCCGCTTTCGCCCCTCCGACATCCACCACACCCCACTACGCTACTGCTCCGCCCACAGCATGGACTCCTCCCCAGACAGTGCTGAGCGCCCAATCAGCTACGGCTCCACCTCTTCCTCCGCCTCCTCCAGGGACAGCCACTGCTCACTGGGCAGCCGCTCCACTTTAGGCCCCTCCCCTCACTGTCACCCCGCTCCTGACCGGGATTCTGGGGCGATCCGGTTGGAGCTGGTTCCAGCCAGACAGCTGGGATGTGGGGATGAGGAGGAAAGGAATATTGGAGGAACAGATGCAGGAAAAGGGACTGTTAGACAGGTGTCTGCCCAGACCCCCCAGTCAGACACCAAGGCTGGGGAGAGGAGCTCCCCAGGGCCCAGGGTGCAGTATGTGGACAGGGTGGTTCAGGAGATAATGGACACTGAGAGGACCTACGTACTGGACCTGCAGAGCATCGTACAGGTAAGGAGCATGGTACCACACAACACCACTGGGGAGACGCATACATAGTACTTATCCTTCTTACAGGAGTCTGTCCAGTACTGTGAGGACCATGGTACCACACAACACCACTGGGGAGACACCAGCTATCAATGCACCTACATACAGCACAGGGGTACATTTTCAGACTAGGTAGGTGAGATGCAAACAGTAGGACAGAGCATGCAGTGTTTCCCAACTCCAGTCCTCCAGTACCCCCAACAGTACATATGGTTGTTGTAGCCCTGGACAAGCACACCTGATTCAACTTGTCAACTAATCATCAAGCCCTCAGTGAGTTGAATCAGGTGAGTTTGCCCAGGACTAAAACAAAAATGTTATGTTGGGACTGCTGGAGGACTGGATGGGAACCCTGTTGGGACTGCTGGAGGACCTGAGATGAAACCCTGTTGGGACTGCTGGAGATGAAACCCTGTTGGGACTGCTGGAGATGAAACCCTGTTGGGACTGCTGGAGATGAAACCCTGTTGGGACTGCTGGAGATGAAACCCTGTTGGGACTGCTGGAGATGAAACCCTGTTGGGACTGCTGGAGATGAAACCCTGTTGGGACTGCTGGAGATGAAACCCTGTTGGGACTGCCGGAGATTAAACCCTGTTGGGACTGCCGGAGATGAAACCCTGTTGGGACTGCCGGAGATGAAACCCTGTTGGGACTGCTGGAGGACCTGAGATGAAACCCTGTTGGGACTGCCGGAGATGAAACCCTGTTGGGACTGCCGGAGATGAAACCCTGTTGGGACTGCTGGAGGACTGGATGGAACACTGCAGTGTAGGAGGACAGATACTAGTATATTACTGAACAGCATCATACCAGTCAGGACCTGTGTAAGAAAGAACGGGGGTCAAGATGTGTCCAGAGTGTTCATAGACAACACCCATATACAGGAGAAGTTGATTTTGGTGGAAGAGTTGTCGTCAGAGTTCCCAACCAGCAGGAAACTGGTCCTTTCAGAAAGAGATAGAGGGGGTGGGTGAGTTGTCGGAGAAATGGTTTCCTCACCCCTCCCACCTTGTCACAGGGACCAAGATGGATGTCCCTACCCCCACCATGCCTCCTCGCTCTGTTCAGGTTGAGGAGAATAGGAATGGGAGAGCGGTGCTGTAGGAAGAGGGATTTAGAGCTGTAATAACAATGTCTAAAGTAGGTTAGCTAAACACTGAGCAGAGATCGCTTTAAAGACGTATACTCCCCTTAGACCTGGACCCCCCTAACTACTCAACAAGACCCCTTTATCAGATCTATGCGGCCGGACACCCACTCTTCCACTACACTTTTAGACAGGACCATAATTTACCCCTTTCTCCCCCCTTATTGATGTCAATCTCTGTTAAGACTTCCAACATTTACGCTATTCATCATCAGTGGATTACATTCAGAGCAGACTGCCCTGCTATATCTAGTCCTTGTCAGTAGGTCCCATTAAGTGGGTGTAACACATCGCACTCATTCACCATCATATTCACCACCACCAATGTACAGTATAGTGCTACTATCCACCGTGGCCACTCGCCATCAGAGCTGTCACCCTCCACCCATTACCCAGAATCCCTTGCGTGGTGCTTTCCGCAGGGTTAGAGGGGGTGATTGCCCAAACACAAATATTTAACCAGACTCCTGTGGGCTCACCTGCGCTCCATCTGTCAACGACGGACGGTGATGTGGCCTGCACAAGCAGTGTGTTTGTATTGGTATGTGCATATATGTGTGTAGTGGTTTGTGTGTGTGGCACATAATGCATGTATATGTACAGTGCATCCCATCAAGATACACACAATACCCCATAATGACAAAGTGAAAACATGTTTTTAGAAATGTTTGCAAATGTATTACAAATCAAAAACAGATACCTTGCATAAGTGTTCAGACCCTTTGCTATGAGACTCGATATTGAGCTCAGGTGCATCTTGTTTCCATTGATAATCCTTGATGTTTCTACAATTTGTGGTAAACTCAATTTATTGGACATCATTTGGAAAGGCACACACCTGTCTATATAAGGTCCCACAGTTGACAGTGCATGTCAAAAACCAAGCCATGAGGTCGAAGGCCAAGCAATGAGGTTGAATGAATTGTCCATAGAGCTCAGAGACAGGATTGTTTCAGAGCAGCGACACTCCCCATCCAACCTGACCGAGTTTAGAGGATCTGCAGAGAAGAATGGCAGAAACTCCCCAAATATAGGTGTGCCAAGCTTGTAGCGTCATACCCAAGAAGACTTAAGGCTGATGTGCTTCAACAAAGTACTGAGTCAAGGGTCTGAATACTTATGTAAATGTACTATTTCAGTTTTTTATTTTTAATACATTTGCAAAAATGTCTAAGTAGTTTTTTTGCTTTGTCATTATGGAGTATTGTGTGTAAATTGATGAGGGGAAAAAACAATTCAATACATTTTAGAATAAGGCAGTAATGTAAATAAAATGTGGAAAAAGTCAAGGGGTCGGAATACGTTCCAGATGCACTGTAACTGTATGTGAGTAGTACATGGTAGATGCACCCTATATACAGTGGGGCAAAAAAGTATTTAGTCAGCCACCAGTTGTGCAAGTTCTCCCACTTAAAAATATGAGAGAGGCCTGTAATTTTCATCATAGGTACACTTCAACTATGACAGACAAAATGAGAAAAATCACATTGTAGGATTTTTAATGAATTTATTTGCAAATTATGGTGGAAAATAAGTATTTGGTCACCGACAAACAAGCAAGATTTCTCACAGACCTGTAACTTCTTCTCTGTCCTCCACTCGTTACCTGTATTAATGGCACCTGTTTGAACTTGTTATCAGTATAAAAGACACCTGTCCAAAACCTCAAACAGTCACACTCCAAACTCCACTATGGCCAAGACCAAAGAGCTGTCAAAGGACACCAGAAACAAAATTGTAGACCTGCACCAGGCTGGGAAGACTGAATCTGCAAAAGGTAAGCAGCTTGGTTTGAAGAAATCAACTGTGGGAGCAATTATTAGGAAATGGAAGACATACAAGACCACTGATAATCTCCCTCGATCTGGGGCTCCACGCAAGATCTCACCCCATGGGGTCAAAATGGTCACAAGAACGGTGAGCAAAAATCCCAGAACCACACGGGGGGACCTAGTGAATGACCTGCAGAGAGCTGGGACTAAAGTAACAAAGCCAAGGGCATTGAAGATGAAACGTGGCTGGGTCTTTTCAGCATGACAATGATCCCAAACACACCGCCCGGGCAACGAAGGAGTGGCTTCGTAAGAAGCATTTCAAGGTCCTGGAGTGGCCTAGCCAGTCTCCAGATCTCAACCCCAAAGAAAATCTTTGGAGGGAGTTGAAAGTCTGTGTTGCCCAGCAACAGCCCCAAAACATCACTGCTCAAGAGGAGATCTGCATGGAGGAATGGGCCAAAATACCAGCAACAGTGTGTGAAAACCTTGTGAAGACTTACAGAAAACGTTTGACCTCTGTCATTGCCAACAAAGGGTATATAACAAAGTATTGAGAAACTTTTGTTATTGAACAAATACTTATTTTCCACCATGGATTTTTTTCCTCATTTTGTCTGTCATAGTTGAAGTGTACCTATGATGAAAATTACAGGCCTCTCTCATATTTTTAAGTGGGAGAACTTGCACAATTGGTGGCTGACTAAATACTTTTTTTGCCCCACTGTATGGTGGTCCTTCCCTGGCTGAATAACTGTGTTTTTTTAAGCAGCATATCAGGCTTCTCCAAACAAACTCACAGAGAAACCTGGAGAACACCTTTCATCCCATTCCCCCTGCTCCAGTCCCGGACATGAGGTTTTGGTTTTAGGGATGATCAGTGAGATACACCTGCTGGAGCGTGTGCTGCGGGTGGGTGTTGCCATCGTGACCAGTGAACTGAGATAAGGCGGAGCTTTACCTAGCATAGACTTGTAGATGACCTGGAGCCAGTGGGTCTGGCGACGAACATGTAGCGAGGGCCAGCCGACTAGAGCATACAGGCCGCAGTGATATAAGGTACTTTAGTAACAAAACGGATGGCACTGTGATAAACTGCATCCAGTTTGCTGAGTAGAGTATTGGAAGCGAAAGCAATCCAAGCGTTTGTGTAAGTTTATCGATCACTAGACAAAACATTATGAACACCTAGCATCAAAGTAGCTTGGTCACGAAAATCAGAAAAGCAATCAAATTAATCGCTTACCTTTGTTGATCTTCGGATGTTTTCACTCACGAGCCTCCCAGTTACACAAATGTTCCTTTTGTTCCTGAAAGATTATTTTTGTATCCAAAATACCTCTGTTTGTTTGGCGCGTTATGTTCAGAAATCCACAGGCTCGAGCGGTCACGACAACGCAAATAGTATCCATAATGTCCACAGAAACATGTCAAACGTTTTTTATAATCAATCCTCAGGTTGTTTTTAAAATATATAATTGATAATATATCAACCGGCACTGTCTATTTTTCAGTAGGAGAGGGAGAGTCAATGGCTGCCCCACTCTGCTACGCAAGCAAAACTCCTGGGAACACCCAGCTATCCACCAACGCCATGTTATCTTTCTCGCTCATCTTTCAAAATAAAAGCCTGAAACTATGTCTAAAGACTGACACCTTGAGGCAGCGATAGGAAAAGGAATCTGGTTGATATCCCTTTAAATGGAGCGAAGGCAGGCTATGGAACATGGAGCTTTCAAAATAGAAGCCACTTCCTGGTTTGATTTTCCTCAGGTTTCGCCTGCATTATCAGTTCTGTTATACTCACAGACAATACTTTGACCGTTTTGGAAACTTTAGAGTTTTCTATCCTAATCTGTCAATTATATGCATATTCTAGCATATGGGCCTGAGAAATAGGTTGTTTACATTGGCAACGTTATTTTTCCAAACATAAAAATAGTGCCCCCTAGCTGAAAGAGGTTAAATAATACAAAAACAAAGTGTTGGAGAAGAAAGTAAAAGTGAAATATGTGCCATGTAAGAAAAGCTAACGTTTAAGTTCCTTGCTCAGAACATGAGAACATATGAAAGTTGGTGGTTCCTTTTAACATGTGTCTTCAATATTCCCAGGTAAGAAGTTTTAGGTTGTAGTTATTATAGGAATTATATGACTCTTTCTCTCTATACGTTTTGTATTTCATATACCTTTGACTATTGGATGTTCTTATAGGCACTTTAGTATTGCCAGTGTAACAGTATAGCTTCCATCCCTCTCCTCGCCACTACCTGGGCTCGAACCAGGAACACATCAACAACAGCCACTATCGAAGCAGCGTTACCCATGCAGAGCAAGGGGAACAACTACTCCAAGTCTCAGAGCGAGTGACATTTGAAACGCTATTAGCGCGCACCCCGCTAACTAGCTAGCCATTTCACATCACATCGTTACACCAGCCTAATCTCGGGAGTTGATATGCTTGAAGTCATAAACAGCGCAATGCTTGAAGCATTGCGAAGAGCTGCTGGCAAAACGCACTAAAGTGTGGTTGAATGAATAGTTACGAGCCTGCTGCGGCCTACCATCGCTCAGTCAGACTGCTCTATCAAATCATAGACTTAATTATAACATAATAACACACAGAAATACAAGCCTTAGGTCATTAATATGCTCGAATCCGGAAACTATCATTTCGAAAACAAAACGTTTATTCTTTCAGTGAAATACGGAACCGTTCCGTATTTTATCGAACGGGTGGCATCCATAAGTCTAAATATTGCTGTTACATTGCACAACCTTCAATGTTATGTCATAATTACGTAAAAATTCTGGCAAATTAGTTCGCAACGAGCCAGGCGGCCCAAACTATTGCATATACCTTAACTCTGCGTGTAATGAACGCAAGAGAATTGACACAATTTCACCTGGTTAATATTGCCTGCTAACCTTTCTTTTAGCTAAATATGCAAGTTTAAAAATATATACTTCTGTGTATTGATTTTAAGAAAGGCATTGATGTTTATGGATAGGTACACGTTGGAGCAACGACAGTCCTTTTTCGCGAATGCGCACCGCATCGATTATATGCAACGCAGGACATGCTAGATGAACTAGTAATATCATCAACCATGTGTAGTTATAACAAGTGATTATGATTGATTGATTGTTTTTTTTTATAAGATGAGTTTAATGCTAGCTAGCAACTTTCCTTGGCTTCTTACTGCATTCGCGTAACAGGCAGGTTCCTCGTGAGGCAGGTGGTTAGAGCATTGAACTAGTTAACCGTAAGGTTGCAAGATTGAATCTCTGAGCTGACAAGGTAAAAATCAGTTGTTCTGCCCCTGAACAAGGCAGTTAACCCACCGTTCCTAGGCCGTCATTGAAAATAAGAATGTGTTCTTCACTGACTTGCCTCGTTAAATAAATAAAAATAAAAAATCTGCGTCCAAAAATACAGATTTCCGATTGTTATGAAAACTTGAAATCGGCCCTAATTAATCGGCCATTCCGATTAATCGGTCGACCTCTAGTGATCAGGCTCAGACTAGGCTGTGTTGATTGACAACCCAAACCCTAAACATGATCCTGGTCTCTTACCGTGACTCCACCGACCACCATTATCCTAAATTAAAGCCAAAACTCTAACCCCCAAACCTGGCCCTAAGCCATTGCCCTGAAACCCCCATATCTGCCCTTTCACCCCTAAATCCTCCAAACTGTCTCCTCTTACCTCAGAACCTTGACCCCTGCTTCTATTTTACACAATGATTCTGACAGAGTTCCCCCTCTGGGAGTGGATGACCTCACCAAACACCAAACAATCTAAGAGTGTTGTGTGTGTTAGAGAGGGGGAGGGGGGGGGGCGGGTGAGACGCAGGTTGGCTACTTTGTGTGGCCTGCAGATAAACAGTTGAAGTCGGAAGTTTACATACACCTTAGCCAAATACATTTAAACTCAGTTTTTCACAATTCCTGACATTTAATTCTAGTACAAATTCCCTGTCTTAGGTCAGTTAGGGTCACCACTTTATTTTCAGAATGTGAACTGTCAGAATAATAGTAGATTATGGTTGGCGCGTTTTGTTCAGAAATCCACAGGCTCGTGCAGGACATGACGGGCAGACGAAAATTCCAAATAGTACCCATAAAGTTCGTAGAAACATGTCAAACGTTTTTTATAATCAATCTTCAGGTTGTTTTTATAATAAATATTCAATAATATTTCAACCGGACTGTAGCTTTTTCAATAGGAGAGAGAAAATGTATTCTCCAAGCTGTTGTGCATGTAAAACTCTGCTGGCACCCAGCCATCCACTGACACGATGTGATCCTTCTTGCTAATTTTTTCAGAATAAAAGCCTGAAACTATGTCTCAAGACTGTTCACACCATGTGGAAGCCATAAGGAAAGGAATCTGGTTGATATCCCTTTAAATGGAGGGAAGGCATGCAATGGAACAGGGAGATTAGTTTCTCTTAGGCACTTCCTTGTTGGATTTTCCTCAGGTTTTCGCCTGCAATATCAGTTATGTTATACTCACAGACAATATTTGGACAGTTTTGGAAACTTTAGAGTGTTTTCTATCCTAATCCGACAATTATATGCATATTCTAGATTCTGGGCCTGAGAAATAGTCAGTTTCATTTGGGTACGTTTTTCATCCAAACATCAAAATACTGCCCCCTACACTCAGCAGGTTAAATTGTTTAATTTGAGTAAAACTTTTTGCGTAGCCTTCCACAAGCTTCCCACAATAAGTTGGGTGAATTTCGGCCCATTCCTCCTGACAGAGCTGGTGTAACCGAGTCAGGTTTGTAAGCCTCCTTGCTCGCACACGCTTTTTTAGTTCTGCCCACAAATTGTCTATAGGATTGAGGTCAGGGCTTTGTGACGGCCACTCCAATACCTTGTCTTTGTTGTGCTTAAGCCATTTTGCCACAATTTTGGAAGTATGCTTGGGGTCATTGTCCATTTGGAAGACCCATTTGCAACCAAGCTTTAACTTCCTGACTGACTGATTCCTTGACAACAAGGTTGATGAAATCCGAGCAAGGGTAGCATTCCAAAGGGACATCAGAGACTGTAACGTTCTTTGCTTCACGGAAACGTGGCTCACTGGAGAGACGCTATCCGAGGCGGTGCAGCCAACGGGTTTCTCCACGCATCGCGCAGACAGAAACAAACATCTTTCTGGTAAGAAGAGGGGCGGGGGCGTATGCCTTATGGCTAACGTGACATGGTGTGATGAAAGAAACATACAGGAACTCAAATCCTTCTGTTCACCTGATTTAGAATTCCTCACAATCAAATGTAGACCGCATTATCTACCAAGAGAATTCTCTTCGATTATAATCACAGCCGTATATATCCCCCCCCAAGCAGACATATCGATGGCTCTGAATGAACTTTATTTGACTCTTTGCAAACTGGAAACCATTTATCCGGAGGCTGCATTCATTGTAGCTGGGGATTTTAACAAGGCTAATCTGAAAACAAGACTCCCTAAATTTTATCAGCATATCGATTGCGCAACCAGGGGTGGAAAGATTTTGGATCATTGTTACTCTAACTTCCGCGACGCATATAAGGCCCTGCCCCGCCCCCCTTTCGGAAAAGCTGACCACGACTCCATTTTGTTGATCCCTGCCTACAGACAGAAACTAAAACAAGAGGCTCCCACGCTGAGGTCTGTCCAATGCTGGTCCAACCAAGCTGACTCCACACTCCAAGACTACTTCCATCACGTGGACTGGGACATGTTTCGTATTGCGTCAGACAACAACATTGACGAATACGCTGATTCGGTGTGCGAGTTCATTAGAACGTGCGTTGAAGATGTCGTTCCCATAGCAACAATTAAAACATTCCCTAACCAGAAACCGTGGATTGATGGCAGCATTCGCGTGAAACTGAAAGCGCGAACCACTGCTTTTAATCAGGGCAAGGTGTCTGGTAACATGACCGAATACAAACAGTGCAGCTATTCCCTCCACAAGGCTATCAAACAAGCTAAGCGTCAGTACAGAGACAAAGTAGAATCTCAATTCAACGGCTCAGACACAAGAGGCATGTGGCAGGGTCTACAGTCAATCACGGACTACAGGAAGAAATCCAGCCCAGTCACGGACCAGGATGTCCTGCTCCCAGGCAGACTAAATAACTTTTTTGCCTGCTTTGAGGACAATACAGTGCCACTGACACGGCCTGCAACGAAAACATGCGGTCTCTCCTTCACTGCAGCCGAGGTGAGTAAGACATTTAAACGTGTTAACCCTCGCAAGGCTGCAGGCCCAGACGGCATCCCCAGCCGCGCCCTCAGAGCATGCGCAGACCAGCTGGCCGGTGTGTTTACGGACATATTCAATCAATCCCTATACCAGTCTGCTGTTCCCACATGCTTCAAGAGGGCCACCATTGTTCCTGTTCCCAAGAAAGCTAAGGTAACTGAGCTATACGACTACCGCCCCGTAGCACTCACTTCCGTCATCATGAAGTGCTTTGAGAGACTAGTCAAGGACCATATCACCTCCACCCTACCTGACACCCTAGACCCACTCCAATTTGCTTACCGCCCAAATAGGTCCACAGACGATGCAATCTCAACCACACTGCACACTACCCTAACCCATCTGGACAAGAGGAATACCTATGTGAGAATGCTGTTCATCGACTACAGCTCGGCATTCAACACCATAGTACCCTCCAAGCTCGTCATCAAGCTCGAGACCCTGGGTCTCGACCCCGCCCTGTGCAACTGGGTACTGGACTTCCTGACGGGCCGCCCCCAGGTGGTGAGGGTAGGCAACAACATCTCCTCCCCGCTGATCCTCAACACTGGGGCCCCACAAGGGTGCGTTCTGAGCCCTCTCCTGTACTCCCTGTTCACCCACGACTGCGTGGCCACGCAACTCAATCATCAAGTTTGCGGACGACACAACAGTGGTAGGCTTGATTACCAACAACGACGAGACGGCCTACAGGGAGGAGGTGAGGGCCCTCAGAGTGTGGTGTCAGGAAAATAACCTCACACTCAACGTCAACAAAACTAAGGAGATGATTGTGGACTTCAGGAAACAGCAGAGGGAACACCCCCCTATCCACATCGATGGAACAGTAGTGGAGAGGGTAGCAAGTTTTAAGTTCCTCGGCATACACATCACAGACAAACTGAATTGGTCCACTCACACAGACAGCATTGTGAAGAAGGCGCAGCAGCGCCTCTTCAACCTCAGGAGGCTGAAGAAATTTGGCTTGTCACCAAAAGCACTCACAAACTTCTACAGATGCACAATCGAGAGCATCCTGGCGGGCTGTATCACCGCCTGGTACGGCAACTGCTCCGCCCTCAACCGTAAGGCTCTCCAGAGGGTAGTGAGGTCTGCACAACGCATCACCGGGGGCAAACTACCTGCCCTCCAGGACACCTACACCACCCGATGTCACAGGAAGGCCATAAAGATCATCAAGGACATCAACCACCCGAGCCACTGCCTGTTCACCCCGCTATCATCCAGAAGGCGAGGTCAGTACAGGTGCATCAAAGCTGGGACCGAGAGACTGAAAAACAGCTTCTATCTCAAGGCCATCAGACTGTTAAACAGCCACCACTAACATTGAGTGGCTGCTGCCAACACACTGACACTGACTCAACTCCAGCCACTTTAATAATGGGAATTGATGGGAAATGATGTAAATATATCACTAGCCACTTTAAACAATGCTACCTTATATAATGTTACTTACCCTACATTATTCATCTCATATGCATACGTATATACTGTACTCTATATCATCGACTGTATCCTTATGTAATACATGTATCACTAGCCACTTTAACTATGCCACTTTGTTTACATACTCATCTCATATGTATATACTGTACTCGATACCATCTACTGTATCTTGCCTATGCTGCTCTGTACCATCACTCATTCATATATCCTTATGTACATATTCTTTATCCCCTTACACTGTGTACAAGACAGTAGTTTTGGAATTGTTAGTTAGATTACTTGTTGGTTATTACTGCATTGTCGGAACTAGAAGCACAAGCATTTCGCTACACTCGCATTAACATCTGCTAACCATGTGTATGTGACAAATAAAATTTGATTTGATTTGATGTCTTGAGATGTTGCTTCAATATATCCACATAATTTTCCTACCTCATGAAGCCATCTATTTTGTGAAGTGCACCAGTCCCTCCTGCAGCATAGCACCCCCACAACATGATGCCGCCACCCCCGTTCACGGTTGGGATGGTGTTCTTCGGCTTACAGGCCTCCCCCTTTTTCAAATGCGAGACAAGCATTTGTGTAAGTTTAGCATGGCATAATGCTATGCTAGGCTGTGCTGGCAGCAGGCAACATTTTCACAAATATAAGAAAAGCAACCAAATTCAGATGCTTTCACTCAGGAGACTCCCAGTTAGATAGCAAGTGTTCATTTTTACCCAAAATAATATTTTTGTAGGCGAAAAATGTCACGTTTGTTCATCCTGCTTGGCTGAGAAATCGACAGAAAAATACTTAAACTATAACGCATTAGCATAACGCAACTTTTCTATTCATGAAAATCGCAAATTAAATAAATACAGTGCCTTGCGAAAGTATTCGGCCCCCTTGAACTTTGCGACCTTTTGCCACATTTCAGGCTTCAAACATAAAGATATAAAACTGTATTTTTTTGTGAAGAATCAACAACAAGTGGGACACAATCATGAAGTGGAACGACATTTATTGGATATTTCAAACTTTTTTAACAAATCAAAAACTGAAAAATTGGGCGTGCAAAATTATTCAGCCCCCTTAAGTTAATACTTTGTAGCGCCACCTTTTGCTGCGATTACAGCTGTAAGTCGCTTGGGGTATGTCTCTATCAGTTTTGCACATCGAGAGACTGACATTTTTTCCCATTCCTCCTTGCAAAACAGCTCGAGCTCAGTGAGGTTGGATGGAGAGCATTTGTGAACAGCAGTTTTCAGTTCTTTCCACAGATTCTTGATTGGATTCAGGTCTGGACTTGGCCATTCTAACACCTGGATATGTTTATTTTTGAACCATTCCATTGTAGATTTTGCTTTATGTTTTGGATCATTGTCTTGTTGGAAGACAAATCTCCGTCCCAGTCTCGGGTCTTTTGCAGACTCCATCAGGTTTTCTTCCAGAATGGTCCTGTATTTGGCTCCATCCATCTTCCCATCAATTTTAACCATCTTTCCTGTCCCTGCTGAAGAAAAGCAGGCCCAAACCATGATGCTGCCACCACCATGTTTGACAGTGGGCATGATGTGTTCAGGGTGATGAGCAGTGTTGCTTTTACGCCAAACATAACGTTTTGCATTGTTGCCAAAAAGTTCAATTTTGGTTTCATCTGACCAGAGCACCTTCTTCCACATGTTTGGTGTGTCTCCCAGGTGGCTTGTGGCAAACTTTAAACGACACTTTTAATGGATATCTTTAAGAAATGGCTTTCTTCTTGCCACTCTTCCATAAAGGCCAGATTTGTGCAATATACGACTGATTGTTGTCCTATGGACAGAGTCTCCCACCTCAGCTGTAGATCTCTGCAGTTCATCCAGAGTGATCATGGGCCTCTTGGCTGCATCTCTGATCAGTCTTCTCCTTGTATGAGCTGAAAGTTTAGAGGGACGGCCAGGTCTTGGTAGATTTGCAGTGGTCTGATACTCCTTCCATTTCAATATTATCGCTTGCACAGTGCTCCTTGGGATGTTTAAAGCTTGGGAAATCTTTTTGTATCCAAATCCGGCTTTAAACTTCTTCACAACAGTATCTCGGACCTGCCTGGTGTGTTCCTTGTTCTTCATGATGCTCTCTGCGCTTTTAACGGACCTCTGAGACTATCACAGTGCAGGTGCATTTATACGGAGACTTGATTACACACAGGTGGATTGTATTTATCATCATTAGTCATTTAGGTCAACATTGGATCATTCAGAGATCCTCACTGAACTTCTGGAGAGAGTTTGCTGCACTGAAAGTAAAGGGGCTGATATTTGCACGCCCAATTTTTCAGTTTTTGATTTGTTAAAAAAGTTTGAAATATCCAATAAATGTTGTTCCACTTCATGATTGTGTCCCACTTGTTGTTGATTCTTCACAAAAAAATAGTTTTATATCTTTATGTTTGAAGCCTGAAATGTGGCAAAAGGTCACAAAGTTCAAGGGGGCTGAATACTTTCGCAAGGCACTGTATATTCAAGCACAAGCTTAGCCTTTTGTTAACAACACTGTCATCTCAGATTTTCAAAATATGCTTTTCAACCAAAGCTACACAAGCATTTGTGTAAGAGTATTGATAGCCTAGCATAGCATTAAGCCTAGCATTCAGCAGGCAACATTTTCAGAAAAACAAGAAAAGCATTCAAATAAAATAATTTACCTTTGAAGTACTTCGGATGATTTCAATGACGAGACTCTTAGTTAGATAGCAAATGTTCATTTTTTCCAAAAATATTATTTGTGTTGGCGAAATAGCTCCGTTTTGTTCATCACGTTTGGCTAAGAAAAAGACCGGAAAATGCAGTCGCTACAACGCCAAACTTTTTTCCAAATTAGCTCCATAATATCGACAGAAACATGGCAAACGTTGTTTAGAATCAATCCTCAAGGTGTTTTTCACATATCTATTAGATAATATATCAGTCGTGACAGTTGGTTTCTCATCAGAAGCGAACTGAAAAATACTGCAGCTGGAGATTACGCAATAATTGCAACAGAGGACACCAAGCGACCACCTGGTAGATGTAGTCTCTTATGGTCAATCTTCCAATGATATGCCTACAAATACGTCACAATGCTGTCGACACCTTGGGGAAGCGACAGAAAGCCTAAGCTCATTCGTGGCCCATTCACAGCCATATAAGGAGTCATTGGCATGAGGCGGTTTAAAAAAATGTGGCACTTCCTGATTGGATTTTTATCTGGGTTTCGCCTGTAACATCAGTTCTGTGGCACTCACAGACAATATATTTGCCGTTTTGGAAACGTCAAGAGTTTTCTTTCCAAAACTGTCAATTATATGCATAGTCGAGCATCTTTTCGTGACAAAATATCTTGTTTAAAACGGGAACGTTTTTCATCCAAAAATTAAATTAGCGCCCCCTATATCCAAGAAGTTAAAGGTAGGCCTTGAAATACATCCACAGGTACACCTCCAATTGATTCAAATTATGTCAATTAGCCTATCAGAAGCTTCTAAAGCCATTACATAATGTTCTGGAATTTTCCAAGCTGTTGAAAGGCACAGTCAACCTTAGTGTATGTAAACTTCTGACCCAATGGAATTGGGTGAATGGAAGTGGAAATTACTTGTGTCATGCACAAAGTAGATGTCCGAACCGACTTGCCAAAACTAGTTTGTTAACAAGAAATTTGTGGAGTGGTTGAAAACGAGTTTTACTGACTCCAAGCTAAGTGTATGTAAACTTCCGACTTCAACTGTAGAATGTACTTATCCCATCTGTCAATGAGATCGAGAGGAGAAACAGGATGAGGGAGAGACAGTTTGTGTGTGTGTGTGTGTGCGCGCGCGGTACCATGTCTGTGTACGCGTGGAGAGAATGCTGAGGCGTATAATCACTATTGGTAGCTGAACATGTCATGACTGATGGCTGAGATGGTGAGATAAGATACTGTCTGAACAGACACAGCCTCAGTTCCTTAAACACTTCTCTACAAGCCTCTCACCAGTGTATCCTATCCTATTAGCTTTGGACACTGTCCATCTGTGAGTACTGTAGGCCCTTAGACATTTTGCTGTGCTGGTCAAACAGCCATCTGGACAAAGAGGAGTACCCACTGAATAGTCTCTAGTTAAGTAGGCGGGTTAAGACTGGACTGAAGTCAGGGAGAAGTGGGCTGTGGGCCCAGTTGTTTTACTAGATTGGAATGCTCTTTGTCTAAAGCAGATTGAATGTGTGTTGAATACGTGTGAGAAGTGTATGTGGTTTCAAAGTGTTTACGATGCTGTGTTTTTATACGTGGAGAGTGTGTTCATAGTGTGTGTTCAGAGTGCGTGTTGGTGGGGGGTTGGTAGAATGACGCCAGGGAGCATGTCAGTCATACTCTCCCCCTCGCATGACTTGATGAGATATTCCTCAAAACACTTTGATGTGGGGTTCATAACTAACCTTGCTCTCTCCGTGTCTCTGTCTGTCGCTGCCTCTTGCTGTCCCTCTCGCTCTTTCCATCTCTCTGTCGCTGTCTCTCTCTCTCTCTCTCTCTCTCTCTCTCTCTCTCTCTCTTTTCTCTGTGTCTCTGTCTGTGTGTCTGTTGCTCTCGCTCACTTTCACTCAATTCAATATGCTTTATTGGCAATGAAATATATTCTGTAATTGGCAATGTATTTCAAAAACCATACATTTAGAAGTCGAAAGAACAATTGCATGAAGTCACATTGTTTCTCAAAAAACATATTTTTTTCTCTCTCTCTGTAGGATTACCTGGAGTGTATCAGTAACCAGTCTTGCCTGGCACTGAGCTCAGAGGAGAGAGGCTCTCTATTCGGGAACATCCGAGACATCTACCACTTCAACAGGTAAACACACACACACACACACACACACAAACACACTCAAACACAAACAAATACAGAGTGCAGTATCCAAAGAATCTACAGAATGAGGACAGTTTGTCTCACCTGTCGATGTGTGAGGGGGCCAGTGACCAATCAACGTTGTTTTGTCCATCTGAGGAGTGCATGTTCAAAACCACCAGGTCTGCTGGAAGCCTAGTCACTCAGACTGTCAGCTGTCACATAAAGACACACAGCAACACAGGGAGGGAGAGAAAAACCTAGGGAGAATTCACATAGTGAGGGAGTTTGGTTTGACACAAACTCCTTACAAACCGTCACAATGACCTCATTCCCTAGACATGTAACAATGGCTACACCAGTTGACCATATATCCATCAACCAATAAGAATTAGGGGCACACACACACAACCTATTTCAATTCACGGAAGTTACTTTTTGTTGTAAGCAGAGTACCCTAGGACCTAATACTGTGTCCCAAGTTATATTTGTTCCTGAACATTTTTGCTGTTTATAACAAAGAGCGATGGGGAGCAGTTTCGTAAGTGTGTAACTCTCAGTTTGTATTCCAATGATTGAATTAAGTGTGTGGTGTGCAAGTGGTTAAAGTACTGATATGCTGATGTGATCATTTTTGGGGTTTACAGAGATCTGCTTCATGACCTGGAAAAGTGTAATTCGGACCCTGTGGCCATTGCAGAGTGTTTCGTAGCCAAGGTAGGTCTCTTTCTTTTCTCTTTTTCTTTCTTGTTGAAGCCTGTCTGAACAGCTGGTTCGGAACAAAAAACACTCCAGAACATGTAACACACACAACATTATTTAGGTTACAAACTAACCAAAATTGTACTTCATCATACTGACAGAGAAGCACAATTTCTGAGGAAATTTAAGGGCCGGCAAAATGTCTAGTCACCATTTACTGGTGAGGGCTAATGGTAATACTTCAACACCTGAGATAAAAAATATTCTCCTCTCGTTTCTCTTATCTCTCTCTCTGTGTGTGTGTGTGTGTGTGTGTGTGTGTCTATAACTGTGTTTGGTCTTTCCAATCCTTTTCTACAATAAATCATTCTATTTCATGATAACTGCATACTAACACTTACTCAACAGACATATCTCTACCAATACCACAATAAGTACACAGTAATCTGTCTGTAACCAGAGTTTATCAGTCTGGACATGCACAAACACACTAGTCATTTCACTGCGGTCTGTGCCAGTGTGTACGATAGTGCTCTTGTTGAATTTGTATAGTCACCCAGTCCATGCTCCACATATTCATCATCCCAATACCACAATAAATCACTTCAAAAGTATTCATACCCCTTGACTTAATCCACATGTTGTTGCTTTACAGTCTGAATTCAAAATTGATTTGGCAACAACTCTGGTGGACATTCCTGCAGTCAGCATGCCAATTGCACGCTCCCTCAAATCTTGCGACAACATTGTGTTGCGTGACAAAACTGCATATTTTAGTGTGGCCTTTTATTGTCCCTAGCACAAGGTGCACCTGTGCAATGATCATGCTGTTTAATCAGTTTCTTGATATGCCACACCTGTCAGGTGGATGGATTATTTTGGTTAAGGAGAAATCCTCACTAACAGGGATGTTAACAAATTTGTGCACAACATTTGAGAGAAAGACGTTTTTTGTGTGTATGGAACATTTCTGGGATCTTTTATTTCAGCTCATGAAACATGAAGCTGACTTTACATGTTGCGTTTTATATTTTTCTTTAGTATATTTTACAATACACTATTAATGAATCAAGGGCCTCCGTGGTTTGTAGGTGGCCTTATCACAGTCACTTTACACATGTTAAATGTGTGTTTACTTACATATTTAGTACAGATTCAATCCTGCACACTCTTTTGATTGCAGTTATCCAAAGTAGTGTGTGCCATTACTGTTACGTGACCATACAATAGAGGTTGCGTGCGTTTAGAAACATTCCCTGATTATTGTAGTGTGTGTGTGGGTCATGAATTGGTGTTGGGTCAGTAGCCAGACAACTGCCTGGAAACATTTGTTCATTGCAGACAATCCCCCCCCCCCCCCACAACTTAGAGTCACAACTCGGCAAAGCTTTTGAAGGAGTGAAAAAACAGACCATAAATCCCTCCCTCCCTCCTCCTCTTGGAGGTAATCGTCTATCTGTCCTTATGTTCCTTACCCTGCTTTCAGTGAAATGTGTTGAGTAAGCAGCTTAGTCTTTATGGGTCCCTACATGCTGACTGCACCACTGTTGCACAATTAAAACAAGATCATAATGTTTTATCATCTGGTAGAAAAAAATCTTTCCTCTTCAGTCCTCTTCAGCGTTTAGCTGATCTCCTAACCCATAGCTCCTCTCGCCAGTCTAGACCCCTCAGCATGCCAGCCGGTCGATACAGAAGCAAAACCAATTACTATATAACATCCCATAATGGTTTAGTCCTATCATAATAATGATGAGCAGCACAGTCTGGAGATGTACTATATCTAAATCTATGGTACCTCAGCAGAAATGCTCAGGTTCCGTCTCTGCCTTGCTGTTCTGAGATGATCTAAACGTCACTATTAATTAGGGATGGGGGGTTTTAAACAATTTCACTGTTCGAATAGTATCCTGAATTGTTGTTGCATATTCAAAGTACATGTTGTGTGTGTAGCGAGCAGACGGAAGGAGAGAGATGCCAAGGCGACTCGGCTACAGCCAAGAATAGCTAACTTGTAGCAACCACAATGTTATTTATCATCCCATATAACAGTGCCTGTCTTGACTGGAGTAGCCTAGAGAAGCTAGCTAAATAGCAAAGCCAGCCAGCTATAGCTAGCCAGGCTAATTGAGGCCACATGCTGTGCTTTCTCTCCAACCCCATTTAGATAAAACAACAGCTATACTGATTGGTTGCTTGTTATAGCCTACTCCTTCTCATTTCACTAAGATTTGATTCCATCTTGTATTGCATTAGTGAACTCTCACTCCACTTGCTACACATTTATCTTGAGCCTCTTTGGCCAAGATGAACAACAAGCTACGCACGTGAAGGCACCATGCTTGTCATAACTACGTTGGAAAGGTTTTTGTTTTATTTAATTAATAATTAGAAATGTCATGGTATATCTTTGAATGTAACAACGTCACATGGATATTTGAATCTAATTTAGAAAACACCTTTTCAGTGTTAGAATCTGTTTTAAAATGGGAATATATAAACATTCCCGTAGAAATGAATATTCACACAAGTATTCGAATACAAATGTCCCTACTATTAATCTATATCTATGTTATATCAGGAGTGATTGGTAATGTAATTTAGAAAATGTCCTCACAGATCAAAGATGAGCAGAAATCACAGATTCCATCTCTGCCTTGCTGTATTATCAAACGTTATTTGTCACATGAGCCGAATACAACAGGTGTAGACCATACAGTGAAATGCTTACTTACAAGCCCTTAACCAACAAGGCTTTAAGAAGTTAAGAAAAAAAGTGTTCAGTAAAAATAAATAATATATATATTTTCATACAGGTGAAGTCGGACGTTTTACATACACCTTAGCCAAATACATTTAAACTCAGTTTTTCACAATTCCTGACATTTAATCCTAGTAAAAATTCCCTGTCTTAGGTCAGTTAAGATCACAACTTTATTTTAAGAATGTGAAATGTCAGAATAATAGTAGAGAGATTTATTTCAGCTTTTATTTATTTCATCACATTCCCAGTGGGTCAGAAGTTTACATACACTCAATTAGTATTTGGTAGCATTGCCTTTAAATTGTTTAACTTCCTCCTGACAGAGCTGGTGTAACTGAGTCAGGTTTGTAGGCCTCCTTGCTCGCACACGCTTTTTCAGTTCTGCCCACAAATTTTCTATAGGATTGAGGTCAGGTCTTTGTGATGGCCACTCCACTACCTTGACTTTGTTATCCAAACATAATGATGGTTATTATTGCCAAACAGTTCTGTTTTTGTTTCATCAGACCAGAGGACATTTCTCCAAAAAGTACGATCTTTGTCCCTACGTGCAGTTGCAAACTGTAGTCTGGCTTTTTTATGGCAGTTTTGGAGCAGTGGCTTCTTCCTTGCTGAGTGGACTTTCAGGTTATGTCAATATAGGACTCGCTTTACTGTGGATATAGATACTTTTATACCTGTTTCCTCCAGCATCTTCACAAGGTCCTTTGCTGCTGTTCTGGGATTGATTTGCACTTTTCGCACCAAGTACGTTCCTCTCTAGGAGACAGAACGCGTCTCCTTCCTGAGCGGTATGATGGCAGCGTGGTCCCATGGTGTTTATACTTGCGTACTATTATTTGTACAGATGAACGTGGTACCTTCAGGCATTTGGAAATTGCTCCCAAAGATGAACCAGACTTGTGGAGGTCTACAATTTATTTTCTGGGGTCTTGGCTGATTTCGTTTGATTTTCCCATGATGTCAAGCAAAGAGGCACTGAGTTTGAAGGTAGGCCTTGAAATACATCCACAGGTACACCTGCAATTGACTCAGACGATGTCAATTAGCCTATCGGAGCTTCTAAAGCCATGACATAATTTTCTGGAATTTTCCAAGCTGTTTAAAGGCACAGTCAACTTAGTGTATGTAAACTTCTGAGCCACTGGAATTGGGATACAGTGAATTATGTGAAATCTGTCTTTAAACAATTGTTGAAAAAATTACTTGTCATGCACAAAGTAGATGTCCTAACCGACTTGCCAAAACTATAGTTTGTTAACAAGAAATTTGTGGAGTGGTTGAATACGAATTTTAATGACTTCAACCTAAGTGTATGTAAACTTCCGACTTCAATTGTGTGTGTGTGTGTATATATATATATATATATATATATATATGAAAATAAAGGTAACAAATAATTAATGAGCAGCAGTAAAATAACACTAGTGAGGCTATATCCAGGGGGTACCGGTACAGAGTCAATGTACCGGTTAGTCTAGGTAATAGGTACATGTAGGTAGAGTTAAAGTGACTATGCATGGATAATAAACAGAGTAGCAGCGTAAAAGAGGGGTCTGGGTAGCCCTTCGATTAGCTGTTCAGGAGTCTTATGGCTTGGGGGTAGAAGCTGTTGAGAAGCCTTTTGGACCTTGACTTTGCGCTCCGGTACCGCTTGCCGTGCGGCAGCAGAGAGAACTGTCTATGACTAGGGTGGCTGGAGTCTTTGACAATTTTAGGGCCTTCCTTTGACACCGCCTGGTATAGAGGTCCTGGATGGCAGGAAGCTTGGCCCCAGTGACATACTGGGCCATACACACTACGCTCTGTAGTGCCTTGCGGTCGGAGGCCGAGCAGTTACCATACCAGGCAGTGATGCAACCAGTCAGGATACTCTCGATGGTGCAGCTGTAAAACTTTTTGAGGATCTGAGGACCCATGCCAAAACTTTTCAGTCTCCTGAGGGGGAATAGGTTTTGTTGTGCTTTCTTCATGACTGTCTTATTGTGTTTGGACCATGATCGTTTGTTGGTGATGTGGACACCAAGGAACTTAAAGCTGTCAACCTGCTCCTCTGATTGTGGACTCCACTTTTCCTGTAGTCCACAATCATCTCCTTTGTCTTGATCAGGTTGAGGGAGAGGTACTTGTCCTGGCACCACACGGCCAGGTCTCTGATGTCAGGGTTTCTACTGTGGTCCATTTGACATGCCAGGGTAGTGGGTTCAATTTCCGGGGCCACCCAATATGTAAAATGTATGCACGCATGACTAAGTTGCTTTGGATAAAAGCATCTATATATATATATATATATATATATATATATATATATATATATATATATATATATATATATATATATATATATATATATATATATATATATATACTGTGTAAATGCCTGCTGTGGTTTAGGACTCAATCAGGAGGACCCAGTGTACTGGATATACTTTGGATGGTGTGTGTGTGCGTGCGTTTGGACTCTCAACGGTTTTTCTTTATTTTTACTATTTTCTACATTGTAGAATAATAGTGAAGACATCAAAACTATGAAATAAAACACATGGAATCATGTATTAACCAAAAAAGTGTTGACACAATCTTAATATATTTTAGATTCTTCAAAGTAGCCACCCTTCCCCTTGATGACAACTTTGCACACTCTCTTAACCAGCTTCATGAGGAATGCTTTTCTAACTGTCTTGAAGGAGTGCCCACATATGCTGAGCACTTGTTGGCTGCTTTCCCTTCACTCCGCAGTCCAATTAATTCAAAATAATCTCAATTGGGTTGAGGTCCGGTGATTGTGGAGGCAAGGTCATCTGATGCAGCACTCCGTCACTCTCTTTCTTGGTCAAATAGCCCTTACACAGCCTGGAGGTGTGTTTTGGGTGATTGTCCTGTTGAAAAACAAATGATAGTCCCACTAAGCACAAACCAGATGGGATGGCGTATCGCTGCAGAATGCTGTGGTAGCCATGCTAGTTAAGTTTGCATTGAATCATAAATAAATCTCTGACAGTGTCACCAGCAAAGTACCATCCCATCTCCTCGTCCATGCTTCACGGTGGGAACCACACTTGTATACTCCTCACCAATGTCCAGTCTCTAGACACCAAGGTGGATGAAATTAGGGCAAGGGTTGCCTTCCAGAGAGACATCAGAGATTGTAACATTCTCTGTTTCATGGAAACATGGCTCTCTCCGGATATGTTGTCTGAGTCGGTATAGCCACCGGGTTGTGACAATTAGCAACCTACCCTAAACAAAAACCATAGATGGATGGAAGGAATTTGTGCAACACGGAAAGCGCGAACCACTGCATTTAACCATGGAAAGAGGACTGGGAATATGGCCGTGTAGTTATTAACAGTGTAGTTATTCTCTCTACAAGGCAATCAAACAAGCAAAATGTCGGTACAGGGACAAAGTGGAGTTGCAATTCAACGGCTCAGACACGAGACGTATGTGGCAGGATCTACAGGCAATTACAGACTACAAAAAGAAAACTAGCCACGTCACGGACAACGACGAATTGCTTCCAGACATACTAAACAGCTTCTTTGCCTGCTTTGAGGATAATTTCAGTTCCACCGACACTGTTCGCTAACAAGGACTGTGGGCCAGTTAGACACTTAAATGTGTTAACCCTCACAGCGCTGCTGGCCCTAGCTGGGTCCTCAGAGCATGCGCAGACCAACTGGCTGTTGTGTTTACGGACATATTCAATCGCTCCCTATCCCAGTCTTCTATCCCCACATGCTTCAATATGGCCACTATTTTTCCTGTACCCAAGAAGGCAAAGGTAACTGAAATAAATGACTATCGCCCCGTAGCACTCACCTTCTGTCATCATGAAATGCTTTGAGAGACTAGTCAAGGATCATATCACCTCCGCCTTACCTGCCACCCTAGACCCACTTCAGTTTGCATACCGCCCCAACGTCCACAGACGATGCAATCACCATCACACTGCACACATAAGTAGTCCTCTTGTCCAGATGTTAGAATGCTGTTCATTGACTACAGCTCAGAATTCAACACCATAGACCATGCAAGCTCATCATTAAGCTGGAGGCCCTGAGTCTCAACCCCGCCCTGTGCAATTGGGTCCTGGACTTTCTGATGGGCCGACCCCAGGGGGTGAAGGTAGGAAACATCTCCACTTCGCTGACCCTCAACACTGGGGCCCCACAAGGGTGCATGCTCAGTGTGTGTGTGTATATGTATGTATGTATATATATATATATATATATATATAGTGGATGAGTTCATTTACTTTTACAAGGGCAATATTTTATAGATCCGTTCTATTTCTGTGACTGGTTTGCTGTTTTTGGGTCACAGAGTACATGTTAGGATGGAGAGAGTGTGTGTATTAGGAGTGTGTGTGTATTGGTGGGACATCTGGTTGTGTTTAGCTGGCTCTCTGGTGGCAGACTGTTGGAGACTAAAGAGAAGCCTGCTCTTCAATTTACTGCTTTTCCCACGGAGAACCTCCAGGTTTGTTTGTGTGTGTGTGTTCACACATACACGTGTACTATAGTATGTATGTATGTATGTATGAATGTACACTAAAAGTTTGTGTACACCTGCCTTTTTGAACATTTCATTCCAAAATAATGGGCATTAATATGGAGTTGGTCCCCCCGTTCCTGCTATAACAGTCTCCACTCTTTTGGGAAGCCTTTCCACTAGATGTAGGAACATTGCTGCGGGGACTTGCTTCCATTCAGCCACGAGCATTAGTGAGGTCGGTCACTGATGTTGTGGGGCGATTAGGTCTAGCTCGCAGTCGGCGTTCCAATTCATCCCATAGGTGTTCAATGGGGTTGAGGTCAGGGCTGTGTGCAGGCAAGTCAAGTTCTTCCACACCAATCTCGACAAATAATTTCTATATGGACCTCGCTTTTTTGCATGGGGGCATTATCATGCTGAAACAGGAAAGGGCCTTCTCCAAACTGTTGCCACAAAGTTGGAAGCACAGAATCGTCTACAATGTCTTTGTATGTTGTTGCGTTTAAGATTTCCCTTCACTGGAACTAAGTGGCCTAGCCCGAACCATTGAAAACAGCCCCAGACCATTATTCCTCTTCCACCGAACTTTACAGTTGGCACTATGCATTCGGGCAGGTAGCGTTCTCCTGCCATCTACCAAACCCAGATTTGTTCTTCAGACTGCCAGATGGTGAAGCGTGATTCATCACTCCAGAGAACGTGTTTCCACTGCTCCAGAGTCCAACGTCGGTGAGCTTTACACCTATCGAGCCAACGCTTGGCATTGCGCATGTTGATCTTAAGCTTGTGTGCGGCTGCTCGGACAGTAAAACCCATTTCATGAAGCTGCTTACAAACAGTTATTGTGCTGACCTTGCTTCCAGAGAACATTTGGAACTCTGTGAGATGATTTGTACGCACTTCAGCACTCGCCGGTTCCGTTCTGTGAGCTTGTGTGGCTTACCACTTCGTGGCTGAGCCTTTGTTGCTCCTAGACGTTTCCAATTCACAATAACATTACTTTCAGTTGACTGGGGTGGCTTTAGCAGTGCAGAAATGTGATGAACAGACTTGTAGCATAGGTTGCATCCTATGACGGTGCCACGTTGAAAGTCACTGAGTTCTTCAGTAAGGCCATTCTACTACCAATGTTTGGCTATGGAGATTGCATGGCTGTGTGCTCGGTTTTATACACCTGTCAGCAACGGGTGTGGCTGAAATTGCCGAATCCACAAATTTGAAGGGGTGTCTTCATACGTGTGTGTGTGTGCGGGCGCGTGCATGGGAGTTATTTTTGGTATGAATAGAAGGGTGTGGCCTCTGCTGTATTTCTATAATTGTACCTTTGTGACTGTATGCCCGTGTGTGTTGATGGCATTACTTGTTCTTGTTCTCGAGTGTGTATGGTATATGTGTTTGTAGAGTATGAGTGTTCATGTGCAGAGCCACAGGAACCAGACAGCTCCCCAGTCATCTGTCCTCTGTGTTTATGATGCTGTTTCCTGTGATAACTGTTCACTTCCTGTTTCTGGCCTAACCCAGAGTATTTATGGACACATGATGAACACAATCAGGACCAGGGCTATTATCAGTTACGCAACTCTAGGGTCATGTGAATGCTCAACAGCAAGTGGAGGGGGATGACAAAGGAAGGAGGGTATGGAGAGGGATATGAAAGCTAGAGGGCTAGAGACGGAACATGAGGGAGAGAGAGATGGTAGAAGATATGTAAAGGCATAAGTAGTGAGAGACTGTGATCAAGAGTGAAAGAGCGTGAACAGAAGAGACATTCAGCGTGATGGAGGTAGAGAAAAAGGGATAGGGAGGAGAGCGAGGTTCATTCCAGCTTTGATAAGTCATGCTGCCTCTGATGTCTTTGAAGTGCAGGGAGGCATGAGAGGTGGAAACGGACAAATTAAAGGGGTGGGGATGGGAAAATCAGTCTCCACAGCATATAGCGCTCAACATTGCCTTTAAAGGGTCAATCAGAAGTTGCTACATACATTTTGGTACTCATAAATTAATGATATGTACCCACTGATTCTTCAAGATATAACTTATAAAGTCCTCATGAGCTTAGTTCAACTGTCGTACCCCATCAGAAACCAAAATATAAGCTTGTTTTACTCCAATGTTTGTACACAAAATAAATGTAAACAAACACTTGTATAGTATAGCCTCAAAACATGGTTAAAACTATACATGTGATATCATGGATGGTCAGTCTTTGCATCCATAGCTGAGAAGTTGAGAACTATGAATTTGAGAGTGGTTACATTTCTCCAGCCCCGTCCCTCAGCTTTTTACCGAAACGGGCGGAGAGAACGCTTTGTTACCGTTTCAACTGCCGATTGAAGCTTTAAGACATGGATACTTGTAATCAAGGTCCACTTTCATTCTTTGCCTTTTAAACTGATGTGAGAGACCTCCTTAATCTATCCTCAGGAACGCTTGACCACTGACTCACCCAGTGTAACCTCCCCCCTTCCCCTTGACACAAACACTCCATTTACTGGAAACTCACTCTCACTCTTCCCTGTTGGCACACATTTTACAAGGTTCTAAAAAGTGTCTAGTCAATAGAGGAATTTAGGTTGGTTCTAGGGAGGATAGTTTATTTCCTCCTGCTGCTGCTACTGGTATGAGTGATTTCAGGTACTGATGCCAAATGTAATGTGAATGTAATTATTTGATCAGGGACTGATGCTAATGTAACATTAATGTAAAGATTTTGTCTTTCTTTCCCAGAGTGAAGAGTTCCACATTTACACTCAGTACTGCACCAACTATCCAAGGTAAGCAACCTCAACTATGACTTCTGACACCAGATTATTTTATGGTACTTGTGTGGTAAAATCAAAGGCTACTGTCTATATTTGGGTGGACAATAAAGTTATATTCTATATTTGGGTGGACAAAGTTATATTCTACTTGCGGAATAAGTTGAGCCATTTTTTACATTGTGCATCACTCTGTCAAGGGAAATATAGTATTCTTAGTATTCTTTCTAACGAAGTTATCTACATGTAACACTGTGTAAAAAAAAAAATAGGAACACCTTCCTAATATTGAGTTGCACACCCTTTTTCCTTCAGAACAGCCTCAATTCGTCGGGACATGAACTACAAGGTGTCAAGCGTTCCACGGGGATGCTGGCCCATATTGACAATGCTTCCCACAGTGTCAAGTTGGCTGGATGTCCTTTGGGTAGAGAACCATTCTTGATACACACAGGAAACTGTTGAGCGTGAAAAACCCAGCAGTTTTGCAGCTCTAGACTCAAACCAGTGCGTCTGGCACTCACTTCCATACCCCGTTCAAAGGAACTTAAATATTTTGTCTTGCCCATTCACCCTTTGAATGGCACACATGCACAATCCATGTCTTGTCTCAAGGTTTAGAAATCCTTCTTTAACCCGTATCCTCCCCTTCATCTACACTGATTGAAGTGAATTAACAAGTGATATCAATAAGGGATCACAGCTTTCACCTGGATTCACCTGGTCAGTCTGTCATGGAAAGAGCAGGTCTTTGTTTTGTATACTCCGTGTAGTCTGCCCCACTCATTGTGTGTGAGTGTGTGTCAGAGGATGCTGGTGGTAGGGGCTATAGGAGGACAGGCTAATTTGTAATGGCTGTAATGAAATACATGGAATGGTATCAAACATATGGAAACTACATTTGACTCCATTCCAGCCATTACAATGAGGCCGTCGTCCTATAGCTCTTCCCACCAACCTCCTCTGGTGCGTGTTTGACAGTCTGTGTAGTATGAACATATATAGAAGTATAATCTTCCTCCTTGTGATTTGCATACAGGTGAATCTCACCTTCAAGTTCTTGATTCCCAGAGTGTCGTATATCTTTGTACTGTCTTTATAGAGCTACAGTACCCCAGCCTCTCTCTCTCTGGGTAGCCCTGATATACATCCCAACCCAACAGGAGTCTGTCTGCATCTCCCTCTCTATTTAGTTATTTATTTGAAAGGGAGCCTGTTGACAGAGTTACAGCCCCTATTCTGACAGATGGGTATTATATCCGCCACCTTATCATACTCAGTGGCTGGCTTTAATGTTTTATTTCACCTTGTGTGAACAACGTCTTGTCATAGGAAACCATGTGCGTGTGTGCATGTGGTGTGTCTTGGGGCCGAAAATGTGAGACAATTCTTCACAATGAAGCCTAATGAGAGCAGTGCATTTCACAATGGTTGTGACACATTACAAGCCGTACACCATTGGCTGCGACATGTCTGAAGTGTTGTTTTAGCATTGTGCATTATGCTACTACTGACAAGTGATTATTTAGTAGTTGATGGTGAGTTGATGGTGATTATTTAAGTAGTTAAAAATAGCGTGTGTCCACATTCCAGTGCAGCTCTCCACAGGGCTCACATTGTTATCTCTGTGAAACCCAACCTGAGAGCTCAGAATGACGGAGATACATCTACAGCCTCGGTTCCTACTGTAGTTGTGTGTGTGTGTGTCAGTTGGGCCACCAGTCGTTAGCTAGGGTCACCAGCTGTGTGAGGTGGTGGTTGACAAACACATACACACACATGTGGACATACAGTGCATTCAGACCCCTTGACTTTTTTCATTTGTTGACCCCTTTTTCTCCCTGATTTCATGGTATACAATTGGTAGTTAGTCTTGTCTTATCACTGCAACTCCTGTACGGACTCGGGAGAGGCGAAGGTCGAGAGCCGTGCGTCCTCCAAAACACAACCCAGCTGAGCCGCACTGCTTCTTGACACAATGCCCACTTAACTTGGAAGCCAGCTACACCAATGTGTCGGAAGAAACACAGTACACCTGGCAACCGTGTCAGCGTGCATTGCTCCCGGCCCGCCACAGGAGTCGCTAGTGCGCGATGGGACAAGGACATCCCTGTCAAACCCCCCCTAACCCGGCCGACACTGGGCCAATTGTGAGCCGCCCTATGGGTTTCCCTGTCATGGCCAGCTGCGACAGAGCTTGGACTCAAACCCAGAATCTCTAGTGGCACAGCCTTAGACCACTGCACCACTCGGGAGGCCCTAGACCCCTTGACTTTTCTCACATTTTGTTACATTAAAGCCTTATTCTAAAATGGATGAAATCGTTTTTTTCCCCTCATCAATCTACACACAATACCCCATAAAAATTTGTTTTGAATTTTTGCAAATTTATGAAAGAAAAAAACACATTTACGTAAGTATTCATACCCTTTACTCAGTTCTTTGTTGAAGAACATTTGGCAGCAATTACAGCCTCGAGTCTTCTTGGGTATGATGCTACAAGCTTGGCACACCTGTATTTGCTCTGTCAGGTTGGATGGGGAGTGTCTCTGCACAGCTATTGTCAGGTCTCCCCAGAGATGTTCGATCATGTTCAGGTCTGTGCTCTGGCTGGGCCACTCAAGGACATTGAGACTTGTCCTGAAGCCACTCCTGCGTGGTCTTGGCTGTGTGCTTAGGTTTATTGTCCTGTTGGAAGGTGAACCTTCGGCCCAATCGGAGGTCCTCAGCTCTCTGGAGCAGGTTTTCATCAAGGATCTCTGTACATCGTTCATCTTTCCCTCGATCCTGACAAGTCTTCCAGTCCCTGCCTCTGAAAAACACAGCATGATGCTGCCACCACCATGCTTCGCCGTAGGGATGGTGCCAGGTGTCAATATTGGTTTCATCAGACCAGAGAATCTTGTTTCTCATGGTCTGAGAGTCCTTTAGGTGCAAACTTCAAACGGGCTGTCATGTGCCTTTTTACTGAGGAGTGGCTTCCGTCTGGCCACTCTACCATAATGGCCTGATTGGTGGAGTGCTGCAGAGATGGTTGTCCTTTTGAAAGGTTCTCTCATCTCCACACAGGAACTCTGGAGCTCTGTCAGAGTGACCATCGGGTTCTTGGTCACCTACCTGTCCAAGGCCCTTCTCCTCCGATTGCTCAGTTTGGCCGGCTCTAGGAAGTGTCTTGGTTTTTCCAAACGTGTTCCATTTTAAGAATGACTGTGTTCTTGGGGACCTTAAATGCTGCAGAAGTTTTTTGGTACCCTTCCCCAGATCTGTACCTCGACACAATCCATCTACTTACAAACACTCTGACCTTACATGGGCCTTTACATGACCTTGCACTGTTCCCTAAGACAGGACTGTGTGTGTGGGATCTGTCATTCTGTATTTTAATTGGGCTACAATATCTGTCATTGTTTCCTAGGATTAATATCATATTTTATTTTTCCTTCTCTCCCTCCATCTCTCTCTCTGCAGGTCAGTGGCTGTGTTGACTGAGTGTATGAGGAATAAGGTGTTGGCTAAGTTTTTCCGGGAGCGTCAGGAATCTCTGAGACACTCCCTGCCTCTGGGCTCCTACCTGCTCAAGCCAGTGCAGAGGATCCTCAAGTACCACCTACTGCTGCACGTCAGTAATACACCTAAACACACACACACCACACACACACACACACACACACACACACACACACACACACACTGACATCACACTAGCAAAACCCCACATAAGCCTAACACTCAGACCACAAAGAACTGTGTGTACTGTAATATACTGTATGTAAAGTTAGCCACCAGTCTATTTTTGAACAAGCTAACCCTACTGCCAAGAAATACCGGGCCAACATAGCTGGCTACTGCAGAAACAGATGGTACCCAGTCTAACGTACAGCTATCCGTGTACATTACCCACTCTAACACTGGGTGTGTTTTCTGTCCCCTGTAGGAGATAGCCAACCACCTGGAGAAGGACACAGAGACATATGAGGTGGTGCAGGAGGCCATAGACACCATGCAGAGAGTGGCCTGGCACATCAACGACATGAAGAGGAAACATGAACACGCCGTCAGGCTGCAAGTAAGACTACACTTGCAAATGAACATGCTCTCACACATAAACACATGCACATAGGCACACATGCTCACACATACCTGCTTATGCAGTCAGGATTTTTACTATAGTCTGGTCATGGCAATAGACTTATGTAGAGCAGGTACAAACACACACACACACACACCTGTCATGTTACAGGTTGGTGAACACACACACACACACATGTTATAAGTTGGTCAACACACACACACCTGTCATGTTACAAGTTGGTCAACACACACATTTATTCTGCTCCAACAAAGTACATTTGGAAAAGTCTGCATCTTAGTGGTTTGAATTAGACTGTGACATTAGTGGCTGTCCACATATCCTCCCATTGTTTCACTAGCTTTCACCAGTCTTGTCTGCTTCCCAAATGGCATGCTATTCCCTACATAGTGCACTACTTTAAAACAAATAATTAAAGCCCTATGGGCCGTGGTCAAAAGTAGTGCACTATAGAGGGAATAGTGTTCCATTTGAGACGTAGACTCCGTCTGTCTCCGCTAGGTTATGCAAGACATTGTTTTCCAGGGCTAATGATGGCCTTGCATAACACAGCCGGCAGATAAAAGAGAAAGTAGCTTTATTCAGTGGGGAGGAGGATGATCAGATGAGTGAAGGAATGTGTGTGGAAGTATTTACTTAGGATCTGAGGAAGAGTGCTTAGCTGACCTGTCTAATTCTCTGTCCTTTTTTGTCTCGCTCCTCTCCTTTCTCTGTTCTTTTCTTCCTCTCTTCTCTCCTCTCACCTGTTTCTCTTAACTCATTCTCATCCTATTCCTCTCTTTCCCACTCTCCCACCTCTCCTCCTCCGCTCTCTTTCCCACTCTCCCACCTCTCCTCCGCCGCTCTCTTTCCCACTCTCTCCTCCTCCTCTTTCCCACTCTCTCCTCCTCCTCTTTCCCACTCTCCACCTCTCCTCCTCTGCTCTCTTTCCCACCTCTCCTCCGCCGCTCTCTTTCCCTCTCGCTCTCTCCTCCTCCTCTCTTTCCCTCTCGCTCTCTCCTCCTCCTCTTTCCCTCTCGCTCTCTCCTCCTCCTCTTTCCCTCTCGCTCTCTCCTCCTCCTCTTTCCCACTCTCTCCTCCTCCTCTTTCCCACTCTCTCCTCCTCCTCTTTCCCACTCTCTCCTCCTCCTATTTCCCACTCTCTCCTCCTCCTCTTTCCCACTCTCTCCTCCTCCTCTTTCCCACTCTCCACCTCTCCTCCGCCGCTCTCTCTCCACCTCTCCTCCGCCGCTCTCTTTCCCTCTCGCTCTCTCCTCCTCCTCTTTCCCACTCTCCACCGCTCCTCCGCTGCTCTCTTACCTCACCTTCTCACTTACTCTTCCCCCTGTCCTCCTCACTCACTCACTCACTCACTCACTCACTCACTCACTCACTCACTCACTCACTCCCACTCACTCACTCACTCCCACTCACTCACTCCCACTCACTCACTCCCACTCACTCACTCCCACTCACTCACTCACTCCCACTCACTCACTCACTCCCACTCACTCACTCACGCCCACTCACTCCCACTCACTCCCACTCACTCACTCACGCCCACTCACTCCCACTCACTCACTCACTCACTCCCACTCACTCACTCTCACTCACTCTCTCTCTCACTCCTCTCACTCCCTCTCCTCTTCCCTCCCCCTCTCTCAGGAGATCCAGAGTCTGCTGACCAACTGGAAAGGGCCTGATCTGATTGGCTACGGTGAGCTGGTTCTGGAGGGGACATTCCGTCTGCAGCGGGCCAAGAACGAGCGCACACTCTTTCTGTTCGACAAACTGCTGCTGGTCACCAAGAAACGCGAGGAGGCCTTCACCTACAAAGCCCACATCCTGGTCAGTCACAACACTAATGCTAAAACATTTGACAGAAAATACCTCTCAAAACTTCCTAAGGTATAGCAGTCTTTATACTTCTAACCCAAAGTGAGACTAACCATAATACTAACCATGTCTCCGTCATTATAGTGTTGCAACCTGATGTTGGTGGAAATCATTCCGAAGGAGCCACTCAGCTTCAGTGTGTTCCACTACAAGAACCCCAAACTACAGCACACCGTACTGGTAAAGTAAAACTACACCCCACAAACCAAAATGACTGCATATTCAACAGTCAATTTTACAGCATAGAGTAAAAGTAGCCTGTGCTATCCCACCTGTTCTTTGCCAAGCCCACCACTCCTACGTGCCCAGACATGTTGAATTGTTAATGGTGAATGAGAAGGGCTGCTTGTTTCTCAACATAAGTGTTTTGGAAGGGACTTCAAACACCACCATAATGTGTTTTATGTAACAACACATAAAATAGTTGAAGGGCATATCCCATTGTTGTTATGGGTTTGTCATAGTCATCTTATACTTCATTTAAAGCTAGAATCCTTAATTGAAACATTTTCTCCCCGCTCCTGTTTTGCTAAAAAGCTAAGGGATGGGAGTAACAGCTTAACTTCTGTCCCCTCGCCGGGCTTGAACCAGGGACCCTCTGCACACATCAACAACTGACACCCACGAAGCATTGTTACCCATCGCGCCACAAACGCCACGTTCCTTGCAGAGCAAGGGGAACAACTACTTCAAGGTCTCAGAGCGAGTGACGTCACCAATTGAAACACTATTAGCGCGCACCACCGCTAACTAGCTAGCCATTTCACATCGGTTACACTCACCCCCCTTTTCCGCAGCAACCAGTGATCCGGGTAAACAGCATCAATGTAACAGCTTAACTTCCGTCCCCTCGCCCCGACCCGGGCTCGAACCAGGGACCCTCTGTACACATCAACAACTGACACCCACGAAGCATCGTTACCCATCACGCCACAAAAGCTGAGGGGAACAACTACTTCAAGGTCTCAGAGCGAGTGACGTCACCAATTGAAACGCTATTAGCGCGCACCCCGCTAACTAGCTAGCCATTTCACATTTGTTACATAGGCCTGGAGAAATTTAACCACTCTCAAATTCATAGACAGAGCTATGGATGCAAGGACTGACCATCCTTTATATCAAATTAATAGTTTTAACCGTGTTTGGAGGCTATACAGTGTTTTGTTTACATTTGTTGTTTACAAACATTGGAATAAAATAAGCTTATATATTGTGTTCTAATGGGGTCCGACTGTTGAACTAAGCTTATGAGGCATTTAGAAGTTATATATCTATTTATTCTTGAAGAATATATCGTTCATTTATAAGTACCAAAATGAATGTAGCAACTAAGGATTCAAAATTTAAAGTCTAGTTTAATGTCTCTCTCCTTCTATCCTCTCTGTTGTCCTGTGTTCCGCCCCCAGGCCAAGTCTCAGCAGGACAAACGCATGTGGATCCTACACCTGAAGAGACTCATACTTGAAAACCACCCGGCTAAAATCCCAGCCAAGGTGAGACACGGAGCAAGCAATGTGTGTCCTCACTAATGACATTAACACAACCTTGAGTGGGAGGTGGAATGGTCTCACTCGCCCTCTTTCATTTTCGATCACCCCTCTCGCTCGGTCTTCCCTTCCTTCTCTCCACCTCTCCTTAGCTCTGGTTAAAATGGAAAATTATGCTTTTGTCTGGGGGAAATCCTTGAGAGGGTTCATAGTAATTACATGAAAGGGATCTCGTTAAACTTGATGCTTGTAAAGTAGTCCGCTTCTGTTGGAAAAGACTACTGTCTAGCGCCATCTAGTGTAAGGTAGCCCCATATCTTCTACTTCAATTATTTATTTATAAAAAATGTGACCTTTATTTAACGAGGCAAGTCAGTTACGAACAAATTCTTATTTTCAATGACGGCCTAGGAACAGTGGGTTAACTGCCTGTTCAGGAGCAGAACGACAGATTTGTACCTTGTCAGCTCGGGGATATGAACTTGCAACCTTCCGGTTACTAGTCCAACGCTCTTGCTGAATTCTGTAATATGGCGCTCACTTTAGTGTTTTTTTCCCATCTGTTTTTTTAGGCCAAGCAGGCCATTTTGGAGATGGATGTTATGCGTAAGTATCCATTTGATATTGGTTGAAGCCTCTTGTGAATATTGTCAGATCATTATTTGGGTGCTTAATAACATTCCCTCTCTCCTCTGTCCTCTCCAGACCACCCAGGGTTCCACTACAGTCCTGACGGGGACAAGAGGAGCCCCCACACCAAGGAGGGCTCCACCCCTCGACGGGTCCGCAGGAAGTCAGGTGAGAAACAGGAGGGACAGGAACAAGGTACTGTAAATGATCAGTGCTGATGCCAATGGACTGGGCCAGTTTCTCTGACTCTGTGACATGTCCTGTCTGTCTCTCCTCAGAGCCTCTGTCCAAGTTACTGAAGAACGCTAAACATGGTGTCAAGGAAGATGGCTCAAAGGTCAGCTTAAACCCACATTAGTAATTTATGGATGGTGACACAATGCTACAGTTACACAAAGAAACAGTGTTATATCCATATAGATCCTATTAAATGAAAAGAGGGGCTATGTCATGAACAATCAAAAGTTCCAGAATGGTATGATAATGGGTGCTGTTGTGGGCAAGGAGAAATTCTTGTCTTAACATGCTGTCTAGACCGGCGCACGCATGTTGATTTTTTTCCATCCATATCAGACGTGATCAGGACATGCATGTTGAAATATCAAAATGAACTCTGAACCAACTATATTCATTTATTAACTGTATTAACTTGCTGTTGCTAGCTAATTTGTCCTGGGATATAAACACTGTTGTTATTTTACCTGAAATGCACAAGGTTCTTTTACTCCGACAATTAATCCACAGATAAAAGGGTAAACCTAGTTAGTTTCTAGTAAACTCTCTCCTCCTCCAGTCTTCTTCGTCTTCTTGTTCTTCTTTGGACTTTATATGGTGGTTAGCAACCAAATTTAAGGTGCATTACCACCACCAACTGGACTGGAGTGTGGACCTCAGTTCATCTTTCAATCACCCACATGGGTATACAGTATACTCCTAAAAACCAATGAGGAGATGGGAGAGGCGGGACTTGCAGCGCGTCAAGCGTCACAAATAAAACCACGTTCTATTTTAGCGCCTGGCTACGCAGACACTGGAGAGCAGTTTGGATGCAATGATTAAATAACATGTACATTTATTTAGCAACGCGACGCGAGCGGTGTGTTCAGCATGTGATATCAAACATAACACAATTATTGTAAACCTAAAATATTGTCGTATAATTATAAATAGTTTATACTGGTTTTATATACATTTATGTATAAATAGTCTCTAAAATATATGTAAACATACTGTAAATGTGTGTTTTTATGGAAAGCTATTTTTGTGATTTACAACTTGTCTAAGTCCTATCATCAACAGATTTCAGCCAGTGAATGGGTGTGGATTGACTGCGTTGTTTGTATGGAATGTTGGCATATTGGCAGTTACTTTGAAACAGTTATGGAATCATTCAACTTAAACTGGTTGGCTAGCTTGCTAACAAACATACAGTGCAGATAATCTTAAAATTCATTGTTTTACGCTATATCTTATCACAGCACTGGCTGACCATGGTTGACCAGCTCCCTTACCAAAATGGCTGAACTTTTATATCTGTCATAAGAAGGTTCATGTCCATTTTAGTATTATCATTCCTAATTCTATGATTATATCACCATTTTAGAGTAACATTTTCAGATAGTTTAGGTGTTATTTGCAACGGTTGCTACACTCCTCAATCAAGCACACATTTAACACTCTCTGGCTTATCACCTCTGTAGCGGATGAGTCTGGGTGCCACCCTGCTCTCCCCCGTGTCCCAGCTGGCTCTGGGCACTATTGGTCGTAGCCGCAGCCTGGTCAACCAATCACAGGAGTCCCTGGACCCTGGCGACCATTTTGACCATAGCGACAGGGAGGACGGGGAGGAGCCACACCAGCAGGATGCCGACGATGAGGACGACAGTGGCCTGGTGAGTCTCTCCTACCTACCCACAATGCATCAGTTTGACCTTTGAACATCTTTCTCCTCATTCAAGTTTATCAGATTTGCCTGATTTGATTTTGATCCTTAGCCCCTTGCTCTAGCCTCTTTGCAGGTAAGAAGGGATTAGATAGGTAAAGGCATGTCAACTACACAATTTTCTAACTGTGTGCAGGGTGGGGGAAAGAGACTGCGAGTCCCAGAGAAGTCTAGCAGGAAGAAGTTGAACCAACAGGCGTCTATGGACAGCAGCATCGACCAATGGAAGACCTTCAACATGAGCGCCTCAGACCTACAGGTGACTGACCCTAACAGTGTGATGTCAATGACTAGTAGGAATAGTTGTGTACAGGACTTAACGCAAATTGAAAAAAAGTAATCGCTAGTACATCGGCATTTGCACATATACAAAATAATGTAATTTCCCCTCCCTCCATCTCTCCATCTCTCCAGAGGGCTAACAAATCTCTTCAGGGAGGTCACCACCCTCCTCTCCTCAGGACGCCCCGTGTGACAGAGGAACCTCCGGACACCCATGTCCCCTCCATGCTGGTCCCAGGGGGTGATCCCCAGACGGTGGGGAACATCTGGGCGGACCACCGTGTCCGCAGAGCCATGTTCCCTACGCGTCAGCGCACCATGAACCCTGACGAGGAGGACGAGGACATCTACCAGATGTTTGTCCCCACCGAGCCCGGCGGGCAAGAACCAGAACCACTTCCTGTTAGGTTAGAGGTCACATCGTCTCCCAGCAAGACCCAGGGACGACCCTGCAGCTGGCACATGGAGCAGGTTCCCACGGTGCAGATAGACCCCCCATCCACCGGAGACAGCAGAGTGCTGCGGAGAGCCAGCAGCGTGGGGGAGAAACAGACTGGCGGCCGACACAGCCCCCCTGGTCAGGATGATGACCAGGAAGGGATGATCCACACCGAATCGTCCAGCAACGACATTTCGGGATCGTCGTCGACCGAGCAGCTGATGATAGACGACATAGAGAACATTTACGACAACATCAGCTATGAGGACCTGAAGAACATGGGGCTGATCAGGAGGGAGCAGGAGGGTCGTGGGGCCCAAAGAGAGGCCCCTAGAGACACACAGTGCCCTGGGGCTCTAAACACAGGGGTCACTGGGAGTATTACAGAGCCTCTTATGGAGCCAGACTGCTTGTCTGACAGTAATCACTCCTCCACCGCCCTGGACGGGGTGCCATTTGGGACGTGTGCCCTGAAGATCGGGGAGGAGGAGAACATTTATGATACTATCTGCTTTAGGCAGCCCCCAACCAAGGGTGACAGGGATGGGGACAGACCTGCACAGGAGAGGGACAGCTTGTTGCCGTCTGCCTCTGAGCCTTACCTGACGGGCTGTGAGAGCCTGGGGGGCTTCGTGTCCGAGGACAGCCTACATTTTGGGGAGGACGAGAGGACGGAGGATAACTCCCATCCAGTCCACGGCACCTCCGAACCGGACTACTACTCCTCATCCGCCTCGGAAACGTTCTCCCAACGTTCCCACACCGGTGACCGGATGTCGGAGCAGGTGGACGAGATCTGGAACGATTTGGAAAACTACATCAAGAAGAACGAGAAGAACGCGGACCGCCTTCCCGCCGCGTTTCCCGTGAGTGCCAGTGAGGCCCCCAAGACCTCGTCGGTCAAGAGCAACCCCAAAAAGAACAGCTCCCAAAAACATAGATCCCCTACCAAGAGCCCCCCAGCCCACAATCCCAACCCCCCCACTGTGACCCCCCCTCACCAATTCACCATCCCCATCCTCAACTTCCCAGAGCTGCTCAGAGAGGCTACCTTTGAAGATGAAGATCATTACCCCTCTCCCCTCACTCCCCCGTCCCTCCCCCTCCCTGCCATCCCAGACCCTGCCCCTTCCGGGACAGTCAAGACCATCCGTAACAGACTGGCCCGCCTCAGCAGTGGCAGCTTCCGTCTGGAAGATGATGATGAGCTGGGGGATCTGCCCCAACGGGACCACAGCCAAAGGGACCCCTCCATCAGGGACCTCCACAGCCTGTTCCCTGGAGAGCTGGCTGGGCTGGGGGGACTGGACTCCCCCCTGGCCTCCTCTTCTCTTCTTCCAGGGGACTCAGTGGACAGCTTCTCCCAGGAGCTCATGGACAAGACCAAGAACCGTGTGTTCTTGATGGCTCGCCAATACAGCCAGAAGATCAAGAAGGCCAACCAGCTGCTCCGCATGAAGAGCATGGACCCCGGCGACATGGGGTCAGGAGGACGCAACAGGGAGGAGAAGAAGCAGCAGAAAGACCTGGAGAAGAAGCAGAAAGACCTGGCAGCCATTTTGGAGGATAAGAAGCAAGGCGGCGCTGCCATAGGTAACAAACATAATCAGTAGTTGCTTATACAGTCATGATATGTACAGCTAACTACAGTCAGGTCAATAATTATTGGCACCCTTGATAAAGATGAGCAAAAAAGACGATATATAATTAATACAAATACTGAGCTATACTGCATGCAAAATGTAAATAAAAAATTAATTATTTTATAGTAACAATTGCTCAGATAAATAGATTTTGTTTAACAAGTAATAAAAACAATGTAAAAAAAGATAGGGGTGTAAAGGATTGGCAGCCTGTTTCCAGTACTCCCTCCCCTCGCCAAGATAACGACTGAAACATTTTCTACACAGAAAATGTTATGAAAATTATGAGATTGAAGAACACATTGGGAGGGATCTTAGACCATTGTTCCATACAGAATATTTCCAGATCTTTGATATTTATTATTATTATTTTAATTTTTGTATATATTTTTAACCTTTATTTAACTAGGTAAGTCAGTTAAGAACAAATTCTTATTTACAATGACGGCCTACCAGAAGGCAAAAGGCCTCCTGTGGGGACGGGGGCTGGGATTAAAATAAATAAATACAATATAAATATAGGACACAACACACATCACAACAAGAGAGACACTACATAATGAGAGACCTAAGACGACAACATAGCAACACATGACAACACAGCATGGTAGCAACACAACATGGCAACAACATGGTAGCAACATAACATGGTAGCAGCACAAAACATGGTACAAACATTATTGGGCATAGACAACAGCACAAAGGGCAAGAAGGTAGAGACAACAATACATCACGCGAAGCAGCCACAACTGTCAGTAAGAGTGTCCATGATTGAGTCTTTGAATGAAGAGATTGAGATAAAAACTGTCCGGTTTGCGTGTTTGTTGCAGCTCGTTCCAGTCGCTAGCTGCAGCGAACTGAAAAGAGGAGCGACGCAGGGATGTGTGCGCTTTGGGGACCTTCAACAGAATTTGACTGGTTGAACTGGTGTTGTATGTGGAGGATGAGGGCTGCAGTAGGTATCTCAGATAGGGGGAGGGAGGCCTAAGAGGGTTTTATAAATAAGTATCAACCAGTAGGTCTTGCAACAGGTATATAGAGATGACCAGTTTACAGAGGAGTATAGAGTGCAGTGATGTGTCCTATAAGGACCATTGGTGATGGCCGAATGGTAAAGAACATCTAGCCGCTCGAGAGCACCCTTACCTGCCGATCTATAAATTACGTAATCTAGCATGGGTAAAATGGTCATCTGAATCAGGGTTAGTCTGGCAGCTGGGGTGAAAGAGGAGTGATTACGACAGAGGAAACCAAGTCTAGATTTAACTTCAGCCTGCAGCTTTGATATGTGCTGAGAGAAGGACAACATACCGTCTAGCCATACTCCCAAGTACTTGTATGAGGTGACTACCTCGAGCTCTAAACCAAGGTGTACGACCCGCGGGTAGTTAGTCTTGTCCCATCACTGCAACTCCCGTACGGACTTGGGAGAGGCAAAGATTGAGAGCCGTGCGTCCCCCGAAACATGACCCAGCCAAACCACACTGCTTCTTGACACAATGCCCGCTTAACCCGGAAGCCAGCCGCACCAATGTGTCGGAGGAAACACCGTACACCTGGCGACCATGTCAGCATGCATGCGCCCGGCCCGCCACAGGAGTCACTAGAGCGCGAGGAAATCTCAGCCTGCCAAACCCTCTCCTAACCCGGACAACGCTGGGCCAATTGTGCCCCGCCTCATGGGTCTCCCAATCACGGCCAGCTGTGCCACAGTCTGGGATCGAACCCGGGTCTGTAGTGACACCTCAAGCACTGCGATGCAGTGCCTTAGACTGCTGCGCCACTCCGGAAGCCTCTGCAAATTGATTTTAACAAACAATTGGTCCCCCATAAAATGTGTCCCTCCATTGAATTTCAAAATCCCAATATGGCCCTCAAGCCAAAAAAATTGACCACCCCTGCTCTAAAGTCTCAGAGGTAGTAATCACACCTGTGTCAAGAGGGGCATTCTTCTTACCAAAGAGAAAGCTAGTTGGACACTAAGAAAGCTTTGTTGTAGAGCGTTTAACACAAAATCCAGGGACGGGCCAGCTATAATATAAGACTGTATCATCACTGTATCATCTTCATATAAATGGATTAATGGTTGAGAGAGCTTCCTACAGCCTGAGCTATGTTGTTAATGTAAATTGAGAAGAGCATGGGGCCTAGGAGCCTTTGGGTACTCCCTTGGTGACAGGCAGTGGCTGAGACAGCAGATATTATGACTTTTTACACTGCACTCTGAGAGAGGTCGTTAGCAAACCAGGCCTTAGACCCCTCAGAGACACCAATACTCCTTAGCCGGCCCACAAGAATGGAATAGTCTACCGTATTAAAAGCTTTGGCCAAGTCAATAAAAATAGCAGCACAACGTTGCTTAGAATTAAGGGTAATGGTGACATCATTGAGGACCTTTAATGTTGCAGTGACACATCCATAACCTGAGCGGAAACCAGATTGCTTACCAGAGAGAATACTATAGGCATCAGTCAGTTGATTATTGACAAGTACTTCCAACACTTTTGATAAACTGGGCAAAATAGAAATTGGCCTATAACAGTTAGGATCAGCTTGATCAGAGATTGGCTTGGCGATGATAGGGGCAGCAGCCTTAAAGAAGAAAGGGTCTAAACCATGTTTTTTGGGGGTCAAGTTTAAGGAGCTACTTTAGCACCTTGGACTCAGTGACCAACTGCAGGGAGAAACTTTGTAGTGGGGCATGGGTAAAAGAGAGAGGAGCATTGGGGCTAGTCGCATTAGAAAGGGTGGGAGATGAGGAAATGTTGGACGGGCAAGGAGGCATGGCTGAGTCAAATAGGAATCCTGAATTAATGAAGTGGTGATTTTAAAGAGCTCAGCCATGTGCTTCTTGTCAGTAACAACCACATCATCAACATTAAGGGACATGGACAACTGTGAGAAGGAGGGTTTATTCTCCAGGTCTTTAAAAGTTTTCCAGAACTTCTTGGGGTTAGACCCACAGAGAGAGAACTGCTCCTTAAAGTAACTAACCTTGGCCTTGCGGATAGCCTGAGTGCACTTATTCCTCATTTGCCTGAACGAGAGCCCATCAGCCTGAGTATGCGTGTGCCGAGCCTTTCTCCAAAGGGAATTCTTGAGATGGAGTAACTCTGCAAGATCACGGTCGAACCAGGGGTTGAACGTGTTTTTAATTCAAGATTTTTTTTATGGGGCGTGTTTGTTAACACCACTGAAAATATCAAAAAAGAAGGTCCAAGCATCTTCAAGCTGATTCTATACGAATTTACAGAGGCCAGGTTATGAAGGGAGGCTTGCTCATTAAAGGTTTTTAGCAAGCATCTAAAACAAATCAGGACAGGTCGTTTCTCTGAGCAGCCATTACGAACACAGGCTGTAAAACAGTGATCACTAAGGTCATTACAGAAAACACCAGACTGATACCTATCAGGATTATTTATGAGGATAACATCAAGGAGAGTAGCCTTTTCTGGGTGTTTGGAGTCATACCTTGTGGGATTGGTAATAATCTGAGAAAGCTTTAGGGAGTCCCATTGCTTTAAGACTTGGTCAGGTGGTTTAAGCATGTCCCAGTTTAGGTCACCTAGCAGGACAAATTCAGACTTCGTGTAAGGGGCCAGGAGAGAGCTTAGGTAGGGTACAGACCGGTGCTGATGGAATACGATAACACCCAGCAACAGTCGACAAAGAGCTATTTGAAAGTTAAATGCTTAAAACCAGCAAATCAAATTGTTTGTGGACAGAATTGGTGGAGACAACCGAGCACGGAAGGTGTTCCTTGGTAAAGATTGCCACTCTACCACCTTTGGGAGATTTGTCTTGCAGAACAAGTTATAACCAGAAAGGTTAACATCAGTGTTCAAAGGTAATACGCTTCTAGGTAATAGGTAATAAGATTCTAATGTTAATGTGCAGAAAATCCAGGCTTTTACGAGAGCAGAAATCAGTGAAGCAGATATCAGAGCACAAGTCAGAATTGGGGCTAGCAGCAGTAGATGGGCCAAGGTGTACATGCACATTTCCAGATATCATCAGCAGTAGTATAATCAAGGCACAGCCGAGAACAGGGAGAGCTCTGCAGTGATGATTTATGACATTTGAATGTGCATTCGATGGCAACAAGATCATATTGTATAGCAATTTCATCAGTTAACATGAATACAAAGTGGTTAAAATAGGATGGGAGGCCAAGAGTCTGTGTAATCAATAGAGAGTCAGAGTACCGAGTGTGGGAACAAACATAGTCTGTCCCACGGTTGGGTAAACAAGCAAGTTCATAGTCAACAAAGCATGCAGGAGTCATAAGGCAAATTGCATAAAGCTAGCCATTGTAAGTTCAGAGTCACTCACCCCAACAGTGCGTGTGTGCTGGAGGCGAGCGAAAGCCGGGAGAGAGTGGATAGTGTGGCGAGGGTACCTGCATCCGACTGGGAGACGGGCCAGGGCAGACGGTGAACAGATCGCCAGGTGGAATCTAAGCAGCAGTGCAGCAGGAGTAGGTGTCACACCTACTTTGGATAAGCTTTTTTCTGGAGGCAGATTCCTTGTAGAAAATGCCAGGGGATGGTCTCTGAACAGCGGGAGAGGGCTTCAAAGGCCTCTGGATTTGGGTGGGGTAGGCTGTGAGACTCTCCTGCCATTGCTTTGGCCAAGGCATTGACACCTTTCACGTCACACCACAGTGCTAATTGAAGTTGTATCTGTTCTGTCCTAGCAAGCTTGGTAGCTTATGGACTGCCCCCTTCAATTCAAACCACATTGTTAATGGTATTCAAGGTAGCCATTTGCTTCCAATGGTCCTGGTGCCCTTGTTAAGGTCTACAGAATCAAGAACTTTAGTACCAGGACATTTTAACCAAAAACCCAGTTGCCTCTGCCAGGAAGCTAACACATCAAAGGCCACAAGTGGATCTTCCAGCAGGACAAATAACCCCAAACACTAATCAAAATCCACAAAGAAATGGTTTATTGACCACAACATCAACATATTGCAATGGCCAACTCAGTCTCTGGACTTGAACCCAATTGAAAACCTGTGGTTTGAATTGAAGAGGCCAGATCTGGAAATATTCTGTATGGAGGAATAGTCTAAGATCGTCCCCAATGTGTTTTCCAATCTCATAAAATATTTTAGTAAAAGGCTCAGTGTTGTTATCCTTGTAAGGAGAGGGTGCTAGAGTATTGAAAACAGGGGTGCCAATCATTTTTAGAATAGTTTTTATTACCTGTTGAACAAAATATATTTTTCTGAGCAATTGTATTAGTATAAAATAATGTATTTCCCAATTTTATACAGTCTTTTTTGCTCATCTTTATCAAGGGTGCCAATAATGTTGGACCTGACTGTCTGTTTGGTTAATAAAAGGACTAAACATGAATTCTGTGTATTTTATTTATATTTCTCTCTCTTTCTCTCAGGTGCGAGGATAGCCGAGTACTCCCAGCTGTATGACCAGGTGATGTTTAAAGACCCTCCAGGTCAGGGCTCCAGCAGCCCGGGTCCTCCTGGTTCGCACCATTCCCACCTAGGGCTGGCCTCCTCCCCATCCCTACCTGAGACCTGCTCCTCCCTGGGCCTAGGGCTGGAGGATGACTGGCTCCTCTCCACCTACAGCAACGGGGAGCTGGCCAGCTTTGTGTCGGGGATACGGTCCTCCACCCCCCAGTGCAGGCTCACAGCAGCCTGCTCCGTCCCCACCCTAAAGATCCTACCTCCCTCCCCAGAGACCTCACCCACCCAGCGGTGGAGCTCTTGTGTCTCTGCCCCCAGTGAGAAGGAGGAGCATGTGTACAGTTCTATTAAACGACACACCTCCTTTAACTCCGCCTCCTCTTCCTCGTCCTCCTCTAAACCACCTACCAGCCGCTGCCAGTCTATCTGCTCATTGGGCGACCGGCAGCAGGAGAAGGAGAATGACCTTACCGGGTCCAACCGTGGCCCGGCTGTGGTCCAGAGTTCCTCAGAGAGACTCCATGGTCCCAGTAGTCTGGGCCGGGCTGGTCGGCAGAGCAGCCTCCCGGAGCGGTCCAGTTGCGGTCACGGTCACTCTGACCTCACCCTGCAAGATGGTCAGCAGGTGGTGGTCCTGAACCGTGCCTCCGCGCTGAGCATGCTCACAGCCACCCAGAACTACCTGGCCAACTTCAAGGACAATGGAGACGACGATGATGACGATTACGTGGAGATCCGCTCTGAGGATGAGAGCGAGCGGGATCAGGACTGCTCCGGGCAGCGTAACAACGGTGGTGGTGGTGGTGGCTCCAGAGGGCCAGCCCAGACCCAGAGTCTGCCCTGCACCCCGTCGAGGTCCTCCTGTGGGCTGACGGACCGGGAGCGTCTACAGGAGTACCTCTGGGCGGAGCAGCCGGCACAGCAGAACCAGCCCAACATCGTCCAGTCACTCAGAGAGAAGTTCCAATGCCTCAGCTCCAGTAGCTTTGCCTGAGTTGCCATGACCACCCATAACACACCACCATATGAACATACTAGTAGATGTAGTTTAAGCAGGTCTGTAGCTTTGCCTGTCTCATGACAACAAATAACACTAAACGGCTAGAGGTTTGTTAACAGGGAATGACACACTAAATGGTCAATTCAACACACTACTGTACGCACAACACTACACACCACACAGGTCTTTAGCTTTGCTAGAGTCTTCAGGACAAAAAAGTACCAATATGCATTTTTGCCTGATTCACCGGTACAACGTCACACGCAACATGCAATACTGCAGCTTTGCCAAAGTCACATGGGCAAATTTCAACATATCACAAAACAACATGCCAAATACTGCACTTGAGTAGTCATGGCAACATACTAGTACTACAGAGGCACTCCACCGCCACAGCACTTTTTACAGTCTTCCATGTCAAGCAGATTGACTTCCGTATCTATTTTAGATAAGTTGAAAAATAACTATGAAACGGTCAGTTATCATTTTAGCAAACTGGATGATATTCCTGAGTACAACAGTGTAGCTAGGGGCTCAGAGTGTATGGGCTTAACAACTTAAAGGGAAGCATACAGACCCATCTTTTAGAGATTTTGGAAATTAGTATTCCATGTACTGTACAGATATTTCTGCTAATTTCTGTTATAGTAGTAATAGTAAGAAATAGATAACTATCCATTCATTCTAACTGTTCCCCCTTCAACAAAAATACTGACATCCCAAAAATGTAATTTGGTACACTGCTGCAGTCTGCTAGCATCTCTTGATGAGGAAATGGCACTGGCTGAATTTGAGTTATGTTGCTGTAATTTGCTCTTTTGAACACCATGTCATTTTAGTTAACAACCATCTAATCAAGGTTTTCAACTTTTATTTGAGTTACTTTTTAAAGGTTGTTTTAGCGTATTTAACTTCCTATAGCTGAGCTTACCTCTTATCAGAGGGATGATCCTATGTGACTAGTTGTCAGTGGTACTGTTTTAACTGTGCATAATACAGTGTCAACCAATTTAACACAATCTGTGCAAGCAGCTTAATGAATTTGCAATTAGCTCAGGATTATAGGCTAGGTATGGACAGTTTATCAGCAATAATATAAAGAGGATCCACGTGCCTTTTTAAACATGGAGCCTCCACACATAGTACCTTGCTGTTCATTAGGTTGAGTATATTTTACATTGGGCTGTGGTGATGTAAAGCAGTAGATAGCCTATACCAGTCTTAATATAATGATTGGGTTTTCTCAACCTGCGCAAACGCCTTGGTCATGACTAGGGGATCACGCTTTAAACAGAAAAATCTTAAAATCAAGAGAAAAGTGTGCTGATATTCAATAAGCAGCCGCGATAGGAGTTATCTATTTATTTTGAATCTGTGCGTCTGAAAATGGTAATAAGTACATTTTAGTCTTCTACATACACTACGTAGGTTGAGTGGCATAGTGCATCTTAATAGGAAGAACCTAAAATGTTATTTTATCTTATTCATTTTAAAACGTTTCTAAGAGGGACCATGGAGGAGAGCGTTGAATGAGTGCAGTATTGTGTTTTGATGTACATTTCTCTTCAACCTCACAGAATTTCGGGTCAGATTTTTTGTTTACTTCATGGGACACCCCTCACCTTCACACTACTGATCAGCACCCCACCCTTCCCACTCCCTTTCTAAACACGTTATGCCTGAATATCATACTGATTCATTCAAATATTCACAATAATGTCATGTTAGGGTAGATTGTCACATACATTGAGTTTACTTTTTGTTTTAACTCGGACATCACTGAACAGTTTCAGTAGTGAGGATCCACACTTAGAGAATTTGTTTCATGTTTGATCTCATCAATGTCTCCAACTTACAATGTCTTATTTATTTACAACAACAAAAAACTATTCTTGACCCCCACACATCACTATTATGAACCGCCACAGCCAGTTTGTAAATTTGAATAATAACTTTGTTGGCTTCTTGATGAATTTCGGGACACTTCGGATAAAATTTGGTTCATTTGTTTACTGTGAATGTTACAAAAAAATGTAGTTTTGTTTTACGCACTGTTTGATTATATTTTCCTTATCAAAATAATAAATGAAAAGTTGGAATGCACAATATCATGTAAATGTATCCAAAACAACTTAAAAATATGAAGTATGTTTCTTTTATTCATTGTATATTTGTTTCTCGTGTTTCACTGGTGGGGATTGTCAACCTTCATTGAAATTGAATTGACTCTTGCACTTTTTTTTTTTTTAATTAATTATTTTTATTACGTTTGATTTGTAAACACTTTGTAAAGATGTACATTTTAGGAGAGTTATTCTTGTATGCCATAGGTTTGCTATATGATGATTTAATGTTTAAGTTAAGTGTACTGTAATTTTTTTAAACTGCTAGTTGGCATTGCTCGATAAAACAAATGTATTTGAGGTCATAAATAAAAGACAAAATGGGTTTCCGTGACTTGTTGAACAATTATTCATTGATCAAATACACTTGTGAGCTACCCATGACTGAAAAACCCATGATGGATAATATAAATTCATACACAAGGTTGCATGAGAGCTATTCAGAGCATCAACTGACCAATGATAGACATTATTTTAGCACAAAGACATCCATATAGGCCTAAGCAATACAGTAAGTAAAACAAGTAAGTAATCAAAGACTACTGATAGCTGTGAGAACTACAGATTGTATACAAATTACAGCTGGTTATGTTGTGCCTCATGAGGGTTTTAGGATGAGTTCAAAGTGGATGACCCTGCAGAATCAACTGATATAGAAAACTTACTGGTGACTTGCTGTACTTGTTTTTGGTATGGAAAATGCTTGAGACTACAAGCAAGTGCTACAACACCTGCCAAAGTGATCTGCTACATTTTTTCTAATTTAACCTTTATTTAACTAGGCAAGTCAGTTAAGAACAAATTCTTATTTACAATGACGGCCTACCTACCTCAGCCAAACCCGGACCACGCTGGGCCAATTGTGCGCCGCCCTATGGGACTCCCAATCACGGCTAGATGTGATACAGCCTCGATTTGAACCAGGGACTGTAGTGACACCTCTTGCACTGAGATGCATTGCCTTAGAACGCTGTGCCACTTGAGAACATAAGACTGTCATTACTTCTAGTTAAATAAAGGTTCAATAAAACATTCTAGGCTACTGATTACAAATCAAATGAATCACTATTTAACAATAACAATTGCACAGCCATCGCCACCAACACTATGAAGTGTCCTGTGAAGACCTTGGCCAAATGGACAATTAGACAAGCTCTCCCTCAGTCTTTATAATAGGATTTGACAGTTCTCTGTTGTCCTACAAATTGATACCATCGGTGGTCCAAAGTGAGTGTCATATGCACAGCCAACCAGTAGAGGGCACCCGCCGACCATGAGCAAGACAGCCACAAAAAGGAACAAGGATCTTTGAATGCTGGGAAATGTATTTCATCATATAGCAGTTGAATAAAAAGTGAGAAATGTATATCCTATATACAGTCTTACGCATACATTGGTTTCGTAATGAAAATTATTTTTGTCCGATGCCATTATTGTTTTAAAGTTTAATCTTCTAGAATGTTCTCGTCTATTCTCGGTTCTTAATCTTTACCCAGAAGCCCTGGTTCCCCACCGGTTTACCCATAGTTCATTACTTCGTTTCCTTTCTTCTGTCTCTTTAGCTTGTCCAAGATGTCGTTAATGGATGGAGCGTTAAACGTGTTCGGCACAAGAACGACCGGCGAGTCCGTTCGTTCTCAAAATGGTGAGCTATGTTGTTATCTCTTGGGTCGCAGTTTATGCCATTTGTGTTTTAATCGGTGTCTGCGGGAGAGTGGCGGACGGACTTCAATGGTTAGCTAACTAGCACTCCGCAGCACGTGCGGGAAAAAAATATGCGTCGTTTCGCCTCCCTTTTCCTAAATTTGCAAGATATGTTAATCAACTAGCTACCTACGCATATTGTGTTGCCCACATTAGTATAAAAAGCTGTATAATAAATCAATATTAGCTACATTATCTAACAGTATATTATAGCTAATCCGTGCTAGTTAGGCTTGCTAAATTGCTATATTAGCTAGCTAACGTTGGCTTACTAATACGCATATGTCATTGGCGTTAGGGAGTCGCTAACGCTACCAGCTACCTATCCCTGTGCGCAACATGATTTTCCCCCAAAAAATAGTTCCTAGGCGTTTCCCATTTTTTAGTACCGTTCATTCATCCATCCCAGAATGAACGGCTATGCTAATGGGGGAGAGAGAACACTGTCATTGTCTTGACGGAGCGGCTGGCTTCGTCCACCCCTCCTCATAGAATTGACAGAACAATTTATATCAGTTTGAACAGTTTCGGAATTGTGCTATTGTTTCTAGATTGGTGAACTTAATTGTTGGTAGTTATTTGTAATAATTAATTAGCTAGCTAATACAGATAGTGTAACGTTACTTTTTGTGGCAAGGGAATCAGCTTTGATTGTGTGCCCACGTTTCTTCTGCAGTCATGGCCGCATCATCCATTGCCAACATCGTCAAGAGTTCCCTTGGCCCGGTCGGGCTGGACAAGATGTTGGTGGATGACATCGGGGTAAATACTTGTTGCCAATTATAGTCGCCGCCATCAGTCTCATTGGATATGGCTTGTGTACCATTCAGATTGACGGAATAAATTCTTACAAATGCTCTGTTTAGGACGTGACTATCACCAACGATGGGGCTACCATCCTGAAGCTGCTGGAGGTGGAACACCCAGCAGCCAAGGTGCTGTGTGAACTGGCTGAGCTGCAAGACAAGGAGGTTGGGGATGGGACAACTTCAGTGGTGAGTTCTTCAACAGCTGCGCAGAACAAAGTGAAAGGTTGTCTGATATATTTCTACCTGAAATACTCTTTTTTTTTTTTTTAAATGTTAGATTTCAATTTGATCAAGTAAACATAATTTGGTGGAGGTTGGCCTGAACCTGCCTAGTCACACTCATGGTTCAAATGACCTGCTTCCTGTTTTTAGTACCGCTCATCTGCCTCTACAGATGTTCGGCTATGCTAACGGGATAGAGAGACTGTCCGTCATTGTCTGAAGGGGTTGGGCGGCCTCCATTCCGCCACCTCTATATGAAATAACGGCACATTTATTTATATATAAATAAATGATCTTATTCATTAAATAATCTTCCCTGGCTTATTCATATTGTTATTTCCTTTGTTTTAAAGGTGATCATTGCAGCAGAGCTGCTAAAGAGCGCAGATGAACTGGTGAAGCAGAAGATCCATCCAACTTCAGTCATCAGTGGATACCGCCTGGCCTGCAAGTAAGAATCTTGCCACAGTCTATCCAATTTCCACACCATTGTTTTGCATATTATCAGCCTTTTGAGATCCTTTTCCCCTCCACTCCTGGTTCATTACTTTGTTTACAAGGACAGGGGTGTTTGACTTTGTGTTGCCTGTTAACTGTCTCCAGAATGAATGTGTCAACCAAAGCATAAATTAACTCTAGTGGTTGTTTGGAACGAGTCACCTCTGGTTTCTTTCAATAAGATCATCTTCAATAACACAACTGTAGCTAGCAATTCTAGCACTAATGTGTAAACAAATTGACGGTTGACGAGAGCGGTGTTTCTGTGGATAGCGGAAGAGCATTTGTTGCTATTGACAGATCTGTTTGATTCTAATCTTCTGAAAGTTCTCCACTACAAGACTGAACTGTGAAATTCCTGGTTCTGTAAACAAAGCTCTTAATTTAAGGATCGGGCCCTTTAAATTATTATTTTTTTAAATCTGCCAAAGATGACACTCATCTGCCTGTAGCTCAGGATCTGAAGCAAGAATATGCATATTCTTGATACCATTTGAAATGGAACACTTTGAAGTTTGTGGAAATGTGAAATGAGTGTAGGAGAATATAACACATCTGGTAAAAGATAATACAAAAAAAAAACATGGGAGATCATATTTTTTTCTTCGATCTTTGAAATGGAAGAACAGGGCCATAATATCACTTAGGAGTCTATGTGCAGTTTAGATTTTGGCCACTAGATGGTATCAGTTTTAGACTGGTCCAATGAACCATTGCATTGCTGTTCAAAATGTTGTATCACAGAAGGGGTTCAAACTGTAGAACCTAGTTCCTACATTTGAATATAAAAATTGATTTTATCAAACAAAACTATGCTACATTTTATCTATGGGACCCTCAGGATGACTGAATGTAAGTACATTATTTACCTTCAGAGGTGAATGTATCAAACCAGGTGACGTGATAGTTTTTTGTTTTTGTGCACTCTCCTCAAACAACGACAACATTTTTTCACTGTAATATCTACTGTAATTTTGACAGTGCATTTAGATTAACAAGAATTAAGCTTTCTGCCATCATAAGACATGTCTATGTCCTGGGAAATGTTCTTGTTACTTACATCATGCTAATCACATTAGCGCACGTTAGCTACCTAGCACTACGGACACAACGCTCCCGTAGAGGTTAAAATATCTTTCATTCCCACCAGGGAGGCAGTACGCTACATCAATGAGAACCTGACCATCGCAACAGATGACCTGGGAAGGGAGTGTCTGGTCAACGCAGCCAAGACCTCCATGTCCTCCAAGATCATCGGAGTGTATCCTTTCTTCCAGCTCACTGACTAACCTGAAACCTCCTCTTCCCATACACAGTACCAGCCAAAGTTTGGACACTTACTCATTCAAGGGTTTTTCTTTTTTTTTAAATATATATTCTACATTGTAGAATACTATTGAAGACATCCAAACTATGAAATAACACATATGGAATCATATAGTAACCAAAAAAGTGTTCAACAAATCAAAATATATTTTATATTCTTCAAAGTAGCCACCTGTTGCCTTGACAGCTTTGCACACTCTTGACATTCTCTCACTGTATATCTGTCATTTGCTTTAAAGGATCACATAAGTATGTCTGGGAATTGCTCATGATAAGATGTTATCACGATATTTGGATGCGGATATGATATGCATTGCAATTCTCACGATTTGTATTCCAAACATATAGCTCAGTGTGTTGGCTGAAGAGACGAGAGCATAAAATAAGTTTTTATCAGTCATGAAAATAAGTGCAGCAAACATGTTGGTTTACTCTCATGATAGCACATTTTTGACTTCGATACCAGGTTAAGTATCACTATTTGATCCCAAAACGATACCCCCTTTTTATTTTTTTTATTTTTTTAACTATTCACCGAATGGCACTTGATCCAGACAGATCAACTTGGCTATTGCTCTGTTCAGTCATTGGTTGTCTGAGTTCAATATCATTACAGTTGGGAATTGTTTTTTCACTTTTTAGGCAGCCATGTATGCATTAATTGAATCATTGTACAATCATCTAACACATAAAACAACGGTAATGTATTTGAATGTTAAATCTCTTGATAAACTGGGTAAATCAACTCTATTCACAATACAGGTGAATGCCTATTATTCAATAGGGGTGTGTGCATGCATTGCGTAATTGAGCTTGTTTTAGTTGATTTCATGGGGCTACAGATGACAAACGATCCCTTCCATTCAGGACTTATTTTATTGGGAATTGCTAAGAACATTATTTTAAAGACTCAATCTCTAATGAAAGTGTGGTGTCTAAGAAATGTGACCTCATTCATGAGACAGAATTTGGCTATGGAATCTAGTGGAAACCAGACGATGTGAATGGGTTTTAGTGGCGAGGGAGACTACATGAATTGATTACATTTTTGGTGACAGTCTGCTTTGAATTTTTTTTTTGTGTTAGTTAGCATATCACAACTAAAGTACCAGGGTAGGGAATTGATGTTTGCTTCAGCTGTAAGCTGGCAAGGAAATTTGGCCTACAATTAAAGCTGGAAGCTACCCGTATCAAGTCTATTCACAATGTGTTTTATCCCTAATTACAGTTTCTGTGATGACAAGCAAGTGTAGAGAATAATTTTATCATCTAAACTGCTCTGAAATGTATTTTTCATGACCAAAAATATTGTTTGAAGCTGGTATGCAAAAACTAAACTTAAGAACGGGAAGCTTAGAAATGGCCCACATGGAACAGATCTACCGCTTCTTGGACTTGCTTTCAATGAGTGACAGATTTATAACTCGCGTTTCTATGCATTTGGTCAGGTTACCCAAAAAGTTACATATTGTAGTTTTAAAAAGATGATGAGCAAGCTATAGGATTATTTTTATTTTTTACAGTTTGGCGCAGGTACAGCCGACTAACGCTCTAGCAACAACACATCGTTTTTTACAAATTGATAGTTGGAGTCAAAGTATCGACTAATACCATCCAAAATAATTTTGGACTATTTTTTAAAATTTTATTTCTAATAATGAAATGGTGTCTTGAGCGTCACGTCCTGGTAGCTTTGGTAGGGTTTCAGGCAGACTAGATGCCTAGGCATTGCATCAACCAATGGTTGCATGCCATTTCATCAACTGTGTAGTCATGCATCAGATTGCTACATGGCTAATATGTTAACCTATCCAGGGTTTGTCGGATTTGGCATGCGTCTGCAATGTAGGTCGGCAGGAACTACCACTGAAAGCTGTGAAATCCTACTTCCATCCTATAGAAAAGCTTGAATCCTTGACCGGTGACCGCCTCAGTGATGCAGACTTCTTTGCCAACATGGTGGTGGACGCTACTCTGGCAGTGAAGTTTGTGGATCAGAAGGGTGTGGCGAGGTACCCCATCAACTCCGTTAACGTGCTCAAAGCCCACGGACGCAGCCAGAAGGAGAGCTATCTTGTCAATGGATACGCACTCAATTGCACTGTAGGGTCTCAAGGTACATGTGTAAAACATTGTTGATGGTGACTGCGCCAGTTCCGTAACAGTACAACCATGAAATGACCATCTGATGCAAATGACAGACTCCCATTTAAATTTGCTGCTATGCTTGTTCTTGTTGCGTACGCAGTGATACGCGTGGGAGACAGAAAGCTGGCTTTGAAAAGTAATGGTTGCGGTGCTTCTTGTATGAGCCGTGGCACTATTTTTCTGGCCACACATGCCACCATGACTAGATTTGCTTGTTAGGCAGATCTATATGATAAAGATTTTGTGTTAATGAATTTTTATTGTATAGGTTAATCCTGGCTTGGGACAGTAGTAGGCTAATATTACAGATAGAAATGTCATGAATAGAGCAGCTGACATGATTCCTCATTCTCTGTCAGGCAGGTTTGCTCTATGTAAAATAGATTTCCATCTGTACATTTAACATTCCCTAATGAGCAAGGGGAATCAGTAATTGTGTGGGGTTAGGTTTATCTTGACCAGGGTTAAGATTCTCTGCTGTTCAATAGTGTGATGGCTGGATCTGATCCCCCTGTAGGCATGGTGAAGCGTTTGACCAACGCCAAGGTGGCGTGTCTGGACTTCAGCCTGCAGAAGACCAAGATGAAGATGGGAGTCCAGGTCCTCATCAATGACCCAGAGAAACTAGACCAGATCAGACAGAGGTACGTTGGACATGTCAAACAGAGGCTATTTGTACGAGACCTACTGTTTTAAATCAAGCCTTGCCACATGCATGACAACGTAAGACTATTCCCATTTAAATTTGCTGCTATACTTGTTCAGTGGTGTTAGCAGTGATACGCGTGGGAGAAATAATTCTGCCCCAGAGTTCAGGCTGCAGCTCTTCCCTGAGCTGTAATATGACTACTTTGGGCTGGACAACAGTTATTTTCTAAAGACAGGGTGATTTGTTCATGTCATCATGGCTTGTTGAGAGACATACACAGGGTTTGTACAAGAGACACACAATGTCTTCATGTTGATTTTGCTGTTCCAGGGAGTCTGACATCACCAAAGAGAGGATTCAGAAGATTCTGGCGTCTGGTGCTAACGTCATCCTGACAACTGGGGGCATCGATGACATGTGCCTCAAGTACTTTGTGGACGTGGGAGCTATGGCTATCAGGAGGGTCCTCAAGCGGGACCTCAAACGCATCGCCAAGGCAACGGGAGGTAAGCTACAGGTTTTGTTTACCTTTTGATAAATGTCATAACCGTTCAGGTCAACACAAGTTCTGAAACTGTCTTCTCTTTTTCAGTGAGTGATTGAAACTATTTTCTGAAAGCAACCATGTTTGTTTCCAGTTAGCTTGTTACCCAGAATTGAGTCGTTTTTTTTCTGTTTGTCCCTCAGCCACCATCTGCCCATCCCTGTCTAACCTGGAGGGAGAGGAGACGTTTGAGACAGCCATGTTGGGCCACTGTGAGGAGGTGGTGCAGGAGCGTGTGTGTGACGATGAGCTCATCCTGGTCAAAAAGTAAGAACTGGAACTGAAGTCTTATTCTCATCACACATTTTTTGATCATGTACAACCTTCTTACATATCTTTACCAATGTTTTGATCATGTACAACCTTCTTACATATCTTTACCAATGTTTTGATCATGTACAACCTTCTTACATATCTTTACCAATGTTTTGCTTTAGCACTTTTATTTGTACCATTCTTTTCTCTCTATCCCCTGTTACTATTCACGTCTCCGTCTTTTCCTTTTCTCCTCCGTTCTTCTCTTAGTACCAAGGCCCGTACCTGCGCCTCCATCATCCTGCGTGGGGCCAATGACTTCATGTGTGACGAGATGGAGCGGTCCCTGCATGATGCTCTGTGTGTGGTTAAGAGGGTGCTGGAGTCCAAGTCTGTTGTACCAGGAGGTGGTGCTGTGGAGGCAGCCCTGTCCATCTACCTGGAGAACTATGCCACTAGTATGGTAAAGAAATACACCTGGGAATCACTGCTTCTTTATCTCTGTCCTGATTGTCTAGATGGGATCAGAGGTATTGTTGCTTTTGAAACCCATCAAGTTTCATGGGTTTTCCCATATGGAAACAATACATTTTGTTTTCCATTTTTTTAAACCGAATTAAAGATGTGAAGTGTCCTAAATGATTGGGGGGGGATATTGTTTTGTGTGATCTGTGAATGTCTTGTCCATTCCCAGGGTTCTCGTGAGCAGCTGGCCATAGCAGAGTTTGCCCGTTCCCTCCTGGTCATTCCCAAGACCCTGGCTGTGAACGCTGCTCAGGACTCCACTGACCTGGTCGCCAAGCTCCGAGCCTTCCACAACGAGGCCCAGGTCAACCCCGAACGCAAAAACCTCAAATGGTCAGTGTGCTACGTCACTAGATATGAATTTCAACATGCGTGTTGATGCCATTCAGCTTGAGACCCGTTTGGTCAAGTTTTACTACAAGGATGCATAACATTCCCATTTTAAATTTGCTGCTATACCTGATCAGTGGTGTATGCAGTGATACGCGTGGGAGAAAGCATGCTGGCCCAGAGTGGAGACTGCAGTTTTCCCTGAGCTGTAATGCCACTACTCTGGCCTGGACATTTTTAATGTCACAATGGTTTGCGTATTCTGCTTTGATATCAGTTCATCACAGCTTAACATGTTGTAGCTTCAAGTGCCAGCAGTTTACAATGCAGTAGCTCTGCATCCCAGCTTTCAAACCCTGTTCCTGGAGAGCTACCCTCCTGAAGGCTTTTGTTCCAACCCCAGTTGGAACTAACCTGATTCAGATTATCAACCAGCTCATTATTAGTCTGGTGCACTAGATTAGGGTTGGTAGCTCTCCAGGAACGGAGTTGGAGAGCCCAGCTCTACATTGGTGTGGCTGTGACGTGTTTCTAATTATCTTCTCCCCTAAAGGATTGGTCTGGACCTGGTGAATGGTAAACCCAGGGACAACAAGCAGGCTGGTGTGTACGAGCCCACCATGGTGAAGACCAAGAGCCTCAAGTTTGCCACAGAGGCCGCCATCACTATCCTCCGTATCGATGACCTCATCAAGTTGTTCCCAGACCAGAAGGAGGGTGGGCCTTCGTACCAGGACGCCGTTGCATCAGGACAGATGGACGGGTAGACATTCCTGTATCCTGTAACTGGTTCCAGTTCTGGAATCTGCCCTGGGTTTCTTAGATCCCAAATGTGGTTCTGGTCCGCTTGGCTTTGTCTCTGTATTTATACATACAAGCTCTTGGCTGTTCCGTCATAGGTTGTGCACTCTGCTTGTTCCCATGTGGTAACCTGTTTAATCTGGGAAATGTAACTGATTCTGTTGGACACAAATAAACCCTGCTGGATTATTCTGGTCTGTATTATTATAAAACAAACATGTAGTTGTCAGAGCAAATCAAACTACATCATCTTGAAAAAGCACAAGTTCAGTTCATCTATTCTGTATTGGAAAGTGGACAGGTAAACAGTACATTCATACCTATAACAGGATACTGCACGCTAAGGTACTGCAAGTTTACGCCGTCTTTGGGCACTTGTATATTTAAGGAAGGCTGCTGTCTTAAACCACGTTCTACAGTTCATAGAGCATTAAGGTACATTGCTGTCATTCCATGAGAGAACAGGACAAAGAGGAAGGCTGAATTCTCATTAGGTTGGGTGTGAACAAGTCCAGTCATGTAAACCAGTTGATAGTTATTTGCTGATGGAAAAAAGACTAGCATATGTTGCCCAATGACTAGGTTCACACAGGCAGAAATAATTTTGCTTCTAAACCTTATACGTTCCAATACATATGCTATGGAAAATGAAGGACCAGTATTGGATGGTCCACAATAGAGACCGTTGCTGCTTTCTTCACCTAATTACATAATTTTCAGTGGAGTGACAATCTAATAACCACCACTGCTGAAACAAGTTGTGTAATAAAGCATTCTAAACGTTCCCTTTAAGACCAATATGGTGATCCTGAATGCAGCATCGGTGTACTTGTATTCAGTCACACCCTTTCTACACACATGGCAATGCCCATCCCTCCCCCAATGCAGAGAGAAGCCACACCCCTCTGACCACCAGTCCTCTGGAGCGCGTGCAGTAGGGTCACCAGAACCCGGCAGCCAGACATGCCTATGGGGTGTCCCAGGGAGATGGCACCTCCAGTCACATTCACCTGTATAGGGGAGAGAGACCAAAGATGTGGAATTCAACTGTTTGCCCCAAACAATAGTGTTGAAATAATGGTTCATCAAGTTACCTTATCTGGGTTGAGTCCAAGCTCTTTCACTACAGCGATGGACTGGGCAGCGAACGCTTCATTTATCTCAAACAGGTCCACTTGATCCAGCTGCCAACCGGCCTTCGCAACCTGGTAAAGAATCAGTGAACATTCTTTCAAATGAAAAGAATTATATACTACAGGCATTCAAGAGTTATACACATCGGAACATTTGCTGATTGGTTCTCACCGCTTTCCTGATGGCTGGGATAGGCCCAGTTCCCATGATTGCCGGGTCAAGGCCGGCTTGAGCCCAGGAGGTGATTCTGGCCATTGGCTTGAGGCCTCGCTTCTGCGCTTCTGATTGGCTCATTAGAACAGTTGCTGCAGCTCCATCATTTATACCTGAGGGAATACATGGCAATTAATATAACACAAAAAAAATTGTTTGGCGGTATGCAACTCTGTGTATCCCACCTGAAATATGTCAAGGTTATGACCATGTAGAATCTAGATCACTGCCAGGAGAAACAGCAGACATAATGTAATTGGAATGGTCAACTGGTAACCTTCCAAAGGATAATTAAGTTGAGAGAGATCAGTGACATCACAGTGCGTCAAGGATGAGTGCCCCCTGCGTACCTGACGCGTTGCCGGGGGTGACGGTGCCGCTGCCGTCCTTTAGGAAGCAGGGCCTGAGTTTAGTCATGGCTTCCATGTTACTGCCATGGCGAGGAAACTCGTCTGCTTTCACCTCCACTGGGCCTGAGGAGAGCGGAATGTTACAATATAGTTCATGAAACATCTACATTCGTAATAATCATTTAATTAAGCAGAGAAATAATAGGTGTTGGTCATCTAATTCACTTCTAAGGAATGGTGGTTAGCGATATAAGAACCATTGGGTCATGAACCCAGACGTAAGTGATTTGAGGTCTCGGGGTTCATAAACCAGCACAACAAATTCCTTGCCTTTTCTGGACGGCACCATGACCGGAACAATCTCCTGATCGAAATGTCCTGCTTTCTGGGCAGCCTCGGTCCTGTTCTGGGATTGGGCGGCAAACTGGTCCTGAGCCTCGCGACTCACACCCCAATGCTTAGCCACATTCTCAGCTACATCCAGAAAATGAAGACAACATTCCCTACTGGATTAAGACACCCCAATGTTCCTCCTTATTGAACTGAAAAATATCAGTTACATTGTGTAAGATGAATAAAGTTCATATTCAGTTAAGAGTCATTAACACAATGTTTAGCATATTTTCCTTTCTGCAATATACCTGAATTCCAGTGTTCTGTTTGTGACATAGGTTGATGGTCACTAGACCATGAATTAAACTCATATCTGTTGATAGTGATTGACGCCAAACAGGAGGTACAAGGACCCGAGGACACCGATTCTGTGAAACACTGATTCTGTAGCAGCTGACAACATCAATGTATTTTGACTTCCTACAAGCCTCTCGGGCTGGTGTTTAGGTAACACTTGGTGCCGTCTGATTAGAATATAAAGGGCCTGTCTCCAAAAGGCCAGCTAGACATTTTCTCTGCTTTGGTGCAACCGGATTCATATGTGATTAATATTATCAGCGACTGCTCTCCTTTTCACCTGGAATCTCCCATTACACATTGATATCAATAACTCTAACTCTGGTCCCCTGACCTGTGATGCCCATGTGGTAGCAGTGGAAAGCATCAGTCAGTCCATCAGCGATGATAGAATCCTGCATGGTGGTGTCACCCATCTTTACTCCAGCCCGCATCTGCACTGTGTGGGGAGCCTGGGGGTCAAAGGGGAAAGAGTAATTGCCGATTAATGGGGACATTTGGTAGAATGGTATTGATTTCACCCCATCTTTCTCTCACTTACACCCGCCTTCCTCTCTCGCCTTCTCTCCATCATCTCTCATATCCCTCCATCTTACCTGGCTCATGCTCTCCATGCCTCCAGCCACCACCACGGTTGACTCTCCAGTCTGGATGGACTGAACGCCCAGACACACTGCCTTCAGCCCAGATCCACACACCATCTGGCAGCTCCAGGCAGGCACTGGGTAGGGGATACCTGCCGCAACACTGGCCTGACGGGCTGGGTTCTGCCCATGACCTGGGGAGGAGAGGAGATTAGAGGAAAGGATTGGGAGCGTGAGATGTGAATGATTGCAAGAGAGATATCAGAGGCTTAGAATGGCTAGTACACTAGTTCAGTGGTTCCCAACCAGGGGTACGAAACTCAGCAAAAAAAGAAACGTCATCTCACTGTCAACTGCGTTTATTTTCAGCAAACTTAACATGTAAATATTTGTATGAACATAACATGATTCAACAACTGAGACATAAACTGAACAGGTTCCACAGATAGACTAACGTAAATTGAATAATGTGTCCCTGAACAAAGTGTGGGTCAAAATCAAAAGTAACAGTCAGTATCTGGTGTGGCCACCAGCTGCATTCAGTACTGCAGTGCATCTCCTCCTCATGGACTGCACCAGATTTGCCAGTTCTTGCTGTGAGATGTTACCCCACTCTTCCACCAAGGCACCTGCAAGTTCCCGGACATTTCTGTGGGGAATGGCCCTAGCCCTCACCCTCCGATCCAACAGATCCCAGACGTGCTCAATGGGATTGAGATCCGGGCTCTTCGTTGGCCATTGGCAGAACACTGACATTCCTGTCTTAGGCGTCTCACATTGCAATTTATTGCCCAGGCCACATCTGCAGTCCTCATGCCTCCTTGCAGCACGCCTTGCAGAACGTTCACGCAGATGAGCAGGGACCCTGGGAATCTTTCTTTTGGTGTTTTTCAGAGTCAGTAGAAAGGCCTCTTTAGTGTCCTACGTTTTCATAACTGTGACATTAATTGCCTACCGTCTAAGCTGTTAGTGTCTTAACGACCGTTCCACAGGTGCATGTTCATTCATTGGTTATGGTTCATTGAACAAGCATGGGAAACAGTGTTTAAACACTTTACAATGAAGATCTGTGAAGTTATTTGGATTTTTACAAATTATCTTTGAAAGACAGGGTCCTGAAAAAGGGACGTTTCTTTTTTTGCTGAGTTTAGAACCCCTGGGGGTACTCGACCCATCCACAGGGGGTAATTGAAGATGCACATGAGGGGATACTATAGGGGAACTCCGGGCAGTGCAAAAATCCATTGATGGTACAGTAACCGAAAAAGGTTGAGAACCACTGCACTTAAATTTGTCATTTAGGAGACACTCTAATCCAGAGCAATTTACAGTAGTGAGAGCATATATTTTTGTACTTTATCATACTGGTCCCCTGTGGCAATCGAACCCACAACCCTGGTGTTGCAAGCACCATGCTCTACCAACTGAGCCACATGGAACTATTAACTAAGTAGCTAGCAGGTCAGCGCTGATAAACAGCTATAATAAACAGACTGGGTTCCGTTCCAGGTGGTCTTTACCTGCTGTCAGAACGTGCCCCATGATGACCTCAGACACCGCCTCAGGCTTAAGGTTGGCTCTCTTCAGGACATCCTTGATCACCACAGAGCACAGATCTTGGAGGGGCACGGTTGACAGAGAACCATTGAAAGACCCTGTGAAACAGAATAATAAAGTTGAGAAATAACGTTATATTCAGTATCCACAAAAAGAGCAGGGCATTGATTGCTTTATAACGGGTAGCTGGGTTTTGAGAAATGCACTTGGCCATTAGTACTGATTCCATGGTGTGACAGCACTCTCCAACTGCATTACATCAGACAACAAGATAACAGACATTATCATCAACAAATGTATTGATTGATTAAAGGTTGCAAAGACACCGTCCAACTAAAATACGCCCAACCCCATTCGGTTTGATCTCCAGCCTATCGCCAATACTGTAGCTGCGGGTCCATGGTACTATGACCAACAGCCAATCGCTGTTTCGAGAATCTGGGCAGAGGGTGAGGCAACCAATCAAGGCTCAGCATAAGCGAACCATTGAAAATCCTGGTCAGGAGGTAGCTCGCGACAATGAACGACAGTAATGGTCTGTTCAATTCATAGGTTCAAAAACATTAAAACATGTTGTTGAACAAATAAGAACATTGTCAAAACCAGGACTGGAAAAATGTGCACGATCGTTCAAGGAACGTCAGCATCGCTACAAAACCAATCTCGTGTGATAAGGAAATGCAACAAATAAATATACATACAGGCAATTCTTATTGATACAGGTAGCCAGCTATGTTGAAAAATATTGCCTTAGTGTGGAATCAGACAGATTCAGAACGTATTTACCAATGGGGGTCCTTGCAGCAGAAACGATGACAACAGACTCAGTGTTCATATTGACAGCTAGCTGGTAATCCTTCAGATTTCACCGTGTGCTGCTCGGTCTCTTGTGTCTTCCGTGTTAGAGTGGCCGGCTTGCTATCTGTCTGAAACACTGAACTTGTAAATGGACTCAAGCATGTTGATTCATTTGAATGACAAAAGAGATCCTCCTTCGGCAAGCATCACGAAGATCCCTGGCAGTAGCAGGGACAGATATTTGACGAAAGCACCACCCAATGGCTAGGAGGACTTCAGACATGATTTTGGCAGCCACACAGGCTTTGAAGCAATGTCTCTTTTGTCATTCAAATGAATCAGACTAGTAGCTCAGTCTGTACACCATGCTGGCATCAATGGCGTACCACACACCCCCTGATGCCAGCATGGTGTAGACAGACATTGCTTTCCCCAGATAGCATATGCTCACGTCATAAACCATGGAAAAACTAATTATAATTACAGGAAATTAGCTATAAAACTGCAACATTTTCTCAGCCTCATGGCAAAATGTGTAGAATAGCAGGAAATTTGTTTTAAAAATGCAAAAATCCCAGCCACATTGCACACTTTTCTCTTTGCTCCATGACAAAATGGGTAGAATTGTAGGAAGTCTTTGCTTCCCTACAATACAGGAAATAGTGTACAAAACATTATGAACACCTACTCTTTCCATGAGACTGACCAGACTAAAGATATGACCCCTTATTGATGACCCCTTATTTTTAAGCCTCAAGAAAAATTAAGACATGGATTGTGTGTGTGCCATTCAGAGGGTGTATGAGCAAGAAAAATATTTAAGAGCCTTTGAACGGGATATGGTAGTAAGTGCCAGGTGCACCGGTTTGTGTCAAGAACTGCAACACTGCTGGGTTTTTCAAGCACAACAGTTTCCCGTGTGTATCAAGAATGGTCCACCACCCAAAGGACATCCAGCCAACTTGACAGCTGTGGGAAGCAATGGAGTCAACATAGGCCAGCGTCCCTGTGGAAAGATTTCAACACCTTGTAGAGTCCATGCCGAGACAAATTGAGGGGGAGCAACTCAATATTAGGAAGCTGTTCTTAAATGTTTCATACACTTTCAATTCAATTGAGCTTAACAGTACATATGTTGAAAAACAAGAACAATCCAATCATGGTCATATTTAAGTCTTTATTGATATTGGTCAGTACATGAAAGGGATGGAAGTCAGAATAATGAATTCAACAAGGTACATTGCGTAGAAACTACACAAGTCAAACTGAAACATTTTGCCAAGGATGGAAACTTACAAACTGAATTTAAAACAAAACACAGGTCAACATCTAAAAGATGAAATCCTTGAACACTGCAAAGCTCCTAAAGTGAACTGTGGTTTGACTTTTATTGAACATGAATACACCACCAGATGTGTGACAATTTGAGTTTGTCATGAGTTCAAAAGAAGAATGTTATGGGTTCAAATAAACAAGAGATGGAAGAAAAATAATATCTATCTTGAAATCATACAAAAAACTCAATTCAAATCTACATATATTTCACATAATGTTCCGGTTTAGTAATGCAATTATTTTCTTTAAGTTGTGGCAGAGGTATCACGATAGGAAAGGGGGGGGGAATACACAAATTCTGGACAACAGTACTGTTACCGACTATGTGTTCATTGTTTTTGTTTGGGTCTCATATAAAAAGAAAAAGACAGTGTTATTATAAAGTACATTACAAAACTGCGCCCCCGTTTGAGTCCAGGCCGTTCTGAGCGTGCCGCAACCCAGCAGTCCTGTTGCCCTTGACGACTGGAACAGCCTTTTCCTCATGGGGGTCGGTGTTGGAGTCTGTGTCATTCGAGTGCTGCGTCAGGGACGTCTCGCTGCCAGTAGGGGAGTCCACGCTCTCGTACCCTGCACTCAGCTGGCTCCCGAAACCCCCTGCACCGTCACTAGTCAGGCCCCCCGCCGCCTCCGAGTGGTTGGAGAGTTTAGTCTCGCCCTCACCGGGGCTGGAAACCATGGGAGACGGAGGAAAGTCTTCCTCTGTGCTGCTGACCTCACGGTACAGGCCGGGGGTGGCTGCTGCGCCCCTCTGGGAGGACGAGCTACAGTTGCTAGGTCCGTTGGAGACCCTCTCGCAGTCTTTCCCTGGCTGGACGGAGGGGGTGAAGGTCTGCTCGGCCTGGCTGGGGGGCTCGGCAGAGGAGCTGGAGGGTGAAGTCCTGCTGGGCCCTGCCCCAACAGAGGCAGCCTGAGCTGGGTTCTGGGAGAGCTGCAGACGGGTCTCCCTGAGCTGCTGCTGGAGGACCAGGATGGTGCTCTGCATGCCCTCCACCTCCTCATCCAGCTGGATGATGAAATCGTTCAACTCTGGGGGAAAATACATTTGGTTTAATTGAATATTAGAACCATGTCTAAGAAACGCTGTAACAAAGTTCCTGCATCTGAATGTACTGGTCTGCTGAATACATGTGGAGGAGAATACAGCTCCTCCAATGCAGAGGTTACAGACCACACGTTAATGTAGCACAGTTTAATAACCAGGGGAGCTACAAAGCACCCATGGGTCTTCGCTGTGCTGAAATGTTACATTTCAAGCTTAACCTTTATGGCAAAGTAGAAATGCAGATGCTATTTGACTGTAGATGGAGGTGGGCTATTGTGTTCTCACCATCCTGGCTGCTCTTCAGCTCCTCACTGTACTTCTTCTGCAAGGCCAGCTCTGCCTCCAGCTGGGCGATACGTCCTTGGGACAGCTGCCTCCCCAGCTCCTGGTTCTCCTGGATCAGCATCCGGCACTTGGCCATGAGCTTCTTCCCCGTCTGGCTGCAAGGTAGACAGGCCTCAAATCACAAAATGAACCAGGGCCCAGCCAAACACCGCCCACAGGCAAGGACAGGGACAGCCCAATCAGTCCAGTGACCCAACCAGGTGTTGTTCAAGGTTGTCATTTTTGCAGTCATGAGCCACAGATGATCAAATTAGAGTTGTTAAGCGTTACAGGATCCACATGTAGATCAGATGTACACCTGCCCGACTGCAAATAAGAAGACCTGGAACACCACCATCCCATCTACTAACACTATGAATGTGGTCCACCCATACAACAAGTTTCCATTTCCAAAAAGAGTACAGTTGAACATACCAGAGACAGTTTGGGGCTCAGCAAAGGATACCAGTAAAGTCCCCATAGATGATAAAACAGCAACATTCTTATAAAGTAGTATACAGTACCTTTACCTTTTGAGTACCCCTATGCACATTCTACTACTAGAAGCAGGCCTACACTGCCCACCAGGATGAATGACCCACCAAGTTAAAGTACCCAATTTCAGCAACCATACTTTTCGTTTCTACACACCCAATTGTACTTTCAACAGCAAACGACACCATCAAAAATCCCAGTCTGTCACAACCAACGAGTTAGTCAGCACTTTGGTCAAGGTCACCGGAGATATAAATGTAGTAAGCATGACAAAAGATATTTTCTCTATAGTACTTAGGGCTCAGACAGACCAATAGCGTTTGCTTGCTGAGAATACTTAGCACCTCAACGCAATTTGCGAACGGAGTTGCACACCGATTTTACATGTAGAATCAGGTGAAAAATGTTTGTCAGTCAGACATCTACAGCGGGCGGTCCCTAAAACACAGTGCGCTGAACGATCAGCAGATGAACGCCACATCCACATTTGGTGCGAGCCTTTAGCAGAAACTGAAGGAGCAGCCGATTGAGGATTATAAAAACACACAATCTTGTTACTTTGGTTGCTACCTGAATAGTTCAAGGGCTATTAACTATTTTTGCTTGCCATTAGCAAATGTAATGTTACTTCCTCTGAATCATACCTCATCAATGCTTCTTCGGCAACCACACCTCAGATCCTTGCAATTTTACCAGTTGTTCCCACCCAACCTCAATCTTTACTTTTGAACTCTTTATCCAATACAAGGCATTATACATTACCGGAACAATAATTAAAAGCACATCAATGGATATTACAAAGAAAACTGAGGACATAAGCTTATACTCATGTGCATTATTTTCTTTTTTGGGGGGGGGCTCTTGTAATTTTAACTGTACGAGTGTTGTAACTAGCCTATATTGATGGCCAGATATCCAAGGCTGGATATAGGCTGTTTACCTAGTTGTGCTGTTGTTTGAAATTGAAAAATAAATCAATTAATTGCAGACTGCCCATAGATTACTATGACAAACAATTCATATCATCCCTAGAATGTTAACTGGAATTGAAACCCCCCACCCCAAACACAAAAAAAGTTCAAAAAGGTAATTGGCTAGGGGGGGAAAAGTGAGGTGAACAACAAATTACACAAATAACAATATATTGCACTGAATAAATACAGTACCAGTCAAAATGTTTGGACACACCTACTCATTCAAGGGTTTTTCTTTATTTTATTTTTACATTGTACATAAAACACATATGGAATCATGTAGTAACCAAAAAAGTGTTAAAATATATTTTAGATTCTTCAAAGTAGCCAAAGTAGTGTACAAAGCTGTCATCAAGGCAAAGGGTGGCTACTTTGAAGAATCTCAAAATATAACATACATTCTGATTTGTCTAACACTTTTTTGGTTACTACATGATTCCATTTGTGTTATTTCATAGTTTTGATGTCTTAACTATAATTCTACAATGTAGAAAATAGTACAAATAAAGAAAAACCCTGGAATGAATAGGTGTGTCCAAACTTTTGACTGGTACTGTACATTCTCATGAAGTTGTAACATTACTTGTTTCACACATTTGTAATCACTATGAGAAAATAACACTCAAGCACCAACTGCAGTTGTGTATAGGTTTTAGAAAAAACAGTTCGGAATCATCGTAGCCTACCAGTTATTTTTTCAAGGGCACCAAATCTAACAGAGCAAATGGCTCTGTTGAGACACTGCAGCAAGCGCAAGAGCACATCAGAGAACCAAAAGAGGAAATTAAATGAAACCGCAGCATATGAAACTCACAAAATAAAACATGTAAATACACTATACCAGTATGCGGGCCCATGATCAGATATAGGCGATAGGACCCTCGCTCGCCCACGCCTCAACCATAGTCACTTCTGGACTAAGGATCTGGCTCCTCCCCCAGATTCTTAAACATTCTATTGGCCCCTCCTTCCAAAGTCTTACATCTTATTCTAGAGCTTTCCCCACAGTATTTTCATTGTATTCTACAATCTGTCCAAGAGTCTTAGAGTCTCAGGAGCACTAGCGGGTACGAGTGAGCTGTTTTCCACTGTTAAAATGTCTTTAGCTAGCGGGCATTGTCTTTCAAATGTTCAATTGGTGATTTAGGCTAGGGGTGCTCTCCCTGCTCCGGCAGATTGCTCAAGACTGCCTCATTCTCCACCATAACCCCACATTTAATAAGGCAACTGTCTGGCTTCGGCTGAGGGGGCAGGGCATATCCGTCTCGGACGTGACCACCTCTTCAGGAACAGTTCCGACTCCTTCAGGGCCCCTGGACGGTGAGGGGGGAGATGGAGCTGAAACAAGTGTCACCTGACCATACTGTCTTTTTCATTCAGTTTAGATTATGTGATATGTAGCTGGGGGACAGTACAAGAGTACACAAAACATGGATGCCAGTTTTTTTGTGTGTTTGGGTTTGAGTTTTTGGTAAAGTTTGAGTCTTGTGGTGAGTACAGCATTTCTCAGCCTTGCCCCCCCCCACCATGATTCCTGCATGCCTGCAGTGGGGGTGGGGGGTGTGAGGAGGTCTTGGCTTTTTTGGGGGGAGGGGGGGGAAAGAGTTATTTTGATCGTCTTTACCTATCTGGTGTAAATTTCCAGGCACTCAGTTCATTTTGGGCCTGCTCCAGTTTGTCTTTAGTCTGTTCCAGTTCGCCCTTCATTTTGAGGAAAAATAAGTTTATGGCCGGGTCTACCATGGACGACCGCAGTTGGGCTGCACTGGGCTGCTGGACTTGCTTGAGGTACTGGATCTGGGTCTGCAGGTTGAAAAAGAGACAGGTGTCAATAAAAGGCACAAGCACAAACTCCATTTAGAAAATCCATCCTTAGGTTTGTACAAGTTCCCAATAAAATTACATTGACTGAATTTACAAAAGAGCAGGGGTGAAAGTAGATAGTAATTTCTTACCGGTACGGGACACCCAAGTGCGCGCACAATTTTATTTTAAATAACAAAAATGACAGGGTATCCTAATCTGCCAACACTGACAAACAGATAAAGAAAAACAATGTCTGATCCATATGATTGGCCTACCAAAAAATGGGAGACAAATACAATATGACGTCCATCTAACCTGGAGGAGGAAATTGTCCAAAAACAAACAAGTGGCACTGACCCATGGATAAAGACAGTGAACGTGCACACTCACCGGGGATATGACCGATGTTCTCCGCTGGTACCAATAAGATAGCTTAATTGAGCGAACAGTAGCCTAAGAATTTTAATAACTAAAAACAAACAGATTGGAGTCTTTTCATTGTCATATCTTCACAGCATCAGCCATTTGCTTTCCAAACTGTTTTTCCACGATTGTATTTTTAAATATTGTGATGCTTGACTGGTTTTCTGCTTTTCACTCAACAATCTATTTGGTATTTGCAGCACACGCTGCCCAACTGCAGGCCCTTCCAACTGTAGGCTATGCAAAAAAAATTAGAAAACAACAACCTAATTATCCTCTGTGGCGAAATCCTGCTTTCTGATGTAGTAGCCTATTCTGAATGATTTTATTTATTTCTGTATAGACAGGAGTAAGCTTTTAGGATATCATTTTGGCAATTTCATTCAATTTACTTTAGGGGAAGCTTCCCCTAGCCTTATGGACATGCCGCCTATGCCTTTTAATGTGGCATAAATAACAAGTCATTATGTTTTCACCGGATTGTCAAACAACCACTTAAGGCGCTCCTGTAGGTTACCCACGTACATCCCTTTCTTACATACTGTAAATGGAAAGAGACATCAGTCACAAAACACCAGTAGTAAAAATACTTTAAAAGTACTAAAGTCATATCTGTACTTTCCTACTTAGAATTTTGTCAACTTTACTTGACTACATTTCTAGTCAAAATAAGGTACTTTTTACTCCTTATATTTTCCCTGACTCCCAACAATACTCATTACATTTTGAATGCTTAGCAGGACAGGAAAATTGTCTAATTCACACACTTATCACAAGAACATCCCTGGTCATCCCTACTGCCACTGACTTGGCAGACTCACTAAACACAAATGCTTTGTTTGTAAATTATGTCTTGAGTGTTGAAGTGTGCCCCTGGCTATCATAAATTTAAAAAAGAAAATCGTGCCGTCTGGTTTGCTTAATATAAGGAATTTTAAATTATTTATACTTGTACTTTTAGGACTTAAGTGTATTTTAGCGATTATATTTACTTTTGATACTTAAGTACATTTTAAATCAAAAACGTTTATATACTTTTACTCCAGTAGTATTTTACTGGGTGACTTTCACTTGAGTCATGACAATTGGGTACTTTTTCCACCACTGCAAAACACCTGCGTGTATTGTAATGACATTCTGCAATTGTCATTACGCCTACACTTGTAGCCTGAATAGATGCATCCACTGTTGTCCGCTTGCCTTGGTCACAGCTACTGATCAGCCCGCAATGTCCACAAGCGTCTCAGCCACTCATCTCCGCCTTGGCAAAATGTAAGCATTCTCCTCAAACCACAACACAATTTGGAGCGTTTACCACCCGGTTTCCAGTCAATTCACTGTTTCATGTGGCGGACATGCAGTAGTGTCAAATAATGGTGTAGTAGTCTATAGTTTTTTTGGGCATGTTGTATTAAATTGTGATAAGCTCACGGTTTACCGGTACGGCGTACCCCCACTATTTATTTTACCGGTACGGCGTACCCCCACTATTTATTTTGCCAGAATGCAGTACCGGACCACCTTAGTTTCACCCCTGCATAAGAGGCAATGAATGTGGCTCCTAACAGAGCTATAACATCACAGTGGCCATTACCATAGCTGAAAACAATATCATGCTTACACAATAAATCATTACTGAAAAATGCTTGACTTCAAGACACCTTGTTAGACTAGTTTAAAAGACAGCTTTGGATTGATTACTGGACTCATCTTGTGCACCATAACTCTTAGATGTGTGCATTGTTAGATACTACTGCACTGTTGGAGCTAGAAACACAAGCATTTCGCTACACCACCAACAACATCTGCTAAATATGTGTATGTGACCAATAAAATTTGATCTGATCAACTTAACATTTTATGTACCCAACTGGTCGAGTCAGTTTGATTGACCTCAGTTGATGGACAAAATGGATGGCATATAATGCTGTAAAGCTGTTGGGTGAGCCACTGTTCTGTCAGTCAGAGAGAGAGCTTTGCCAAGGCGTCACATTGTTCATATACTGTATATCTTTCTATATTTAAAGCTTAAACTAGCAGTGAACCAATTTCACTGGAGCGAAGAGCGAGTTTTCCAATGGCCTTCTCGCCCGCTTAAAATGCCGCTCTCTTCACAAGCTCAAGGCATGCCCGTCCCAACATGCATTTGTAGGCCACTTGTGTTCTGATATAGCCCCTTGCCTAAGCTACTGTCATGGAGTTAGCTAAATATTTTCATAAAGAAACTGATGAAAAACACCAGTGCAAAATCAAGGTGACTTTCTAGGATGGAGGACCAAGTGAGGGAGTGTGGCGATATAGTGTTCACAACTAAAGAATCATTGTGGAATCTGAAAAGTCACGTATGCTGAAAGCATGGTGTACTACGTTCACATGATAAGAGAAAGGAACAAGGTGGGTAGCTAGCTGTGTCATTGTAGCAACAGCAAAACAAAAAAAATCTGTTCATTTTTGTTCTATTATCTATACAATAGGCCATCATTGATTTTGGCCCAATAGGCCTGACATATTACCTCTCAAGGAGCTTTCCATTTTAGCTAAAAACGTTTAGGCCTATCTATATATAAAAAAAATAAACATCTGCATCCCTGCCCAGCCTTGCCCGAAGGGTGTTTGCATCTCTAGTGGCTCTGCAAGCGCAGAGAGGGTACTCCGCTGCTGGCCTGCTCTTCTTTGCAGGCTTTAACCTTGATATAACAGGCTAATAATCTAGCCTAAATAATACATTTGTTCCTTCGCTCCTGACCTATTTAGTGTTTATATGCTGTTTATTACGACATATAGCCTATTTGAAATGTTGAGCACTTCTTAATTAACCTTTCATGTTAATTAAAATACTTGTCATTCAAATCATATGGTTTGGTTTTAATCCTTCAAAACCAGATGGTAGGTCCAGGTAGTCACAACAATAGATGGGTGTTGGTTAAATGGTCATTTGAATGAATGGAGCAAATTTGGAGCGGTAGTTTTTTTTTTACCTGTAAGCGAGGAGCGGTTTTTAGCAGTACCCCATAATGACAAAGAAATAGGTTATAAATGTTTGCATATTTATAAAAAAATACTCCAAAATATCAAATTTACATAACTATTCAGACCCTTTACTCAGTACTTTGTTGTAGCACCTTTGGCAACGATTACAACCTCAAGTCTTCTTCGAAATGACACTACAAGCTTAGTACACTTGTATTTGGGGAGTTTCTTCCATTCTTCTCTGCAGATCCTCTCAAGCTCTGTCAGGTTGGATGGGGAGCGTTGCTGCACAGCTATTTTCAGGTCTCTCCAGATGTTCAAATCGGGTTCAGGTCTGGGCCCATCAAGGACATTCAGAGACTTGTCCCAAAGCCACTCCTGTGTTGTCTTGGCTGTGTGCTTAGGGTCGTTGTCCTCTTGGAAGGTGAGCCTTCACCCCAGTCTGAGGTCCTAAGCGCTCTGGAGCAGGTTTTCATCAAGGACCCCTTTTCTCCGTTCATCTTTCCCTCGATCCTGACTAGTCTCCCAGTCCCTGCCGCTGAAAAACATCCACACAGCATGATTCTGCCACCACCATGCACCACCGTAGGGATGGTGACAAATCCTCCAGACGTGACACTTGGCATTCAGACTAAAGAGTTAAATCAGACCAGAGAATCTTGTTTCTCATGGTCTGAGAGTCCTTTAGTTGCCTTTTGGTGAACTCCAAGCGGGCTGTCATGTGCCTTTACTGAGGAGTGGCTTCCGTCTTGCCACGACCATAAAAGGCCCGATTGGTGGAGTGCTGCAGAGATGGTTGTCCTTCTGGAAGGTTCTCCCATCTCCAGAGAAACTCTGTCAGTGACCATTGGGTTCTTGGTCACCTCCCTGACCAAGACCCTTCTCCACAGATTGCTCAGTTTGGCTGGGCGGCCAGCTCTAGGAAGAGTCTGTGAGGTTCCAAACTTATTCCATTTAAGAATGATGGAGGCCACTGTGCTCTTGGGGACCTTCAATGCTGCAGACATTTTTGGGACCCTTCCCCAGATCGGTACCTTGACACAATGCTGTCTCGGAGCTCTATGGACAATTCCTTCGACCTCATGGCTTGGTTTTTGCTCTGACATGCACCGTCAACTGGGGGAGCTTATATAGACAGGTGTGTGCCTTTCAAATCATGTCCAATCAATTGAATTTACCACAGGTGGACTCCAATCAAGTAGTAGAAACATCTCAAGGACGATCAATGGAAACAGGATATACATGAGCTCAATTTCAAGTCTCATATCAAGGCATTTGTCTTTTATTTTTAAATACATTTGCAAAAATGTCTAAAAACCTGTTTCACTTTGTCATTATGGGATATTGTGTGTAGATTGATGAGGATTTTTTAAAATACATTTTTGAATAAGGCTTTAACGTATTATAATGTGGAAAAAGTAAAGGGATCTGATTACTTTGAGAATGCAATGCATGGTGGAGGCATGCATGAACGTGTAAATGGAGGGCCAAGGGGAAGGACTACATATCCTGCAGTCTGCTCATTTGGGAAAACAGCAGGACGTATTGCAGTGGGGTACGTACTGTACACTCTTGCATTTCCTGCTCCTTAGTGGCGAGCCGCATGACCAGGATGTTCTCCCTGCGTGACGCCTCCTGCTGCTGCTGCTTCAGCTTCTCCTCAGACTCCTTCAGCCCTGTTACATCATTCGCTGAAACAGTGAAAGGACATATATAACAGTTAACCTCACGATCAGGTGTCAACTGAAAAGGAGCCAAGTTTTATATTTTACCTTTAAGTAATTACAATTTAGCAGATTAACACTGGAGTGATAGATGAGCAGATGGTGGTGTGTAGGTAGTCATATTGGTGTGCAAAAGAGCAGCAAAGTAAAAAAATAAAATAAAAAAACAATATGGGGGTGAGGTAGGTAGATTGGGTGGGCTATTTACAGATGGACTATGTACAGCTGCAGCTGCTCAGATTGCTGATCTTTAAAGTTAGTGAGGGAAATGTAAGTCTCCAGCTTCAACGATTTTTGCAATTCGTTCCAGTCACTGGCAGCAGAGAACTGGAATGAAAGGCGGCCAATTGAGGTAATGGCTTTGGGGATGACCAGTGAGATATACCTGCTGGAGCGCGTGCTACGGGTGGGTGTTGTTATCGTGACCAGTGAGCTGAGATAAGGCGGAGCTTTACCTAGCATAGACTTGTAGATGACCTGGAGACTAATATGTAGCAAGGGCCAGCCGACTAGAGCATACAGGTCGCAGTGGTGGGTGGTATAAGGCACTTTGGTAACAAAACAGATGGCACTGTGATAGACTGCATCCAATTTGCTGAGTAGAGTATTGGAAGCTATTTTGTAGATGACATTGCCGAAGTCGAGGATCAGTAGGATAGTCAGTTTTACTAGGGTAAGTTTGGCGGTGTGAGTGAAGGCGCTTTGTTGCGAAATAGAAAGCCGATTCTAGATTTGATTTTGGATAGGAGATTTTTTATATGAGTCTGGAAGGAGAGTTTACAGTCTAGCCAGACACATAGGTATTTGTAGTTGTCCACGTATTCTAGGTCAGAACCGTCCAGAGTAGTGATGCTAGTCAGGCGGGCGGGTGCTGGCAGCGAACGGTTGAAAAGCATGCATTTGGTTTTGCTACCGTTTAAGAGCAGTTGGAGGCCACGGAAGGAGTGTTGTATGGCATTGAAGCTCGTCTGGAGGTTAGTTAACACAGTGTCAAAAGAAGGGCCAGATGTATACAGAATGGTGTCGTCTGCGTAGAGGTGGATCAAGGAATCACCCGTAGCAAGAGCGACACTGTTGATATATACAGAGAAAAGAGTCGGCCCGAGAATTGAACCCTGTGGTACCCCCATAGAGACTGCTAGAGGTCCGGACAACAGGCCCTCCGATTTGACACACTGAACTCTATCTGCAAAATAGTTGATGAACCAGGCGAGGCAGTCATTTGAGAAACCAAGGCTATTGAGTGTGCCAATACGGTGATTGACAGAGTCGAAAGCCTTGGCCAGGTCGACGAAGATGGCTGCACAGTACTGTCTTTTATCGATGGCGGTTATGATATCGTTTAGTACCTTAAGCATGGCTGAGGTGCATCTGTGACCAGCTCGGAAACCGGATTGCACAGCGGAGAAGCTACAGTGGGATTCGAAATAGTCAGTGATCTGTTTATTAACTTGGCTTTCAAAGACTTTAGAAAGGCAGGGCAGGATGGATGTAGGTCTGTAACAGTTTGGGTCTAGAGTGTCACCTCCTTTGAAGAGGGGTATGAACACGGCAGCTTTCCAATCTTTAGGGATCTCGGACGAAATGAGAGGTTGAACAGACTGGTAATAGGGGTTGAAACAATGGCAGCGGATTATTTTAGAAAGAGAGGCTCCAGATTGTCTAGCCCAGCTGATTTGTACAGGTCCAGGTTTTGCAGCTCTTTCAGAACATCAGCTATCTGTATTTGGGTGAAGGAGACGCTGGGGAGGCTCGGGCAAGTAGCTGCGAGGGGTGCGCTGTTGGCCGTTGTTGGGGTAGCCAGGGGGAAAGCATGGCCAGCCGTAGAGAAATGCTTATTGACATTTTCGATTATCGTGGATTTATCGGTGGTGACCGTGTCGCCTAGCCTCAGTGCAGTGGGCAGCTGGGAGGAGGTGCTCTTGTTCTCCATGGACTTTACAGTGTCCCAAAACTTTTTGGAGTTAGAGCTACAGGATGCAAATTTCTGTTTGAAAAAGCTAGCCTTTGCGTTCCTGACTGACTGTGTCTATTGGTTCCTGACTTCCCTAAACAGTTGCATATCCAGGGGAATATTCGATGCTATTGCTGTCCGCCACAGGATGTTTTTGTGCTGATCAAGGGCAGTCAGGACTGGAGTGAACATCTGTTCTTAGTCCTACATTTTTTGAAAGGGGCATGCTTATTTAAGATGGTGAGGAAAGCACTTTTAAAGAACGACCAGGCATCCTCTCCTCTCAGCCTCCTGTATTTATGCTGCAGTAGTTTGTGTCGGGGGGCTAGTGTCGGGGGTCAGTTTGTTATATCTGGAGTCCTTCTCCTGTCCTATCCAGTGTCCTGTGTGAATTTGAGTATGCTCTCTCTAATTTTCTCTTTCTTTCTCTCTCTCGGGGGACCTGAGCACTCGGACCATGCCTCAGGACTACCTGACATGATGACTCCTTGCTGTCCCCAGTCCACCTGGACATGCTGCTGCTCCAGTTTCAACTGTTCTGCCTGTGATAATTATTATTTTACCATGCTGGTCATTTATGAACATTTGAACATCTTGGCCACGTTGTTATAATCTCCACCCGGCACAGCCAGAAGAGGGCTGGCCACCCCACATAGCCTGGTTCCTCTCTAGGTTTCGGCCTTTCTAGGGAGTTTTTCCTAGCCACCGTGCTTCTACACCTGCATTGCTTGCTGTTTGGGGTTTTAGGCTGGGTTTCTGTACAGCACTTTGAGATATCAGCTGATGTACGAAGGGCTATATAAATTTGATTTGATTTACCGACAGGATGAGGTCAAAATCCTTCCAGGATACTTGGGCCAGGCCGGTAGAAAGGCCTGCTCGCAGATGTGTTTTAGGGAGCGTTTGACAGTGATGAGGCCTGGTCGTTTGACCGCGGACCCATAGCGAATGCAGGCAATGATCGCTGAGATCCTCATTGAAAACAGCAGAGGTGTATTTGGAGGGCAAGTTGGTCAGGATAATATCTATGAGGGTGCCCATGTTTCCGGATTTAGGGTTGTACCTAGTGGTTTCCTTGATACCATAACAAAAATAAACTTCAATGGTGTGGATTTGTAACCCCCAAAGTTTGGTATCGAATGATGACTTGATGAAATGTTGGAGTAGGCCTACATTTGTGGATCGCTTACAATTCAGATCAGCATATTTCACCTCCAGGACCTGGACATAGGCTTCATGTTGTTTCCACCTAAAGGACAAATAATAAACATGAACACATTGATAGGCCGGACACATGACATTTTTAACAATGCTTTTATCGGACAAAAACTAGTTCATTGCATCCTCTGTGGAGCCCATTTTCATAATATTACCATATGCCCCAGCTGCCAGCCGTAGTTTTGAAGTAATCACACAAAAAAAACTGGCCTTATTTTAGGAATTTTTTTCACCCTGCCAGCTCCTATTAGTGCTATTGAGCACCGTGGCACTAACTCCCTTTCAGAATGTAACTTGTTCTATTCCCAGCTTATGTTTTATTTTTATTTCACCTTTATTTAACCAGATAGGCTAGTTGAGAACAAATTCTAATTTGCAACTGCGCCCTGGCCAAGATAAAGCAAAGCAGTGCGACACATACAACACAGGGTTACACATGGAATAAACAAACATAGTCAATAATACTGTAGAAAAAGTCTATATACAGTATGTGCAAATGCGATAGGATAAGGGAGGTAAGGCAATAAATAGGCCATGGTGGCGAAGTAATTACAATATAGCAATTAAACACTGGAATGGTAGATGTGCAGAAGATGAATGTGCAAGTACAGATACTGGGGTGCAAAGGAGCAAGATAAATTAATAAATAAATAAATACAGTATGGGGATGAGGTAGTTGGATGGGCTATGTACAGGTGCAGTGATCTGTGAGCTGCTCTGACAGCTGATGCTTAAATCTAGTGAGGGAGAGGAGTCTCTAGCTTCAGTGATTTTTGCAGTTCGTTCCAGTCATTGGCAGCAGAGAACTGGAAGGAAAGGCGGCTAAAGGAAGAATCGTTCTACGTCGCAATGCCTGCTTTGCCATTGTTGGCAATGGAGAGCCGCCCACAGTGTTTGTAGTTAAAAGGTAAGCAACAAAAAAATTACTCATGGAACTGAGGCTGTCCCATTGTTTCCTAGAGGGAAATATAGGTATGTCTGTCTATTTCGCAAAATATCTCACAATGTGTATATTTAGATTTTTTATAATTGGATACCATTTTAAATCATGAGTATCTCCTCTTTCTAATTATGTAAGGCTGGGCAGTGTATTCCGTTGTCATCAAATGCTAGACCAGAAATAGTTAGAAGTTGACATTTTTTCCCCTACTTACTCATTAAGCAGACAAAAGCACACTTGGCACCATCGAGGTGCAGATGTTACTTTCTACACAAGTTCTTTTTCAGTTTCGTCCAAAGAACAGATTGTAGTTGTGCCACTTCGGCAAAATTGAATTATATGCATCACTCCAGCCAAAACAGGCTCTGCGGACGTTCGATTCCATTAATTTGCTATGGGCTCGCGCTAGTGTTCCAGTTTAGCCAACGTTCTTTTGCCATTTTCAGCCTTAGGTGAATTTTAACTTGTTCCATTGTGCTGCTTAACATTGAACACACTTGTCCTCACATCCAAACAGAATTGTCCCATCCTCCATCTACAGTAGTGTTATCAATTTACCTCACACACAGTTCCTCTCGGGTCAGGGTCTTCATGTCAGATTCACTGAGGCGAACCTGAATGAGGAAGGTTGGGAATACTCTAGTCAGCAAGTAGAAGTATTTAGCTGCATATCATGATCAATACTGAGACACTTGGTTTCCTAATAGTCTCTCTCTCACCTTCTTTGGAAGGGGTTCCTCATTCGTCATTCTGAACTCTGAAAGGAAAGTGAAAGCAGTAGCAATTAATTCAGTGGACGCTTCAAAAGCAAGACGTTCGGTTCAATAATGATACTTGAGGTCGAATGAACTGCTAGTTACAGCAGATCTTGCAAATTTTCGGACAACTTTCTTTTCGCAGTTCCTTTGAGGCGCACACCGCTACCGCACGGTGGGTTGGCAGTTTCACTTTCAGTGTGGACACGATTAGCTAGCTAGTTAAGTTAGCTACTGCTACCATATAATACACCAACTAACTAGGTACAGTTGTTAGCAAGTTGAAATAATAAAAAATATCTGAATTTTCATATGCCTGTCTGATGCATTATTTGCTTGCTTTAGCTCTAACGTTAACCGTCATGTATCAATGTTAAGTTTTGTGGATTTGCACTACTGTTAACGTTAGCTGGCTGATCTCTTAATGTTACCGTTGGCTACTTCAAGGTTACCTAACTAAAAACCACAATTCTATTAACTGTTAATATGTAGCTGTGTAATTTTAAAGTATCGAGTTAGCAGGATAAATATGCAATGGCTATCCAACTGTTAGCTAAAAGTAGCTAGCTAGCTTAACGTTAACGGAATAACGAGCATGTTAAAACAAATATATATATATATACAATTAACACCTCGCATTGACCAGCGTCACGAGACACTTTTGAATTCAGTCTACAAGGAAGTGTTGCCTATTTTTAATTATGACCTCAAATAAATGTCAATATGCATCGGCTTAAATTGTGTTTTCCCCCCAAAATGTTCAGCTAGCTAATTACCTGTGGTCGGTTCTTTGCTAGCTATATTTTCCGTTTCTTGTTGTCACAAAATGGCGGAGAAAGACGACTCCTATCCCCGTCCACAAATGAACATTCCCTTTTCCTTTCGCACAAAACCCTGCTGCGAATGAACACTTACGCGTTTGCTTTAATATTCGAAACCCAAATGTATTGAACGCCCACCAACCTATATGCAATTTACAATCCGAATTTGCTAATTTCTGAGTTAAGGGCTGCCAACTTTTGAAAATGGAGTAGCTTGGAGTGTGATTTCATATCGTAAATGGCTCCACCCTTAACCAGGGGGCCCTCACCCCCTCCTGAACAATCTGTTTTAAAGCAAATGTCCTGCAATTCTACATATTTTCACATGGTTTAGGCCCATGACCAGGGTTGAATAAACATGTTAAAACATCACAGGTCAAGTGTTTTCAGGATTCTTTTAAAGTTGAATACATACTGGACGACTTGGTGAAGTTAATTTTAGATTATTTGGGCATGACATTTCGTTTTTGCTAACTGGGGGACATTGAATTACATTGTTTTTTGGTTAGAAAATGCTAATATTAATTGCTGGTGGCAGTGGCTAACCATAGAATGGATTGCAGTCTTTCCTTGTCCATAAGAAACCAACATGTAAATATGTAATTCATTTGGGTAAGCTATCCCTTTAAAATATGACCATAGAAAATCCTGCCTAGAGGTACAGTAGTTCTCCAAGAGGGTAGGCCACCCAGGCGTCCACCACTGATCTGTTTCCCAAATACTGGGGGTTTGAATAAGTTCATGTGACAAATTACCCCACATTCAAGAAAAATCAAATGAATACCGTGCCACCATCTTACTCTATAGGCAAGATATTTTGCATTTATGCCTATTGTTTCTGTTTAGCAGCTTGTGGACAGTACTAAAATGACAAAACAAGATATTTGAGGAAAGGGGCACTTCACTATAGCCTAATCTCATTTTATGACGTAGCATATATTCAACACTGTCCATACATTTTTACAAAAAAATGCATAGCCTTCATTGAACTTTTTACATTTATTTTTTAAATGTATTTTCAAAGAACCTAATTATACCAGCAAAATTGGTAAGAAGGGAAACAATAGAGACGGAGGTGTGGGTCATGAAAGAAGATGGCGGACAAGGAAAAAAGGAAGAAAATGGTACATAATTATGAATAAAAATGGAACGGGGGATTGCAGAAACCTTCTGGAAGCTCTGGTGAAGGAGAAAGGAGGAGAAAATGTGAATATGTTTTGATGGAATATTTTATTTATTTAACTATGCAAGTCAGGTAAGAACAAATTCTTATTTACAATGACAGCCTAGGAACAGTGGGTTTAACTGCCTTGTTCAGGGGCAGAACAACAGATTTTTACCTTGTCAGCTCTAGGATTCAATCTAGCAAGCTTTCAGTTACTGGCCAAACGCTCTAACCACTAGGCTACCTGCCGCCCCAGGTGGAAGTCAGTTAAGAATAAATTCTTATTTACAATGACGGCATACCGGGGAACAGTGCATTGTTCAGGGGCAGAACGACAGCTTGGGGATTCAATCCAGCAACCTTTCGGTTACTGGCCCAACGCTCTAACCACTAGGCTACCTGCCACCCCAAATTACCCCAAATTAACTAATTGTGGTGGCAGGTGCAGTTATGACCGCCGAAAAGGAGCTGGTTGTACTGTAGAGGGAAGCGGTGTGGCGAGGTTGGTTGGCATCAAGTGCAAAAAGAGGGGTACGTGCTGTAATAGCTCAGAGATGGAACCTGACGAGAGTATGGATGTATTGCCTGCGGTGAGGACAGCCAAGTTTGTGCCTCGTCCCGAGGATGAAAAGGATGATTCTGACCCAGTGAGAGTGAGGTTTATGGAGATAATGGATCCTTGCATTTTGTGTCAGGTTGGGTGGAGAAGAGGTTGGGGAATGTTGAGTTGGTGAGAGTAACTCTGAGTGGATTGGTGATTATTTATTGTGTTTCTTCAGTCCAGAGGGAGTGGGCGCTCAGGATCACACGATTAGGGACAAGAAATGTGGCATGGATTGCTCTCCGGAGCAAGGTGCTGTGGAAAGGAGTGATCACGGGGTGGCATTAACTGTTGATGAGGATCAGTTAAAATGGAAAATTCCCGGTGTCTGTGATGTCAACCGTTTGGTGTGATGGAGATCCGGTGGAGAGCGTGGGGAAACAGAGAAGGTATTGTCCATCCTGCTGAGTTTTGATGTAGAATCGCTGCCCGACAAGGTCAAGTTAGGAAATGTAAGTTATCCCATGAGAGCTTTTGTTCCGTAAATACTACGATATTTTAGGTGTCAAGTTTATGGACATGTTGTAGCAGTGTGTAGGAGGGAGATTCCTAGATGTGAGAAGTGTGCAGAAGGGCATGAGACGAAGGAATATGTAGTATTGGTGGAGAAAATTGTGTGTGTTTAGTTGTGGGGGTGCCCATAGGGCTGGAGATCGGAAGTGTCTGGTGAGAGAAAGGCAAGTTGAGGTTGCCAGGGTTAGAGTAGTACAGAAAGGGTTGTATGCTGAAGCAGTGAAGAGAGGGGTAGAGGAAGATGGGTACAGGGTAAGGAATACTGAGAGGATTCCTGAGTAGGCAGAGACCAAGAGAGAGTGATGGGAATAATATGTGCATAGAGAGAGGGCTAATTGTTGGCAGAGCAATTTTTATTTTTCCCAATTCTGTATTACCATATCAATAATTTTATGTAGGTAGGCCGTGAATGGCCTCACACACCAGTACAGTAGGTGGCGGTGCATGCACTTAAGTTGGATGCGATCTGCCATCAAAAATCCTAAAGAAGAAGAATCTGCCCGGTTTAAACTGGGGTGGCAGAAAAATTATGGATCTCCCTTGTGAAGCTGCCTTGGCAATGCTTGCGATGTAGAATTATTGGCGCATTAAAGTTCTTGCTATTCTAATTCGCCACAGGACAATGAGACAGATATTTCACCGAATATGGTAGTGAGAGGAAGCCCACTGGCCGACAGTGGGAGAAGATGGAACGATATGGATTTTGGCCGACGTTCTTCACATTTTCTAACCGATAAAACATTTGATCTCAATAGCAAGAACAATATGTTATGAACAGAGTGGACTAAGCTTTGTAGATTTACCCTTTAAATCGCGTTCTTTAGAAGAAGTGCAAAGGCGAATTGAGTTATTGCACACGCGCTCTTCACATAGGTGAGGTTCACTCTGTTAGTTCCCATTGGAAACGACAGCCAGTGGTCTATCTTGGTTTAGTTATACAAATCTTTGGTATGGATATAGCGTCGCAGCAGCGCATCAAAGCTCTCTGCTCACAACCATACAGTGCTGAAGAAGGGCTGGACGAGTTCACATCAAAGAGTATGTTAACATACTAGCAGAGATGCTAGGCTAGCTCACTGTCACCTCAGAATCACATCAATTTCAATTACTATCCATGCAAACATGTTTCATGTTTTGAACTAACCAGATAGCGTTTCAACATCTTCAGAAAACGGGGGAACTTCGCATGATTCACTACTTTATGCTTTATGTGCCTATGCCATCAGCCAGGTTGCTGGAATGTTAGATGTGTTTAAGTATCATTTGAAAGCTTGAATAAAAGTACATTACACAGTATTTCAAAATATATATATGTCAACCAGTTATTGCCACGAGTTCACATGTAAAGTTATATTATGGACTAGTTTGGTAAGTAAACGTGAAAAATGCAACTTGGGTAAAGAAAAAAAGGCCAAGCCAAACAAAAAGTGCTTGCTTGGTGGGCAAAACAATGAAACAACGCCATCTGCTGGAGGGAGACAGATTTTCCCCGAATTGGGCCTCTCTTTGGTCAAACTCATTCCACAAAGGGCTGAGTGTCTGCTGGTTTTAATTGAAAGCAAAAACTAGTAGACACTAGGCCCTCCATGGAATGAGTTTGAAACCCCTGCTGTGTACCATCTCGTCCTCACCCATCTGGAAAGGATATGGGTGGAACTATAATCTTTGCGGGGCAGCATTTAGCTTGGTTAGAGTGTTGGGCCAGTAACCAAAAGGTTGCTGGATCAAATCTGAGCTAACAAGGTAAAAATCTGTTGTTCTGCTCCTGAACAAGGCAGTTAACCCACTGTTCCCTGGTAGGCTGTCATTGTAAATAAGAATTTGTTCTTGCCTAGTTAAATAAAGGTTTAAAAAAAACAATGATATATTTAAACGATCAGGGGGTGTTATACCACGACTAAGGGCTGTTCTTGCACGCAACGCAGATGCCTGAACACAGCCCTTAGCTGTGGTATATTGGCCATATATCACAAACCCCTGAGATGCCTTATTGCTATTATCCAACGTAATTAGAGCAGTAAAAATACATGTTTTGTCATGCTCGTGGTATACGGTCTGATTTACCATGGCTGCCAGCCAATCAGCATTCAGGGATTGAACCATCCAGTTTCTAATTGTATTTTGTATTTCAAATGTTGTATGAATCCCGGTTTCAACTGTATCAGGCAGATGGCAGGCAGCGTGTGTGGGTGAGCGGTTTGCTGACATCAATGTTGTGAACAGAGTCCCCCATGGTGGGGTTATGGTATGGGCAGGCATAAGCTACGGACAATGAACACAATTGCATTTTATCAATGGCAATTAGAATGCACAGAGATACCGCGACAAGATCCCGAGGCCCATTGTCGTGCCATACATCTGCCGCCATCACCTCACGTTTCAGCATGATAATCAAGGCCCCATGTTGCAAGGATCTGTACACAATTCTTGGAAGCTGAAAATGTCCCAGTTCTTTCATGGCTTGCATTCTCACCAGAAATGTCACACAATTAGCATGTTTGGGATGCTCTGGATCAATGTGTACGACAGCGTGTTCCAGATCCCGTCCATATCCAGCAACTTTGCACAGCCATTGAAGAGTGGGACAACATTCCACAGAAAAGTTGTGGTCATAAGCACATCCTTAAAAACATAGATGCTGAGCTAATAAGAATACTAGTATAGAACAAGAAGGCGCACACACTGTTAAAGCTCCCAATTCACCACTTTATTGACAACGTTACGATCTGAAATGGATCTTTGTCAGGTCAAACTGTGACGACCCTCCCACTCTGTCTGCCGTATTCTCTCTTTGTTCTTGTTTCCTTATTAGGATGCCGGTGGGCGCAGTTGGGAGGGTCGTCAGCTACATGGGAAACACCTGGGCCCGGTGTGTCCCAGGATAAATAGACCTCTTCCACATTCATGGAAGATACTCTCTCCATGCAGACACCTTTACAGATTTTGTTGTGTCTCTTGGTGGTTTTTGGTTGTTTGCTTTGGCACCTTTCAACACACTGCATTATCACATTCATGCATGCAAAACACTCACACTACTGATTACTGATTACACACACCATTGTATATTATACTTAGTTACTTATTTAATAAATATATATTTTGTTACTCCTTATCTCCACGTTGTCTCCCTTTTGTTACGGGCTTTGAGCCGGTTCGTGACAAAACACACTGAGTGTTCACGTCCCAAAATATACACATTTCACCTAACATGACCATTGCGGACATGATGTATGGTGGGTGCCACATTCTACAGGCCACAATCAACAGCCTGATCAATTCTATGTGAAGTAGATGGGTCACGCTGCATGAGGCAAATGGTGGTCACACCAGATACTGACTGGTTTTCTGATCCACGCCCCTATTTTTTTTATCCCCTTTGGTCACAGATACCTTATCTGTATTCCCAGTTATGTGTTATCCATAGATTAGGGCCTAATGAAATAATTTCAATTGACTGATTTCCTTATGAATTGTAACTCAGTAAAATTGTAGAAATTGTTGTGTACATTTTTTGTTGTTCAGTGTAATAACCATATGGATGTCTGGCCTGTTCAAATACTTTGAAGCTGCATCATTATTTTACTTAAAGTAATGTGTTTCTCCCCAGGTTTGGTCCCTCTGCTGGGTATTGATGTATGGGAACATGTCTACTATCGCCAGTACAAGAACGTCCGACCCGACTACGTCAAAGCCATCTGGAACGCCATCAACTTGGAGAACGTGAGCGAGCGCATCCAGTCTGCCAAAAATGTGACTATTCCCCCTCAGAACACACACACAGGCACTTCCTCTCTGCCCCAAACCTTATCCCCTCAGACCTTAACTCCCTTAGTGGCTTACAAAATATATTCATAACCCAAATGAAGATGGCTGTCATATACGGTACCATGTAGGTGTCAGATGTCCAGAGAGCATTTTTAGTCTGCAAAGCTTTTTGTCTGACTGTGCTGCACCAATATTAGGCAAATGTGTTTGATGTAATATGATAAAATATTTAATTTGAGTTGTATCTGCTTGTTGTTTTTGTTTAAAGGTCAGTGTAACTCACTTACATGTAGTGTCTAGGTTGCAGGTAGCCTAGCGGTTAGTGTTGGGCCAGTAACCGAAATGTTAGTTCGAATCCACGAGCCGACAAGGTGAAAAATCTGTCGATCTGCTCTTGAGCAAGGCACTTAACCCTAATTGCTCCAGGGTTGCTGTCAATGGCTGATCCCTGGAAGTGACCCCACTCTCCAAGGCTGTCTCAGGGACAGTTAGGATATGCTAAAAATACATTTCCATTACCCACTTATACGTGCAGTGAAACAAGACACATTCAAGCACCCCCTATTTGAACTTTAATACCACCATAATTAATCAGCATACACAATGTCACACTGTACAAATATTCCGCAAGATTGATAGCCACTGTCCTGATGTTGAAAGGTGTGACCAAAAGCCACAAATGAAAACAATTGATCAAAGAATATTGAGAGCTATAGAGTATATCTGATGGTCAGGGAAGTGGAGTTGCTTATTGTTTTAATTTAAACTCAGACATCCACACACACCAGGTCTGGGGAAACGCCTCTTGGCTTTTGAAAAGTCCATAATGATTGATATTCACTGGCAAGAAAGCTCGTTCGGAAACCATTTTCATATTCTACTGAAGGAAATCCTATCCAAGCCATATGGATACAATGAACTTTTTATTAATCATAAACTATAGAATCCCTAATTTCATCCTATTTGATGTCTGGTCTCAATTACCATAGCAGCAGTCAGATAAGTACACAAGTAAAGGGCTATACTTTCAACAGGTAACCCAAAATACACCAAAGGGCCAAAATATGTGGACACCCCTTCCAATGAATAGATTTGACTATTTTAGCCATACCTGCTACTGACAGGTTTCTAAAATCGAGCACACAACCATGCAATCTCCATAGACAACATTGGCAGTAGAATGGCCCGTACTGAAGAGCTCAGTGACTTTCAACGTGGCACCGTCATAGGGTGCCACCCAGTGCTGTCCCCGAGAATCGTCCTGTTCTTTCGACCAATCGATTGGTCTAAATGTTGAAACTTATTTTTCCATATATAGACAGACACACCCTACGTGTTTGAATAAATCAACTACATATGCACTAAGCTTGAATGATGCTTTAATTAAGCACACTGTTTGATTAAATAATTAAGACACACTGTGTGACTGGCGCATGTTGTCTTGCTCTCCTCCCTACTGCAGCGAAAAGGCACCACAGTACAGGAAGTGTTTATTGCCCTGTGCTGAAGCTGCAACATCATGTCAGCCGTTTAGTTTCTTACTTGTTCTGTTACCGAAATCACTCATTTGTTTAGGAAAAACATTCCCTATTCTCTCAACCCTTGCTCTCTTGACATGAAACATGTAAGCATCGCATGCATATGACCAATAGGGCCTGATTTAAAGCCCATCCTAATCACATCAATACATTGGTTATAACAAACTCCCAACACAGTAACAGTTGTCTACAAAATGGATGCAGAGGACGTGAAAAAGAAACTCGAAACGAGCAAATGTTTACTGGTATGTATAAAGCCTTTATATAAGATATATAAATCCTCTATTACAGCAGACTTAAAACAGTTGCATGTATTCATGAATTGCGGTTTAGTTATTGTTTAGGCTAACTATTCAAAGCTTCCTTTGTTATTTAATTTTAAAACAAGAATGCTTGATTGCATTTCAAAGTATGAATGCCTCATGCCTTCATGTGATGGCATGAAGGCATGAGTGATTGATTGATACAGTAGCCAATATATTGAAATATAGGCCTAAGTAAGTTACGGTGTTAAGACTAAACAGGATGGGCTCTTAGGCCTAAAGCTCGATGGTGGTTATACAAACCTACGATACAAAGTCTTCTAATGATAACGACACTACTTAATATTATAATGATGATCATAATAATAATTGGAATAATAACAATAAGAAGGAAACCAAGAAGAAGAAGGTAAGGAGCAAGAGCTGCGTGCATCTTATGTGTGACAAACAGGTGCTGTTAGATTACAATATCATCTTTCAGCCTGTTTGGAACAGTGTAAACAACACTAAATAAATGATAAATAATACCAGATTTTAAAAAACAAAAGCTTTTATTACAGCAGAGCACAGATTAAAAACAGCCGAAGCTGTGAAATTACTTAATTGGACATTTTGCCATTGCATGAGGCTTGGTGCTCACGGAATCAGTAGGTTATTAAACAAACACTCAAACAAGCAACAGAAGCAGGATCTGTCTTATTTCTGCAGATATATATGGATGATTTATAAAGCCAGGCACATTTAACAGTGAGGCTATTGATTATAGATCTAATTAAGTTGGGGTTTCCTCTCCTCAATTTTCTTAGACAATTAGGTTCAAGGCAAGGTTTGTTTCCACATCTCTGCTGCTGCTGCCTACACTGCATTGTTCTCAATCCCAATATGCTGGTTAACTTTGCTATTATGCACATAGCAACATAGGGAAAGGCGTCAATTCTACGGCACAATGAAGATTGTTTCAGAACCGCAACCGTATCCAACGCGGGAGAAGCGCATTTGTTATAAAATAATGTTCGATTTATTAGTGTTGCACCATAATGTTTACATAATATAACCATATACAATTTCAGTATCACGTCTCAGAGTGATGGACTGTGCCATCACTATGACCTCCACAATGGATTAGTCCGTTTGTAAAATTTCTGCCCTGCTAGAACTTCCCCGGTCAACTGTAAGTGCTTTATTGTGAAGTGGAAACGTCTAGGAGCAACAACGGCTCAGCCGCAAAGTGGTAGGTCACACAAGCTCACAGAACGTGACCACCGAGGGAAGCTCATAGCGTGTAGAAATCATCTGTTTTCAGTTGTAAAACTCACTACCGAGTTCCAAACTGCCTCTGGAAGCAATGTCAGCACAAGAACTGTTTGTAAAGCTCACCGCCATTGGAAACCCGTTCTCTGGAGTAATGAATCACGCTTTACCATCTGGCAGTCCGACGGACCAATCTGGGTTTGGCAGATGCCAGGAGAACACTATCTGCCCGAATGCATAGTGCCAATTGTAAAGTTTGGTGGAGGAGGAATAATGGTCTGGGCTGTTTTTCATGGTTCGGGCTAGGCCTCTTAGTTCCAGTGAAGGGAAAACTTAAACGCTACAGCATACAATGACATTTTAGACAATTCTGTGCTTCCAACTTTGTGGCAACAGTTTGTGGAAGGCCCTTTCCTGTTTCAGCATGACAATGCCCCTGTGCACAAAGCGAAGTCCATACAGAAATTATTTGTTGAGATTGGTGTGGAAGAACAGCACTGGCCTGCAAGGAGCCCTGACCTCAACCCATTGAACACCTTTGGGATGAATTGGAACGACGACTGCAAGCCAGGCCTCATCGCCCAACATCAGTGCCCGACCTCACTAATTCTCTTTTGGCTGAATGGGGGCAAGTTCCCACAGCAATTTTCCAACATCTAGTGGAAAGCCTTCCCAGAAAAGTTGAGGCTGTTATAGCAGTAAAAGGGGGACCAACTCCATATTAATGCCCATGGTTTTGGAATGAGATGTTCGACGAGCAGGTGTCCACATTCTTTTCGCCATGTATTGTGTGTCACATAGGGACGGATTGTTTTGAAAGGACAGTTTGTCTGACCTTGTCATTCTTGACTAACTAACTGTGAAAGATGACCTCTTCTCCTCTGAGAATCATCATCTGCATTCACCAACAGGTGGCACTATTTGTCAATGCTTTCTGACAGTTGCACCTTACGCCAACAAAATGGATTGCTCTGTTTCCTTATATTGTCTTTCTCTCTTAGAAAAAAATTCTAAATACTTAGAGTGGAGATACAAGAGAGTAACTTCATTAACAAATATATACATTGTACTCCCCCATGTGCGTCATACTACGAGAGGGTTGTCTCTATATCGGACATGCAGGCACACACACACACGTACACACACACACATACACACACACGTACACACGTACACACACACACGTACACACACACACACGTACACGCACGCACACATTTTACAAATTATAATTGTCTTTCTATGTGTGTATAGGTAGCCTAGTGGTTAGAGCGTTGGGCCAGTAACCGATAGGTTGCTAGATTGAATCCCCGAGCTAACAAGGTAAAAGATCAGTTGTTCTGCCCGTGAACATGGCAGTGAACCCACTGTTCCCAGGCCATCATTGTAAATAAGAATTTGTTCTTTACTGACTTGCCTAGTTAAATAAAGGTTAAATAAATAAAACATACAGACTGTGGTATGACTAGGTGAAAGAGCAGTTGTTCATGCTAATGCTCCATCTCATGCAGTATATACACTGAACAAAAATATAGACGCAACAATTTCAAAGATTTTACTGAGTTACAGTTCATATAAGGAAATCCGTCAATTGAAATAAATGCATTAGGCCCTAATCTATGGATTTAACATGACTGGGAATACAGATATGCATCTGTTGGTCACAGATATCGGATCAGAAAACCAGTCAGTGTCTGGTGTGACCACCATTTACCTGCTGCAGCGCAAGTTGATCATACTGTTGATTGTGGCCTGTGGAATGTTGTCCCCTCCTCTTCGGCTGTGCGAATTTGCTGGATATTGGCAGGAACTGGAATATGCTGTCGTACAGGTCGATCCAGAGCATCCCAAACATGCTCAACTGGTGACGTGTCTGCTGAGTATGCAGGCCATGGAAGAACTGGGACATCTTCAGCTTCCAATAATTGTGTATAGATCCTTGCGACATGGGGCTGTGCATTATCATGCTGAAACATGAGGTGATGGCAGCGGATGAATAGCACGACAATGGGCCTCAGGATCTCGTCACGTTATCTCTGTGTATTCAATTGCCATCGATAAAATTGTGTTTGTTGTCTGTAGCTTATACCTGCCAATAACATAACCCCACCGCTACCATGGAGCACTCTGTTCACAACGTTGACATCAGCAAACTGCTCACCATACAGATGCTGTCTGCCATCTGCCCGGTACAGTTGAAACTAGGATTCATCCGTGACCAACACACTTCTCCAGCGTGCCAGTGGCAATTGAAGGTCAGCATTTGTCCACTAGTCGGTTACAATGTCAAACTGCAGTCAGGTCATGTCCCTGGTGAGGATGACGAGCATGCAGATGCGCTTCCCTGAGATGGTTTCTGACAGTTTGTGCAGATGTGCAAACCCACAGTTTCATCAGCTGTCCATGTGTCTGGTCTCAGATGATCCAGCAGGTGAAGAAGCCGGATGTGGAGGTCCTGAGCTGGCGTGTTTACACTTGGTCTGAGGTTGTGAGGCCGGTTGGACGAACTGCCAAATTCTCTTAAACAACGTTGGAGCCGGCTTATTGTAGAGAAATTAACATTAAATTCTCTGGCAACAGCTCTGGTGGACATTCCTGCAGTCAGCATGCCAATTGCACACTCCCCCAAAACTTGAGACATCTATGTGACAAAACTGGACATTTTAGAGTGGCCATTTATTGTCTTCAGCACAAGTTGCACCTGTGTAATGATCATGCTGTTTAATCAGCTTCTTGATATGCCACATCTGTCATATGGACAGATTATCTTGGCAAAGGAGAAATTCTCACTAACAGGGATGTAAACAAAGTTGTGCACAAAATTTGAGAGAAATTAGCTTTTTCTGCATATGGGACATTTCTGACATCTTTAATTTTAGTTTATGAAACATGGGACCAACACTTTACGTAATGCATTTATATTTTTATTCAGTGTGGTTTACCAAAAACTCCTCAATAATTTCCATGGCCTTGTGTCTTTGACAGCACATTGCTGAGCTGAGCTAAGCTAAAGGGACACAAAGCTGCCCTTACTTGTCCCAAAGATGGAGTACCATTCACTATCTCCTCTACAAGCTGCCATCAGCTCTGTTTGAGTGGAAAACTGTTTCAACTGGAGCGTCAACAAGAGGAGGGTAAGACTTTCCAGCTCCGTTGCTCCACTGTTCCTGGCATGAAAGAGGGGCGGTGGTCATTTGGAGCTGATGACAGGGCACCCGTTTGGGCCTCGCGCCTGGTTCTGAGTGCCCAGAGATGGAGCTCCCTGTCTCTGTATGGGGAGCCAAGGACCTGGGAGAACAGAGGTTATTGTATGGATGAGGCTGCTGGGCTTAGGTGACTGGCTAGCTGCCTCTTCTTGCTGCTTAGCCCAAGAGGGTTGCTTTATTTATCATGGCCTTCAAGAACTCTAAGCACAGGAGAAGAACCATGGAGGGATGGGTGGACTTCATCAACTTTAGTTGTCTGTTATTGGTTGGATTCCCCATGGACAATATTCATACCTGGAAAACTAGCTTCAGTTAGTGTGTGTGATAGAGAGAGAGAGCCTGTAAACCATTTATTCTCAGTTATGTAACAGGCAGTTACAAATACTCCATTGAAATAAAATTGGGGCGATGGTGGACATCATTTCAGCTGTGAATATGATGAATTGTTGCAGCCCAGAGGTTGTTTGGGTTTACATGGTTTCTGTCCAAGCTTGACAAATCCACACTGAAATCAATGACTCCATTGAAATATTCTGAAGGATGTGTCCAAATGGCTCCTCTCTCCCTTGTCAGCCTTAAAAAAGAAAGGAAGAAATATGAAATACAAATCGTGGCCGATAACCGTAAGCATCTGCCTCCCCCGTAAGCATCTGCCTCCCCCGTAAGCATCTGCCTCCCCCGTAAGCATCTGCCTCTGATTCCAAGTTCAAATCCACCGATAGAAAGTTGTTGGATATTTTTGTTTTAAAACTATCCCAAACCTTAACCCTTACCTTAACCATTCAGAGTTAATGCCTAAACTTAACCCGAACAATTCAATTCAATGACTGAATTGAACCTTAAACACTTTGAAATTTGATGTTTGCAACAACTTCGAAATTTGACTTTGAGTAACATGGATGAACGTTTGATTCTGACATCAGACTGTGAGAGCCAGCTGCCCTAAACACTCAAGGTGGAGAAGAAATCTGTTGCAAGGAAGGAGAGAGAGAAAAATAGTTCTCTCCTGCTCTCCTCTCTTTCCTGTCCTTCCTCTCTGGGGCATCCCTCCCTCCCCCTCTCTCTCTCTCTCTCTGCATTATTCATTTTGGCAATCAAGCCTGTTGGATTTTAAGAAATAATTCCCTTGGATTTAATCAAGAGGATGAAATAAGTTTTTCAGGCAGGGTTTGGCTGCCTTCTCGGGTCTTTTGGTAAGAGTCAGCAGATCCTCCCTGGCATGGATCTCAGGATGTAGGGGAAGAAAACAGTTTGGAGAGGAAAACACGGGGAGAATTTGGAAGACGCCCGGAGACAGGATATTATAAATGTTCCCAAGATGCCATATTATACTGGCATGTGGAGAAGACTGTATTTCCTGTTCGAGTATGAGCATTTCTCTGTGGCAGGATGATCCATTCATGCAGCACCTAAAGTCTGGGCACAATAGTATGGCACAGAATATAATTGAAAATGGACTCTTGACGATACCCTCCCAAAAGTAAGATTCTATTCAGAGCTCGTCAAGTAATCTCTTCTCATATGTAGATAAAACATAGAACCTGTCTGCAAGTGAACCATCCCTGCCTCTCACGACATGAAACACCAATAAATGTTATTGTTTGCCCTTTCCTCTGCCCAATAGTTGTCCACTGAGGTGCCGGTTTGACAGCCATAAAATAAACATATGGTTTTACTGAACTGAGTGAAAACAAATGATTGGGAAGATGGATGGAACATAAGTTTTCAAACCACCTGCTCCAAGGATCAAAGAAAGAGTTGAATTTACTGGCACGCAGGTCATTCTGAAAAAGAGCCAGTGTGTTAGGTATGCAAACTCAAATATAACTGTCAAATCTGGCTTCCATTATATAGTGTACTATACATTTCCATTCAAGGTCAGTAGAGTCTTCATGTACTATAGCAGTGGGCTGTGTGAGCGCCCACGTCTGTTTCTGACACCTCCTCTGACACAATAAGAATGTGCAAATGTGGGAAGATCTCAGAGCAGGGGTCAAGAGGGGAAGAACAGAGCAGGGGTCAAGAGGGGAAGAACAGAGCAGGGGTCAAGAGGGGAAGAACAGAGCAGGGGTCAAGAGGGGAAGAACAGAGCAGGGGTCAAGAGGGGAAGAACAGAGCAGGGGTCAAGAGGGGAAGAACAGAGCAGGGGTCAAGAGGGGAAGAACAGATCAGGGGTCAAGAGGGGAAGAACAGAGCAGGGGTCAAGAGGGGAAGAACAGAGCAGGGGTCAAGAGGGGATGAACAGAGCAGGGGTCAAGAGGGGAAGAACAGCGCAGGGGTCAAAAGGGGAAGAACAGCGCAGGGGTCAAGAGGGGAAGAACAGCGCAGGGGTCAAGAGGGGAAGAACAGAGCAGGGGTCAAGTGGGGAAGAACAGCGCAGTGGTCAAGAGGGGAAGAACAGAGCAGGGGTCAAGAGGGGAAGAACAGCGCAGGGGTCAAGAGGGGAAGAACAGAGCAGGGGTCAAGAGGGGAAGAACAGCACAGGGGTCAAGAGGGGAAGAACAGCACAGGGGTCAAGAGGGGAAGAACAGAGCAGGGGTCAAGAGGGGAAGAACAGAGCAGGGGTCAAGAGGGGAAGCATTCTCTCGGAAACAGTCAAACACTCCAGGAAATTGACCTCTGCTTATCTGATCAACAGCAGGCATTATGCATCATATAACTCCTCGCTCGACTCTATCCTCCAGCCCCTGCCAGGTGGCAGCATGGCTCAGTTGTGGCTCCGTGGCACGGAGGCATCCACACACCCAGCCGTGCACCCAGCCGTGGCAGAAGTCACGGCGGGAGCTCCTTTTATATGGTGCACAGGCTCGTTTAGCTCATCAGGCTCAGGTATGGCAGCTCCTAGGTGTGCTGGTTGCCATGGTGACCAACAAGGGGGAAGGAACTACAAAGAAACAATTAAGGAGTCAGAAAAGAGACAGCAAACCAAAAGAACTGCAAAGACCAATAATAACATATAGCCTACGGGAACATAATCAGTGACACTTGTGCTACCCGTTTGTGCCCTCAATTGTTGACACCAACTACTGCATAATGTCCACACAGAAGGGACAGGAGATTGGATGGCAAATTGGTACTTCCAATTGTTCTAGGGCTGCCCAGCCCTCCCGAGCCCTCGGTTATTTGAACTCTGCATGCAGGACTGTATTTTGACTTTTTACACTATAATTCTTTGAGCTCCTGAGACAGATTCATCTGCATGTAATATCTCACACACTGTCTGAACCAGAACGGACTAGTGGTCCAGGACCAGGCCACGGATGGATGGATGGAAAACTGAGGGAGAAAGAGAGAATGATGAGGTCAACACTCTGTATGCCCAGACTGTAACTTTTTTACCTCCTGTCTGTAGAAAAAGCAGGATCGGTTTTCTAACAGAAGCCTCGGTGGGAGTCTTTTTCCCCTGGGGAAGGCTTTGGGAGTTGGAAGACCCTTGGCTAGTCTCCCCTCTCCTCACTCACCTGTGGTCTGGCGCTCAGGGGTCCCATTAGAGATGAGGACCAGATCGCATAGAATAAAAGGGGGGGATGAAATCCCGTCGCAACGGAGAAAAGCTAACTGAAAATGAGAGGAGTGGAGCCTGGACTGTAGCTTGGTAATTGGAACCAGCTTTTGATAGGTGCAATGTTAGAAAATACAGAATATTGTATTGTATGTACTGTTGGGCGTTGCTGTGTTGTAGAGGAGACAGGGGTGTTTGGTGAGGAAGAATGGGTGGGCGAGGCCAGGACTGTGTCGGCTGGGGACATAGATCAAAGGTTGAAGGTCAGGTTTTTTTTAAAGGAAGAGGTTGTAATAAAGTGAGAGGGGGGAAATTGTAGACAAGGATGGGACAATGTGTGGGGGTCGGAGGTCAGAGAGAAAGAGCGAGAGGGAGAGAGAGGAAAATAGGGAGAGAAGACTCTCAGCCGTTGGGATTTTCCATGGCCGTTGCCCTATCGTATACAGATCCAGATGCTTTAGTTGTACTGCAGCCAGGAAACTGTGGTGAAGAACCTTAAAAATAACCCCTCAAAGCATGTTTGCCTCTCTCTGTCCCCCCTCTGCCACTCTCTCTGTCCCCCCTCTGCCACTCTCTCTGTCCCCCCTCTGTCACTCTCTCTGTCCTCCCTCTGCCACTGTCTCTGTCCCCCCTCTGTCACTCTCTCTGTCCCCCCTCGGTCACTCTCTCTGTCCCCCCTCTGTCACTCTCTCTGTCCCCACTCTGTCACTCTCTCTGTCCCCCCTCTGTCACTCGTTCTGTCCCCCCTTTGTCACTCTCTCTGTCCCCCCTTTGTCACTCTCTCTGTCCCCCCTTTGTCACTCTCTCTGTCCCCCCTTTGTCACTCTCTCTGTCCCCCCTTTGTCACTCTCTCTGTCCCCCCTTTGCCACTCTCTCTGTCCCCCCTTTGTCACTCTCTCTGTCCCCCCTTTGTCACTCTCTCTGTCCCCCCTCTGCCACTCTCTCTGTCCCCCCTCTGTCACTCTCTCTGTCCCCCCTTTGTCACTCTCTCTGTCCCCCCTTTGTCACTCTCTCTGTCCCCCCTCTGTCACTCTCTCTGTCCCCCCTCTGTCACTCTCTCTGTCCCCCCTCTGTCACTCTTTCTGTCCCCCCTTTGTCACTCACTCTGTATTTTACCCTCACCCACTTTCTTTCTCTCCTTTTTATTTCTCTCCTTTTTTAACGTAACTTAACCTCACCTACTTTATCCTTCACTAGGATGTGGATTATTGGGGTTCTCTCAGTATTGTGCCGCTATGAAAAGGTGCAGATCCAAATCAAATTGGATTTGTCAAATGTGCCGAATACAACGGGTGTAAACTGTACCATGAAATGCTTGCTTATGAGCTCTTCCCAACAGTGCAAAGTTAAAACAATTGGTGTATGCACACAACCTTACAACTTTAGGTCATTGCAGCACTTGTGACTGGGTTACAGAGAATGCAGGAATTTAGTAGGTCATCTAACATTTCAACACGCTGTCTTAAATCTGTGTATTTAATAAAGATCAGTGTTTAATATATCTGTGAGTTTGGTGTGTCCTGTCCTCTGACGCCGGACCATACCAGCCTCACGCCACTCTGCTCAATCCAGTTCTTGCCCCACCTCTCAGGTGGTCTATCGAGCTTGATTGCATTATTGTGGAAATCCTATCTCCCTTCAATTTGCACTGCACCCGATCCAATAGCTGTACAGCAAACCGGCAGTCTGTTTTCTAGCTCTTGTGTTGATTGACAGTTTGCTGGTCCAATCAGAGGGTTGAGTGTGCATTTCACCAGCCAATCTGTTGTTACACGTTTGATTTGCAGGGGTGATGCTGCGGCTACTGTCTCTGGCTGCGTGTAGAGTAATCCTCAGAGTTTCTGTGACACAAAGTGTTACAAAACCTGGCCAAATCATTTCAAGTCATCGGTCTCAAGTGAAAGTCGAATCCCGAGTCTTAAAGCTCCAAGTCGAGTCTTAAGGTATTATATTTGTTTGTCAATCCGAGTCTCAAATGATCAAATTTGTGCTGGGAACATGTTGGTATAACAGACTGGGAGGAGAGATTGAAAGTGTGGGTGAAGACTCTCGCCTTGAGAATGTGCCCTATACCGTCTGGCCCGGCGGCCTAGCGAGAGTTAACCTGTTTACACGTTTTACTCACATCGGCCACAGAGAGCCAGATCAGCTGGGTTCCCTTTGTAATCCGTTATCATCTTCAAGCCCTGCCACATACGACAAGCGTCAGAGCCGGTGTATTGGGACTTCACCTTCCTCCTATATTGTCCTTTTGCATGTTTGATGTCTTGTCGAAGGTCGTAGCGGGCTGTCTTTTATGCCTCCATGTCCCGTTCCTTGTAGGCAGTAGCTCTAGCCTTTAGCCCAGCAAGGATATTGACTGTCATCCATGGTTTTTGGTTTTGATACGTTCGTATAGTCACTGTGGGGACGACATCGTCTATGCACTTATTGATGAAGCCTGTGACTGATGTGGTAAACTCCTCAATGCTATTGGATGAATCCCAAAACATAACCCAGTCTGTACTAGCAAAACCGTTTTGTAGCCTTGTGTCTGATTCATCGAACCACTTCCGTATTGAGCGCGTCACTGGTACTTCCTGTCTGATCTGGTGTATAACACCAAATCCTCTTCACTCCTCCCCCTCACCTATGGCTCAACCACTAGTGTGGGCTGGGATTAAGGTTTGGATAGGTTTTTAATTAACTATGTCAATTTAAGGTCACACATTCTCAGAATGACCAAATCCCCTGAATAACCGACAAACCTAATAACAGCCTTTATTTGGTGAGGAAATATCTGGTTAACACTTAATTAGCTGCTAGCTCTCTCTCTCTCTATCTCCTTCTCGATCTCTCTCTTTCTCTTCCTCCATCCCCTTCTCCCCCTCCCTCCCTACCTCCCCCCTCTCTCTCACTCCCTCTTCCTCTCTCCCCTCTCTCTCCCTCCCTCTCTGTGTTTTTCAGTCTAACTCTTCATGGCATCACATGGATGGCCTCAGCCCTACATACAAACAGCAGCGTTTTCACAACCAGGGTACGGCAGCCACACTTCTCCAAAGGGGTTACGCCACACATGGTTGATTCCTCACTAAAGGAACCATGGAATGGAAGTTGGGAGAAACACGCATTCACATACACACACACGCACACACACACACACACACACACACACACACACACACACACACACACACACACACACACACACACACACACACACACACACACACACACACACACACACACACACACACACACACACACACACACACACACACACACACACACACACACACACACACACGAGATGCCTTGATTGCTCTCACACAGAGTGAATTTCCTAGCAGTCCTCCTGGCTGCTAAAAGCACCATAACAACATACAGGGCTCCCCCACTTTGGTGGAGAGAGTGTTGTTGTTATCAGGATTACATCAACTTGTTACAGATGTAGGATCTTCATTTGATCACCCTGTTGTTGCAGGACATTTCCTGTACAACAGGAAATGTAAACTTGTTGTGTATTAAAGGTTTAAAAAGGCTTCTAAAGTTAGTCAAATATCAGACTTGATTTGCCCTAACTAAACATTTATCAATCTATACAAAAATGTCCCATTAATTATAATCCACACAATAATTCACATTTCATTTTTGCTACAGGATTATTTTCCTGCTGTGAGAAACTTCTCAAATTAAGATCCTACATCTGTAACTCTAATTACCAACATACTGTAATTACCAAAAGTTATTCAAACCAGAGTGTGGGAGAGTTTGTGTGCATACGTATGCGTGTGTTTGTTTGTTGCGGTGGGGGATGTCGCAGATGACGAGGGGCTTAATTTTCCTCTCTCTTGACGAGGTTCTACTTCAAGTTGATCTGACACAACCAATAAACCAATTAAACTGGGCTCTCTGTGCGTCCCCCCGCTTTGCGCTATCGTTCTCTGGCCACCATATTACTTTTCCGTTCGCCTATCGGCCTGCGGGACTCAACCTATTCGGCCTGCGGGAGTAAACCTATTCGGCCTGCGGGAGTCAACCTATTCGGCCTGCGGGAGTCAACCACCTATTCGGCCTGCGGGAGTCAACCTATTCGGCCTGCGGGAGTCAACCTATTCGGCCTGCGGGAGTCAACCTATTCGGCCTGCGGGAGTCAACCTATTCGGCCTGCGGGAGTCAACCTATTCGGCCTGCGGGAGTCAACCTATTCGGCCTGCGGGAGTCAACCTATTCGGCCTGCGGGAGTCAACCTATTCGGCCTGCGGGAGTCAACCTATTCGGCCTGCGGGAGTCAACCTTTTCGGCCTGCGGGAGTCAACCTATTCGGCCTGCGGGACTCAACCTATTCGGCCTGCGGGAGTAAACCTATTCGGCCTGCGGGAGTCAAACTATTCGGCCTGCGGGAGTCAACTTATTCGGCCTGCGGGAGTCAACCTATTCGGCCTGCGGGAGTCAACCTATTCGGCCTGCGGGAGTCAAGCTATTCGGCCTGCGGGAGTCAACCTATTCGGCCTGCGGGAGTCAACCTATTCGGCCTGCGGGAGTCAACCTATTCGGCCTGCGGGAGTCAAGCTATTCGGCCTGCGGGAGTCAAGCTATTTGGCCTGCGGGAGTCAACATATTCGGCCTGCGGGAGTCAAGCTATCGGCCAGACTAGAGTAGGACCTGTTATTTCACAATATGTTTTGGTCCTGACATGTAGGATGTTTTTTAGTGCTCCGTTATTAATAAGACATTAGGTAATATATTGCTTTGGAAGCAACTCTTGGAGAAGTGAACTTGATTTTTTTCTATGTTTGGCTTCCCTGGTTTTGTTAAATGGCTTTTCAAGATGTGGTGTTTTTTGTCTAGATTTAGTATTGTGATGCAATTGCCAAGAGGAGGACAGAAATACATATTTTCAATCCCTCAGATCCCTCAGATCCCACAGAGTCATAATACTAGACAGGCTTTATGTTTCCTGAATCTAAGCATTAGTGTTCACTCATTGAGTAAATACATTTATTTGTGCACGTGAGTGTGCCTCTATGCATGTATGTGTAAAACTGTGTGTGACCATGTCTGTGTGTGTGTGTGTTTGGAACGGATGATGCTCCTGTGGCCCCAGGTCACCGACACTCAAGTGCTAAATATCAGCAGGAGAGCAAACCGATCGTGGGAAAGACTAGGAGGGGTCTTACTGTATCTAGCTATCTGTCTGTCTGTCTGTCTGTCTGTCTGTCTGTCTGTCTGTCTGTGGTGTGTGTGTGTGTGTGTGTGTGTGTGTGTGTGTGTGTGTGTGTGTGTGTGTGTGTGTGTGTGTGTGTGTGTGTGTGTGTGTGTGTGTGTGTGTGTGTGTGTGTGTGTGTGTGTGTGTGTGTGCGTGCGCCTGTGTCTGTGTGTGTGCGTTTCCCTCAGTGCAATCTCATCGTCTACAGATATCGTCATAATGTTAGCGTGTCCCAGTGGAAGGCATAAATATCAACTAATGGTGTCTGTTCATGGTGTAACCACAAGACTGATGTCTTTGCAACCCAACCACCCATCACTCCAGATGTTTTCTTTGCTTTTGACATTTTCGCTGTCTGTGTGTCGGATTTTCCCAAACAATACTGCTTCACCAGCAACATGCACAATCTTAGACTTGGGATGGTAATAACATTAGATGATGCAAGATGAAGATGGAGAGAGGGAAAGACAGACAATAAGGGAGTAGGAGGCAGAGGCAGAGTGAGAGAGGGAGAGACAGACAATAAGGGAGTAGGAGGCAGAGGCAGAGTGAGAGAGGGAGAGACAGACAATAAGGGAGTAGGAGGCAGAGGCAGAGTGAGAGAGGGAGAGGCATACAATAAGGGAGTAGGAGGCAGAGGCAGAGTGAGAGAGGGAGAGACATACAATAAGGGAGTAGGAGGCAGAGGCAGAGTGAGAGAGGGAGAGACAGACAATAAGGGAGTAGGAGGCAGAGGCAGAGTGAGAGAGGGAGAGACAGACAATAAGGGAGTAGGAGGCAGAGGCAGAGTGAGAGAGGGAGAGACAGACAATAAGGGAGTAGGAGGCAGAGGCAGAGTGAGAGAGGGAGAGACAGACAATAAGGGAGGAGGCAGAGGCAGAGTGAGAGAGGGAGAGACAGACAATAAGGGAGTAGGAGGCAGAGGCAGAGTGAGAGAGGGAGAGACATACAATAAGGGAGTAGGAGGCAGAGGCAGAGTGAGAGAGGGAGAGACAGACAATAAGGGAGTAGGAGGCAGAGGCAGAGTGAGAGAGGGAGAGACAGACAATAAGGGAGTAGGAGGCAGAGGCAGAGTGAGAGAGGGAGAGACAGACAATAAGGGAGTAGGAGGCAGAGGCAGAGTGAGAGAGGGAGAGACAGACAATAAGGGAGTAGGAGGCAGAGGCAGAGTGAGAGAGGGAGAGACAGACAATAAGGGAGTAGGAGGCAGAGGCAGAGTGAGAGAGGGAGAGACAGACAATAAGGGAGTAGGAGGCAGAGGCAGAGTGAGAGAGGGAGAGACAGACAATAAGGGAGTAGGAGGCAGAGGCAGAGTGAGAGAGGGAGAGACAGACAATAAGGGAGTAGGAGGCAGAGGCAGAGTGAGAGAGGGAGAGACAGACAATAAGGGAGTAGGAGGCAGAGGCAGAGTGAGAGAGGGAGAGACAGACAATAAGGGAGTAGGAGGCAGAGGCAGAGTGAGAGAGGGAGAGACATACAATAAGGGAGTAGGAGGCAGAGGCAGAGTGAGAGAGGGAGAGACAGACAATAAGGGAGTAGGAGGCAGAGGCAGAGTGAGAGAGGGAGAGACAGACAATAAGGGAGTAGGAGGCAGAGGCAGAGTGAGAGAGGGAGAGACAGACAATAAGGGAGTAGGAGGCAGAGGCAGAGTGAGAGAGGGATGGAGGAGAGATAATCCTGTAACCTTGCCAATACTGCTGTTCATATCAGGTTTCAGGTAAGACCCAAGTGCAGACTGTTTTGAAGTAACAATGTTTATTGCAACAGGGGCAGGCAAACGACATGTCAAGGCAGGCAGGCCCAGGGTCAGGCAGGGGTCGATAATCCAGAGCAGTGGGGCCAAGGTACAGAACGGCAGGCAGGCCCAGGGTCAGGCAGGGGTCGATAATCCAGAGCAGTGGGGCCAAGGTACAGAACGGCAGGCAGGCCCAGGGTCAGGACAGGCAAGGGTCAAAACCAGGAGGATGAGGAAAAAGAGAGACTGAGGAAAAGCAGGCGCTGAGACAAAACGCTAGTTGACTTGAACAAACAAGACGAACTGGCACAGATAGACAGAAAACACAGGTATAAATACCCAGGGGATAATGGGGAAGATGGGCGACACCTGGAGGGGGATGGAGACAAGCACAAGGACATGTGAAACAGATCAGGGTGTGACAGTTCAAGCATTTATACACTGTGTGAAGGAAGTAAATAGTAGCCAAGGTCAAATTCCTGCAAGTGCTTACCTGGACATGATGGCTCCTGTTCCATTATGTGGTTGAACGATCAGAATCAGGGTGGTTTGTTGGAGACCTGACCTCTCTGGTGATGTTCATATTGAGATAATCCTGTATTGTATTCCTGAAATAGAGACCACTAGTTGATCCTGTTTCAATCACACTCTGAAAATACCTAGCCCCTCAGTCACTGGCCTCTGGACTGCAGTTCATGGGACTGCGGTGGAACACCATCTGTGAAATGACTTTAGACCGAGGGAGATCTGGAAAACCAGGTGAATGAATTCACTCTCTGATTAATGATACTGTAGTACGGTATCAATCAATTATAATCGGATCAATTGCCAGAGGGAATGCAGACGCTCTTGAATTTGACTTCTTTCTTTTTTTCCCAAACCAAGCCCTCATCAACACTCCCTACCAACACTTCAGGCTGATACTTTGAGACCGTAGCAGTGAAACAGTCACTTGCCCAGGGGCATCCATTAATTCCTATAGAATAACGCACATATTCCACCTGTAACACAGTTAACCCACGTTTATATCCCTCTCCCGCGCACTCTTTCACAGATGAAGTGGGGAAGGAGAGAAAGAGAGAGAGAATACTGAACCCTCTTCCATCTCATGGTCCCATACTGAGAATGAAATGTCTGTGTTTTTTTCTGCAACTGCTTGTCACCTATTTCTGTAGGGGAAGTTTTTCCCACTTCAGGACTGAGGGAAATGAGTAACTCCTTGCTCTTGGAAAACTGCCTTTGTTTTCAAGTGACTTTTCATCTTTCTAGCTATAACTGGCACAGTTATAGAACACTGTGCAAATAATTTGTCTGTATTCACTTGAATTCTGCCATCCTTCGGTGTGACATTGGATATAGAGCCACATTGCCAAAAGATTATAAACCATTGGACAGATCAATGGTGAGTTAGATAAGATCAAGTTTGACAGTAACAATGTTGAAAAAGCTTAACGTGAATAACTGCTGCTCTGGCTTCACTTACTTTAAAGAAGTTGGTCCATTTAATGAAATAACTGTCATCTAACTCACCTAAGGTGTCAGCCCCCTGAGGCGGAATAATGGTTGTTTTTAGAGGCCCGATAAAGAAAGGAGGAATTAGCTGAAGAGATGAAGAGAGGCGATGAGGCAGAGAACGGAAAGAGAAGCCCCCAGTGAGCACGTCTCCTCTCATTCATCGGAGAGGAAAAGGAAAGAAACGGAAGAAGACATTTATTTTACAGCTGCTGGATAATAAGAAGAACAGGGAGTAGAGTCAGAGTGATCATCAACAGGTGAACATTATGCTCTGTTCAAAGAATGTTTAGGGTTTGATTCCCAGGTCCTCTTTAGGCCCTCATTGTTCCTCTCTGATTGTTACCTTTGTGGTTGCCATGGAAACCATAAAGGAACAAATTAAGAGGCATCACTCTGAACTCTGTCAAGTCAGTGTAAACATTTTAATAACTTTACCGATTTCCTCGCTGAAACATCGTCGAACATCATTATTGTGATCGCCAATGTTAAGAGGACTAAGATGTGTAACAATTGCTTCCAAAAACAATAAACTTGTCAAAGAAAGAGGCTGCTGCCAAACCTGTGGTTTGACTATATCAAGGAAACAGTTTGTAACCATACTTTAGGGCCTCTCCTGGCATGGACCAATCCAATGACGTACCAGAGTATTTATCTCAGAAGCTCATGATAATAACAATGAAGTAATAGAAAAACGGAGTCATTTGGCCCAAGACAAGTGCAGTGGAGGTCTTTCACTGAACAATTTTTGAATGGCGAGTAGCCTGACCTTGCCTGAGACTTGATGACATGTTAGTTCTCAGTCTTTGGCTCAGTGGGCTAACACAGTCTTGAGTCATTCTGATTGGCTAATGGCTACTCATTTTTATGTACTGTGTCTGTCTGCAACTAAACTCATTACATTACATTCAATACAACATTAAAGCAGCTGTGAGTTCAAAGTAGTAATGCGGGTAATTGGGCTCTGGGTCGAATGGCTTCATGTGGGGAATGGGGTCTCACTGCCAGGATCGGTTCTGTGGTCATTTCAACGCTCCGTTTTTCAAACTGGCTATTTTGGGGGATGTTTAAGGATACATCTTTCCCTTACTCCCCCTTCTCATCCTCTCTCTTCCTCCCCATCTTTCTCATCTCGTCTCTGTCTCTCTCCGTCCCCCTCTCTCTCTTTCCTTCTCCCTCCTTGTCCATTTCTCACTCCATCATCCTCTCTCTCTTTGAACCATAGACTTGTAGCCTGGTTAACATCATTAGCCTCTTGCTATCTGTCAGCTCCCTGCATTGATTTATACCGCTCATTAAAGAGTCTTACATCTCTCTTTCTGATTAGCTGGGGGGGGGGGGGGGATAACAAATTCCTCAAGATAAAAAGCACTAACCCCTTTGCAGCTGCTTACATATAGGGCCAAAGATTGAAAATCACATCATGTTTTTAAAGAGTTCACTAAAGTAACCATCAAAGTAATGACTTTGAACACGGGCAGCTCTGATCTCTGACTTGGCGGTAAAGGGGACGGCTAACTGGTCTGGTGTCTCATTAATCCAGCACAGTGTTTCAAACTGACTTCGTTGGTGATTTAACAAAGACACTAAAGTAAAGATCTACTGTATATGTGTCAAGATCACTTCATACATGTCTTTTAGATGTAAAATACAGATTCTGCTACGACAAGACACTGCTGACCTGCAAAACAACTAAACAAAATATAAAGCTAATCTTAACCTTAATCTAATTTGAACAATTTCTGAAATTAAATGTTGGTTTGCAGGTCAGGAGTGTCTTTCCGTATAACCTTTTCCGTAGCACCCAGGTTAAACCATGGTATTCATTACCCATAATCCTCATGTAGTTTATGGGCCAATAAAGAGTCCGTACAACCAAAAAAAACCTGGGTAATGTGATGGCTTGGAAAGGTCATTATCAATCAATCAATCCCAGTATTTATACAGTTAAGTGACTCCTCCCCTCTCTTCTCCGTTAAAACACTAAGTTAAGTGACTCCTCCCCTCTCTTCTCCGTTAAAACACTAAGTTAAGTGACTCCTCCCCTCTCTTCTCCATTAAAACACTAAGTTAAGTGACTCCTCCCCTCTCTTCTCCGTTAAAACACTAAGTTAAGTGACTCCTCCCCTCTCTTCTCCATTAAAACACTAAGTTAAGTGACTCCTCCCCTCTCTTCTCCATTAAAACACTAAGTTAAGTGACTCCTCCCCTCTCTTCTCCGTTAAAACGCTAAGTTAAGTGACTCCTCCCCTCTCTTCTCCGTTAAAACACTAAGTTAAGTGACTCCTCCCCTCTCTTCTCCGTTAAAACGCTAAGTTAAGTGACTCCTCCCCTCTCTTCTCCGTTAAAACACTAAGTTAAGTACTCCTCCCCTCTCTTCTCCATTAAAACACTAAGTTAAGTACTCCTCCCCTCTCTTCTCCATTAAAACACTAAGTTAAGTACTCCTCCCCTCTCTTCTCCATTAAAACACTAAGTTAAGTGACTCCTCCCCTCTCTTCTCCGTTAAAACGCTAAGTTAAGTGACTCCTCCCCTCTCTTCTCCGTTAAAACACTAAGTTAAGTGACTCCTCCCCTCTCTTCTCCGTTAAAACGCTAAGTTAAGTGACTCCTCCCCTCTCTTCTCCGTTAAAACACTAAGTTAAGTACTCCTCCCCTCTCTTCTCCGTTAAAACACTAAGTTAAGTACTCCTCCCCTCTCTTCTCCATTAAAACACTAAGTTAAGTACTCCTCCCCTCTCTTCTCCATTAAAACACTAAGTTAAGTACTCCTCCCCTCTCTTCTCCATTAAAACACTAAGTTAAGTACTCCTCCCCTCTCTTCTCCATTAAAACACTAAGTTAAGTACTCCTCCCCTCTCTTCTCCATTAAAACACTAAGTTCTAACTCTCCTCTAGTTTTCTATATTATTTTCTTTTTCTTTCTATTATTATTCTATCTTGACTCATTGCTGCAACTCCCCAATGGGCTCGGGAGTCAAAGGTCGCGTCCTCCAAAACATAACCCACCAGCCTCCCAGGTGGCGCAGTGGTCACCAGAGACTCTGGGTTCGCGCCCAGGCTCTGTCGCAGCCGGCCGCGACTGGGAGGTCCGTGGGGTGACGCACAATTAGCCTAGTGTCGTCCGGGTTAGGGAGGGTTTGGCCGCTAGGGATATCCTTGTCTCATCGTGCACCAGCGACTCCTGTGGTGGGCCGGGTTCAGTGCACGCTAACCAAGGTTGCCAGATGCACAGTGTTTCCTCCGATACATTGGTGCGGCTGGCTTCCGGGTTGGATGGGCGCTGTGTTAAGAAGCAGTGCGGCTTGGTTGGGTTGTGCTTTGGAGGACGCATGGCTTTCAACCTTCGTCTCTCCCGAGCCCGCACGGGAGTTGTAGCGATGAGACAAGATAGGAATTACTAACAATTGGAAACCACGAAATTGGGGAGAAAAGTGGGTTAAAAAAATCAAAACATAACCCACCAAACCACGCTTCTTAACACCCGCCTGCTTAACCCTAGCCACACCAATGTGTCAGAGGAAACACGTTCAGCTGACGACCAAGGTCAGCCTGCATGGCACCCAGCCCGCTACAACTAGTCGCTAGAGCGCGATGAGCCAAGTAAAGCCCCCCCCGGCCAAACGCTTCACTAACCCGGACGACGCTGGGCCAATTGTGCGCCGCCCTATGGGACTCCCGGTTGTGATACAGCCCGGGATCGAACCCAGGTCTGTAATGATGCACTGCGATGCAGACTTTTTAATGGTAAGATGGAATGGAAGCAGCATTTCCACGGAAACCTAAGTTGAGTCTGAAGACTTCTCCAAAACCGCATGACATGAATAAATCTGGCAGGAAAAACATCTCCCCAGTCTCCCATCTTCCCTTACTCTGTCTGTCTGCTCCCCTCCTCTATCCCTCCTCTATCCCTCTATCTCTTCATCCTCTCCACTTTCTTTGTCCCACCCCCCTTCCTTGTTCACCCCCCCTCCCTGCCTCCACTCTCCCTCTTTTCCTCACACCCTTCTCTTTTCTCTCCCCTCGCTTTCTTATTGTTGTATCCCCTATCCCTCATCTCTCAGTACTGTAACTAACGTGACTATATCTCAGGGGTGTTCAGGCCTCCAATTGGTCCAAGTCCAGCTGTCTTCTTCCCTTTCTGATTTCGCACTATGTCACTCTCTGTCCCTCTCTCCCTCTCTCTCTTATCTCCTCAACACTGTACACAAACATGATCATGTGTCAGTGCACTGAGAGTGTCATTGAGCCATCACCCTGCACCTCCTCCCCTTCCCTCCCCTCTAAAAAACTTTAAATGAATCTGGCAGGGCGAGGCACTGCGAGCCTCAGCGGCCCCTATGATGACAATAGCCAGTTACCCCCACGGCTCCAGCTGTACTAGCGTGATGGGTTGATACGTGAGCCATGCCTGTGCCAAGGAGCTGATATAATCCTTACACTCTTAGAAAATAGGGTTCCCATAGGAGATCCCTTTTTGGTTCCGGTAGAACCCTTTTTGGTTCCCGGTAGAACTCTTTTGGGTTCCATGTAGAATCCTCTGTGGAAAGGGTTCTACCTGGAACCAAAAGGGTTCTACAGGGAACTGAAAGGGTTCTACATGAAAACAAAAAGGGTTCTTCAAAGGGTTCATGGAGACAGCCGAAGAACCCTTTTAGTTTCTAGATGGCACCTGGGGTCTGTGCTTCATAATTACCCAGGACTGAATGAGCTAAGAGCAAGAGTGAGGTGCTCAGTACCTCATCCAAACTTCCATAAAACAACAGACCTGAATTGAGTCTATAATAATGGCTATTATGTCATCTGTGGAATTCAGTAAATATTATGCCTCCAGTAGACAATCCCCAGGTCTTAAATTTCCTGTCATGAAATGTAGCCCTACGTTTGGAAAGTGAAGTGTTTTCCTCAGCCTGTTGTTTTTGGCTCCTGTTCGGTCGTGTGCTGCCTTGCGGCTTGGTCGGTCCCTCCATTCCAGAGCCTTTCGCCAAGGATACAAGACTAACCTTCAATGGCTAACTCCAGTCAGGGTTCTGATAAAGTACTGCAACAGAAATGTTGTTCCATAACACAACATGGGGCTAACAGTTAGTGTAGGCTTTGTATAGACATTTGGTCCCACTTTAATTGGGTAGTGCCATACAGATGGTTCATAGAAGCTTAAACTATCAACAAACTATTATCAACTGCAGCTGTTTTGACATGCAATAGCTTGTGTAGAGCTAACCCTAACCCTAACCCTAGCTTCATATCCACATCCCAGTTCAAACCTAACCCTAACCCTAACCCTAGCTTCATATCCACATCCCAGTTCAAACCCAACCCTAACCCTAGCTTCATATCCACATCCCAGTTCAAACCCAACCCTAACCCTAACCCTAGCTTCATATCCACATCCCAGTTCAACCCCAACCGTAACCCTAGCTTCATATCTACATCCCAGTTCAAACCCAACCCAACCCTAACCCTAACCCTAACTTCATATCCACATCCCAGTTCAAACCCAACCCTAACCCTAACTTCATATCCACATCCCAGTTCAAACCCAACCCTAACCCTAACCCTAGCTTCATATCCACATCCCAGTTCAATCTTAACCCTAGCCTCGACTCTCTCTCTCTCTCTCTCTCTCTCTCTCTCTCTCTCTCTCCCTCTCTCTCTCTCTCAATTCAATTTCAATTCAATTTAATTTCAGGGCTTTATTGGCATGGGAAACACATGTTTACATTGCCAAAGCATGTGAAATAGATAATAAACAATGACAAATGAACTGTAAACATTACACTTCCAAAAGTTCCAAAATAATAAAGACATTTCAAATGTCATCTTATGTACATATACAGTGTTGTAATGATGTGTAAATAGTTAAAGTACAAAAGGGAAAATAAATAGCCATAAATACAGGTTGTATTTACAATGGTGTTTGTTCTTCACCGGCTGCCCTTTTCTTGTGGCAACAGGTCACAAATCTTGCTGCTCTGATTGCACACTGTGGTATTTCACTCTCTCTCTCACTGTCTCTCTCTCAAACTTTCTACCGATTCCCATAGCGATGATTTAATCTCTGCAGAATGAGGGCTAACATTTTCCAGCCCAAACAGAGCATGACCTACTTATTCAAAATGACACACACACAAAAGCAGCAGCATGTAGAAAACAGTTCATGGACCTGCGTGTTTTTACCGTGGCCGCAAATTGTTGTAATTGACGTTTTTCTAACCTTGTAATTTAGCATTGTTGTGTCCGTCACCCAAATATATAATATATTGGGTCGCTCTTGATGAATATGGTGTAGCCAATATCATTGTTTTTGTTTTTTTAAATCTCATGGTATTTGGGAGCTGGACTGAAAAAGATGCCTCAGTTTTATAATGTGAGATCCACGTGTGGAAAATGATTTAGGCCTGGACTTAATCAAGCCACCATGGCCTTTTGGCCCTCTTTAAATAAAGGATCTGCAGTGCTTGCACAGCATCCAGACCTTGACTTTCACTTAAATGCATGAAACATATTATAGAGGATATGACACAGACAGAAGAATCTCTCACATGTGCAGTTTTTGGTACCGCTGCATGGAACAATTGTATGGGCTATAATACATGGATATGAATGTGAGTCAATGAAGAAGAGAGGATAGTGCGGATGAATGTTAAGAAGATAGAATAGGAAATTCAATACTTCTGTCTTTGGAGCGTACCAACCTGCTGATTTCAGGGGTGTTACCTGAAATGGCACCCTAATCCCTATACAATGCACTACTTTTATATCATATAGGGCAGAAAAGAGTGCCATTTAGGACACATTCTCTCTCTTTCAAAGCAATACAATCAGCTATGGTGTGCCTGTGGATCATACATCTATTAAGTTACTATTAAGTTACTTTGTCCTGTTGAATCAGTTACTTTGGTGGTGTTGTCGTCTTTATGACCAGCTGCTGTTTTTTACAGATTTACTCCCGTATACACCTGAGTTATGGCTGGGGTCAGCCCTATATATAGGCCTATATGCGTGGGTTCTCTGCTAATTCCTATACACGGGTTCTCTTCTAATTCCCCTGCAGGGTTTTCTTGTTCTTTCTCCTGCAGAATGTAAGAGTATGGTGGTGGGCTGCCACTATGTTGAAACATTAACTTTGGAGATCCTTAGCGGAGTTACTCCATCATATTGTGCTGTTTTTTGTTTTCTGCTTGGATATTAAACCTGCTAGGTAAAATCGCAGTTGGCGTAAAACAAAACAAAAACAACACATATATCAAATCCATTACCTGGTTGCTGTTTTTTTTTGTCTGCCTGTTTCTCCCACAGGGGTCTTCCCCTGTGTTTGCAGAGGTACTGGGTCATTTATTCCTCACTGGGTTCCTATTCCTCCAAGCGGGTCAAGACATAGCTCTCCCAGGTTGTCGGACCCCTGCTCCGTGGCCTTGGTGGCTTGGCTGAGCTTATAGCTTCCCTTTGTGACAGGTGTGATGGTGACATCCTCTTGGGGATCCGCATGCCTCGTGTATGCAGTGCCTGAGTTTGAGCCATACTGGATGCCTGTTTTGTGTGGTGTTTTTAGAACTCCTGCACCTGGCGCGATTGGAGGCCATGCGCAAGTGTGTCGACCAGGCTGGGGCTCAGGCTGGGGACGAGCTCCCTCCCTCATGAGTGGTGCGGCAGCGAGCTGTTAGTCCCTCTACTGGGCCCAGTACCCCTCCAAGGAAGCGTGGCCAGAGCCACCGCAGGCCGAACCCATCTGCTGCCAGTCCTGGACGGAGGCATGAGTCTGACCTCTGGGACCACCTTGAACGGAGGGCGCATGCCCTGCGTCAGGAGGTTGATAACTTTGATGGCAATGATAGCTGTTCCCTGTTGGCCAGTGATAGGCTGTTCCTGGGGGACGATTCTGGCACTGTTCCCCACGTGAGTGGGGCTACCAGGCTGACAGACTATCAGAAGCCGCCAGCGGGGCTTCATCGCCGCCAGTGGCCTATGAGAGGCCTACTCACTTGGGTAGCCACTGCACTGGACATCAACTGGTGGACAACAAGTGAGGACTCTCCATCTGTCCCCATCTCTGCTGAGTTCCGCGAGGCCTTGCGGGAGAGCTTGGCCCCTGCCAGGGCGGAACCCACGACTGAAGGCTGGACCCCCTCTAGAGTCTTTGATTCTGACTTGAGAGCCACATATGGGTCCCTCAGCTCTCTTGACCAACGCGGCCATGCTGCTGCAGGCCTACCTGCAGGCCTACTTGCAGACTCTGTTTTCCTGGCTGCAGGAGGGCACGTAGGAGCTCCTCCGGGCCATGGTGCAGGTGGTTACCTCCTGGCGCCATGTCCGGCTGGCCCAATCACGTCTGCCAGCTGCACTCCAGAGCACATTTGCCCATCACCCCAGGGCTGACGTTGACCCAGGGGTGGATGACATTCTAGAGCAGACCTATAACGTTCGTGGGGACCCTGAGACGGTTCATCCCACCTCCTCAGGCACTGGGTCTAAGGCAGATGGACCGTCGCCATCCACTTGCACCTGAACGACGGTGGGGTCCCTCTATTGCCCCATCACCTCGTGCTAAGGGACGACAGAGGGGAGAGGCACAATGTGAGGTGAAGCAACAGCCTGTCTTTGTAGAGGTACTGGGTAATATATCCCTCACCGGGTTCCTATTCCTCCAATCGGGTCACGACATAAGCTCTCCCAGGGACCCCTGCTCCGTGGCCTTGTTGACTTGGCTGAGCTTATGGCTTCCCTTTGTGACAGGTGTGATGGTGTCAACTGTCACCACCATAGGGACGTGCCTGGGGGACCCATGCGCTCGGGACACCAGAGGAGAGGCGAGCCCCGGCAGGTCCCCTGACACACCCTTACCCGGCCTTGGCCGCTTCTCCCGGTCTCAAAGGGCAAAGTGGGAGGAGTGTGTGGAGTCCCCATGGGTGTTGTCCTCAATGTTCGAGGGGTACTGACTCCAATTCTGGTGCTGGCCTCCGTCCTTCAGGGGCCTTCGTGTCACCATGGTGGTCGACCTCCTGAAGGAAACCCTGCGGCTGAAGATTTCCTCACTCCTGGACAAGGCTGTCTTCCGCAGGAAGAATGGCTAGGTGGGTTCTACTCCACTTATTTTGTTCTCCCAAAAAGAGACGGAGGGTTCCGACCGATTCTGGACCTCCGGAACCTCAATGGGTACTTGAAGGTACTGAGGTTCCACATGCTGTCCCCTGCCCACGTGTTGCAGGCTGTGTCCAGGGACCAGTGGTTTGTGACACTGGACCTGATGGATGTATACTTCCATGTTCCTGTTCACTCCAGCTCATTGGCAGCACCTCCGATTCGCTTTCAAATTCATGGTTCTTCCCTTTGTCCTCTCCTTGGCACCCCGCACTTTCACAAAGTGCATGGATGCTGTCCTGGTACTTCTCACGTCTGGAGGATTGGTGATCCTCAATTACCTGGACGATTGGCTGATTGTGCCCCGACCAGGACCCAGGTCCTATCAGACAGAGACGTGCTCCTGACCCACATCAGTGGGCTGGGCATTACTCTAAATGACAAGAGTCGTCTGACACCCACCCAGAGGGTGGCCTTCATTGGCATGGAACTGGACTCAGTCCTCACGAGAGCACGTCTGCCCACCAGAAGGGTTCAGGTGATCTTATCTTGCCTCGACAAATTTCGGCAGGGGCCGGTGGAATCCCTAACATGCCAACGCCTGTTGGGCTTGCTGACGGCAGCCTCGCTGTTGATTCCCTTGGGCCTGATCCATCTCTGGCCTATTCAACGGTGGTTCAACTCCCACCAGCTGCACCCAAAACCCCACCATCACCGCCAGCTGTGGGTGACTACACAGGGCCTCAGGGCATTGTTGAGGTGGCGCTGTCACTCCTTTCTCTCAGATGGGGTGGAGATGCTGAGGATGTTCCAGCGGGAGCTACCCCCTTGGAGCGGCAGGCACATCAATACACTACAGCTCCGAGCTGTAATGCTGGCCCTGCAGTTTTTCCTTCCACATCTGAAGGGAGACATGTCCTGGTGAGAACGGACAACACCACAGTGGTGGCTTACATCAACCATCAGAGTGGACTGAGGTGCCACCGCCTCCATATTATGGCATGGGAGCTCCTTCTCTAGGCTGAGGGACGTCCTAGCGTCTCTACACGCAGCGCACATACCTGGCATCCTTAATGTGGCAGCGGATATGCTCTCGATGGAGGGCCCGCCACCTTGGGACTGGAGCCTACATCCCCAGGTGGTGCAGCACCTGTGGGACAAGTTCGGGAGGGTGCAGGTGGATCTGTTTGCCTCCCTGGACAATGCACACTGCCCCCTGTGGTACTCCATGTCGGAGCCCCCAGGGCCTCTGGGCTTGGATGCTCTGGCCCACAATTGGCCAGGGCTGGAGCTTACGCATTCCCCCCTTTTCCCCTGATCCAGGCTGTGCTGGACATGACCAGGATGGCAGAGCATCGTCTGCTTCTGGTAGCCCCATATTGGACCAGACAACCCTGGTTCAGCCTTCTTCTGGCCCTGTTGCCTTGGCAACTTCCCCTGAGACCGGACTTGCTGTCTCAGGTCGGGGGAACTCTGTGGCATCCGAGGCTGCACCGCCTCAGTCTGTGGGCTGGCTTGACCACTGAACAGCACTGATGGTCCATGTTAGGACTACAGGAGGGTGTAATGAACACCATGCAGAGTGCAAGGGCGCTGGTTATACCCGCGGCATACCTGTAGTTCTGCTCTTGGTGCACTGGTATTGAGATTGTGCCTGAGTCATGCGGGGTGCAGTATGTCCTCCAATACCTGCATTCTCGCTTGGATGAGGGCTTGGCAGCCTCTACACTGGGAGGGTATTTGGTCGCTATATCTGCCTGCCATGCCGGGTGGATGGACAGGCCAGTGGGGCGCCATCCCTTGGTCTCCAGGTTTATGAAGGGGGTTCGTCGCCTGTGTCCAGTTAGGACCCACTCAATGGCGAGCTGGGATCTGAATATGGTCTTGGTAGCTTTGGCAAAGCCGCCTTTAGCCTTTAGTCTGCCTCCCTGAAACACCTCTCTATGAAGGTGGTTTTCTTGGTAGCGATTTCTTCCATGAAGAGGGTGGGTGAGCTCCATTATCTTTTGGTAAGTTCTGAGTGCTACCGGATGAACCCAGGGGGGAGGATTATATCTCTCCGCTCCAACCCTTCATTCCTCCTGAAGGTTTTGTCCGACAGGCATGTGAACATCCCTTTTTATCCTGTCTGCTTATGACCCCCCCGGCAGTGGCAGGGGAGTCTGGGCCTCCCTCCGGCATGCTGTGCCCTGTGAGGGCACTGGCTGCCTATGTGGAGCAGACACGGTCAGTGAGAACAACAGACCAGCTCTTTGTTTCACTGGATCGTGGACACGATTATGACAGCATACCGCCTGGCTGGCAGGCCAGTGCTGGGATCTGTTGTGGCACATTCAACACAAGGTGTGGCAACATCCTGGGCGCTACTGAGAGGAGTGCTGCAACCAGCTGGGCTTCCTCTTGCACCGTTGCTAGGTACTACCGGATAAATGTGGCACCTCCCTCTGCGGTTGGTCCTGGGCGTTGCCATCCCTTCCGGGGACTGTGCCGGGACCCCCCTTCCACATTGACGGCCCCTGCGTCTCGGTCCCGCGCTGGGACTTTTCCGCCAGCCAGCGGAAAAGTCCCTCTAGCACCGACTAATCTGGTACGGTTATACCAATATATTGGAGTGACCCAATATTGCAAAACATAACAAAGGTTACGTATGTAACCACGGTTATGTGAGCTTTATGGGGTCTATATATAGGGGTGGACCCCAGCCATGACACAGGTGTCCCTCCACCGCGTAGTGATACCAATATGTTGGAGTGATCCATATAGCTCACATAACCGTGGTTACATACCTAACCTTTTTTGTGTCAGTTACTTTGGTGTTGTTGGCTTTATAACCAGATGCTGTTCCAAACAGAGACCTGTTGCATCAGTTACTTTGGTGTTGTATTTATTACCAGGTGCTGTTCAAAACAGAGGCCTGTTGCATCAGTTACTTCAGTGTTGTTGTCTTTATAACCAGCTGCTGTTCCAAACAGAGGCCTGTTGCATCGGTGATCTGCCCATTATTATTATTTTATTTTCCATTTTCTCATTATTCCTGACCTTTTCATATTTTCTGTTGATTTTCTCTTCCCCCCCCCCCCCCCCTCTCTCTCTCTCTCTCTCTCTCTCTCTCTCTCACTCACGCATGCATAAACACACACACACACACACACACACACACACACACACACACACACACACACACACACACACACACACACACACACACACACACACACACACACACACACACACACAAGCACACACACATCAAAGTCCAGGAGTCTGTACAAAGTGATTTTATCCCTTTTCTCTGTTCTCTAACATCTGTAGCAGATGTGGTTGTCCCATAGCATGTGCTATTGCAGTGTGTTTCTCCTCCTCCTGTCTCCTTCCCTCACATTCGCTCTCCTCTTCTCTTCCCCAAAAGAAAGACACTTACTCAGGCTTATAGTATATAGTCTTTGAATGTGTATCAACTGTGGGGTCATCCCATGTTGTTACGAACATTTGAGAATGGACCAAAACACCACTGTTCCATCTTCAGCTCAGAATTACTGCACTGTAAGACAGTGAGGAGCCAATAAAAATATTTTTGTGTAGAGTCAAACCCAGAAGGGAAGCAGAAGTAGCCTTCACCTGCAACTCTATCTGAAAAAAAGACAAAATGGTTTTACTGTCAACCCAAAAACTATAATTTCCCACTGTGAAAATCATTACTTGCCCTATTAGGGGTGTCACCCAGTTCACCCTGCTGCGATGCCTTTTAAATGGGACTGACCGCCACAACACGTCTGACTGTTATCAGCCAACCCAAACAAAACTTTGTTTAAACGCAGCAGATAAGGAATGGCTGGGTTCACTGATAACACTGCAGTATTCTTCTATGGTTGAGTTCTTACTGGCTGTGATGACAACATGGTGAGAGAATGGGCCACTTCCTAATGGTGAAGCCAACATGGTGATGGAGACTAACTCTCTCAGTGATGGACGCCATAACGGAAAATAAAAACTCTCTTATGTTATGGGTCATGGAGGACATACTTCACCCTGGGCAAGATATTTAATTCATTATAGTGATGATAAATGTATCTTTGGGTTTAGCCTTGTGGGTATACCCTGTTACTCTCTCTGATTTCGCTTGCTGTGGGGACCTGTTGAGGGCACAGAAAACAGATAAATGCCTACTTTGAAAACACTGGTAAATTTAAAAAAATACTCGTATAGGAAAACTCAGACGTGCCAGATGAACTTAGCAGAGGGCAGACTAGACTGCTGGTCCTGTTGTTGTGAGTTATTGAAGACATCAGTCAGAAAGACATATACTACTGAATAAAATGGATGAATTGAGCTTCAGGGTAAGAGGGTGTGTCATGTTTATGTAGCAAACGAAAGCAAAGCAAACCTCACCACTATTTAACTCTCCTGTCTCCAGTGCCTCTGGGATTCCTAGAAATATATATTTTTTGGTATTTAAATATCAATCTCATAGAGTCAGAAGGACAAAACTAGTACAGATGTAGGATCTTAATTTGACCTATATTGTCACAGCAAAATAATCCTGCAGCAATAGGATTTGAATGTTTAGTCCATAATGTTGCTTGGTCGGTGGTTAGGTTATTAGCAGGCCAAAAGTGGGCTACATGAAAAGTGTATTGGGATGGGTTTTCTCAGCAACAAAAGAGTGATCAAATTAAGATCCTACACCCCTTATACATACAAGAGGGCTACAACCAGAGACTGACAATGAGAATGAATCCCCCTGATAAATAAGTCATTACATTTTAACAGGAATATATATATATAAATATAATATATATAAACAAACATACAGTCAATAATACTGTAGAAAAAGTATATATACAGTGTGTGCAAATGAGGTAAGATAAGGGAGGTAAGGCAATAAATAGCCCATGGTGGCAAAGTAATTACAATATACCAATTAAACACTGGAGTGATTGATGTGCAGAAGATGAATGTGCAAGTTGAGATACTGGGGTGCAAAGGAGCAAGATAAATAAATAAATACAGTATGGGGATGAGGTAATTGGATGGGCTATTTACAGATGGACTATGTACAGGTGCAGTGATCTGTGAGCTGCTCTAACAGCTGGTGCTTAAAGTTAGTGAGGGAGATATGAGTCTCCAGCTTCAGTGATTTTTGCAGTTCGTTCCAGTCATTGGCAGCAGATAACTGGAAGGAAAGGCGGCCAAAGTAGGAATTGGCTTTGGGGGTGACTAGTGAGATATACCTGCTGGAGCGCGTGCTACGGGTAGGTGCTGCTATGGTGACCAGTGAGCTGAGATAAGGCGGGGCATTACCTAGCAGAGCCTTGTAGATGACCTGGAGCCAGTGGGTTTGGCGACAAGTATGAAGCGAGGGCAAGCCAACGAGAGCATACAGGTCGCAATGGTGGGTAATATATGGGGCTTTGGTGACAAAACTGATGGCACTGTGATAGACTGCATCCAATTTGTTGAGTAGAGTGTTGGAGGCTATTTTGTAAAAGACATCGCCGAAGTCGAGGATCGTCAGTAGGATAGTCAGTTTTACGAGGGTATGTTTGGCAGCATGAGTGAAGGATGCTTTGTTGCGAAATAGGAAGCCGATTCTGGATTTTATTTTTGGATTGGAGATGCTTAATGTGAGTCTGGAAGGAGAGTTTACTGTCTAACCAGACACCTAGGTATTTGTAGTCCAGAGTAGTGATGCTGGACGAGCGGGCAGGTGCGGGCAGCGATCAGTTGAAGAGCATGCATTTAGTTTTACTTGCATTTAAGAGCAGTTGGAGGCAACAGAAGGAGGGTTGTATGGCATTGAAGCTCGTCTGGAGGTTTTTTATTTATTTAACCTTTATTTAACCAGGCAAGTCAGTTAAGAACAAATTCTTATTTTCAATGACGGCCTAGGAACAGTGGGTTAACTGCCTGTTCAGGGGCAGAACGACAGATTTGTACCTTGTCAGCTCGGGGGTTTGAACTTGCAACCTTCCGGTTACTAGTCCAACGCTCTAACCACTAGGCTACCCTGCCGCCCCGTTAGTTAACACAGTGTCCAAAGAAGGGCCAGAGGTGTACAGAATGGTGTTGTATGCTTAGAGGTGGATCAGAGAATCACCAGCAGCAAGAGCAACATCATTGATGTATACAGAGGAGAGTCGGCCCGAGAATTGAACCCTGTGGCACCCCCATAGAGACTGCCAGAGGTCCAGACAACAGGCCCTCCGATTTGACACACTGAACTCTATCTGAGAGGTAGTTGGTGAACCAGGCGAGGCAGTCATTTGAGAAACCAAGGCTGTTAGGTCTACCGATAAGAATGTGGTGATTGACAGAGACGAAAGCCTTAGCCAGGTTGATGAATACGACTGCACAGTATTGTCTCTTATCGATGGTGTTATGATATTGTTTAGGACCTTGAGCGTGGCTGAGGTGCAACCATGACCAGCTCTGAAACCAGATTGCATAGCGGAGAAGGTACGGTGGGATTCAAAATGGTCGGTAATCTGTTTGTTGACTTGGCTTTAGAAGACCTCAGAACGGCAGGGTAGGATAGATATAGGTCTGTAGCAGTTTGGGTCTAGAGGCAGGGTAGGATAGATATAGGTCTGTGGCAGTTTGGGTCTAGAGGCAGGCTAGGATAGCTATAGGTCTGTAGCAGTTTGGATCTAGAGGCAGGGTAGGATAGATATAGGTCTGTAGCAGTTTGGATCTAGAGGCAGGGTAGGATAGATATAGGTCTGTAACAGTTTGGATCTAGAGGCAGGCTAGGATAGATATAGATCTGTGGCAGTTTGGATCTAGAGTATCTCCCCCTTTGAAGAGGGAGATGACCGCGGCAGCTTTCCAATCTTTGGGAATCTCAGACGATACGAGAAAGAGGTTGAACAGGCTAGCAACAGTTTCGGCAGATAATTTTAGAGAGAGAGGGTCCAGATTGTCTAGCCCGGCTGATTTGTAGGGGTCCAGATTTTGCAGCTCTTTCAGAACATCAGCTATCTGGATTTGGGTGAAGGATAAATGGGGAGGCTTGGGCAAGTTGCTGTGGGGGGTGCCGGGTAGTTGACCCAGGTAGGGGTAGCCAGGTGGAAAGCATGGCCAGCTGTAGAAAAAATGCTTATTGAAATTCTCAATTATAGTGGATTTATCGGTGGTGACAGTGTTTCCTATCCTCAGTGCAGTGGACAGCTGGGAGTAGGTGCTCTTATTCTCCATGGACTTTACAGTGTCCCAGAACTTTTTTGAGTTCGTCCTACAGGATGCAAATTTCTGTTTGAAAAAGCTAGCCATAGCTTTCCTAACTGCCTCTGTATATTGGTTCCTAACTTCCCTGAAAAGTTGCATATCACGGTGGCTATTCAAAGCTAATGCAGTACGCCACAGGAAGTTTTTGTGCTGGTCAAAGGCAGTCAGGTCTGGAGTGAACCAGGGGATATACAGTGGGGAGAACAAGTATTTGATACACTCCCGATTTTGCAGGTTTTCCTACTTACAAAGCATTTAGAGGTCTGTCATTTTTATCATAGGTACACTTCAACTGTGAGAGACGGAATCTAAAACAAAAATCCAGAAAATCACATTGTATGATTTTTAAGTAATTAATTTGCATTTTATTGCATGACATAAGTATTTGATACATCAGAAAAGCAGAACTTAATATTTGGTACAGAAACCTTTGTTTGCAATTACAGAGATCATACATTTCCTGTAGTTCTTGACCAGGTTTGCACACACTGCAGCAGGGATTTTGGCCCACTCCTCCATACAGACCTTCTCCAGATCCTTCAGGTTTCGGGGCTGTCGCTGGGCAATACGGACTTTCATCTCCCTCCAAAGATTCTCTATTGGGTTCAGGTCTGGAGACTGGCTAGGCCACTCCAGGACCTTGAGATGCTTCTTACGGAGCCACTCCTTAGTTGCCCTGGCTGTGTGTTTCGGTTCGTTGTCATGCTGGAAGACCCAGCCACGACCCATCTTCAATGCTCCTACTGAGGGAAGGCGGTTGTTGGCCAAGATCTCGCGATACATGGCTCCATCCATCCTCCCCTCAATACGGTGCAGTCGTCCTGTCCCCTTTGCAGAAAAGCATCCCCAAAGAATGATGTTTCCACCTCCATGCTTCACTGTTGGGATGGTGTTCTTGGGGTTGTACTCATCCTTCTTCTTCCTCCAAACACGGTGAGGGGAGTTTAGACCAAAAAGCTCTATTTTTGTCTCATCAGACCACATGACCTTCTCCCATTCCTCCTCTGGATCATCCAGATGGTCATTGGCAAACTTCCGATGGGCCTGGACATATGCTGGCTTGAGCAGGGGGACCTTTTAATCCATGACGGCGTAGTGTGTTACTAATGGTTTTCTTTGAGACTGTGGTCCCAGCTCTCTTCAGGTCATTGACCAGATCCTGCCGTGTAGTTCTGGGCTGATCCCTCACCTTCCTCATCAAATAAAATAAAATGTATTTATATAGCCCTTCGTACATCAGCTGATATCTCAAAGTGCTGTACAGAAACCCAGCCTAAAACCCCAAACAGCAAGCAATGCAGGTGTAGAAGCACGGTGGCTAGGAAAAACTCCCTAGAAAGGCCAAAACCTAGGAAGAAACCTAGAGAGGAACCAGGCTATGTGGGGTGGCCAGTCCTCTTCTGGCTGTGCCGGGTGGAGATTATAACAAAACATGGCCAAGATGTTCAAATGTTCATAAATGACCAGCATGGTCGAATAATAATAAGGCAGAACAGTTGAAACTGGAGCAGCAGCACGGCCAGGTGGACTGGGGACAGCAAGGAGTCATCATGTCAGGTAGTCCTGGGGCATGGTCCTAGGGCTCAGGTCCTCCGAGAGAGAGAAAGAAAGAGAGAAGGAGAGAATTAGAGAACGCACACTTAGATTCACACAGGACACCGAATAGGACAGGAGAAGTACTCCAGATATAACAAACTGACCCTAGCCCCCCGACACATAAACTACTGCAGCATAAATACTGGAGGCTGAGACAGGAGGGGTCAGGAGACGCTGTGGCCCCATCCGAGGACACCCCCGGACAGGGCCAAACAGGAAGGATATAACCCCACCCACTTTGCCAAAGCACAGCCCCCACACCACTAGAGGGATATCTTCAACCACCAACTTACCATCCTGAGACAAGGCTAAGTATAGCCCACAAAGACCTCCGCCACGGCACAACCCAAGGGGGTGGGGGCGCCAACCCAGACAGGATGACCACATCAATGAATCAACCCACTCAGGTGACGCACCCCCTCCAGGGACGGCATGAGAGAGCCCCAGTAAGCCAGTGACTCAGCCCCTGTAATAGGGTTAGAGGCAGAGAATCCCAGTGGAAAGATTGATCATTGATGCCCCATAAGGTGAGATCTTGCATGGAGCCCCAGACCGAGGGTGATTGACCGTCATCTTGACCTTCTTCCATTTTCTAATAATTGCACATAATTGGAGTCTGTTTGATTGAGTGTGTGGACAGGTGTCTTTTATACAGATAACGAGTTCAAACAGGTGCAGTTAATACAGGTAAGGAGTGGAGAACAGGAGGGATTCTTAAAGAAAAACTAACAGGTCGGTGAGAGCCGGAATTCTTACTGGTTGGTAGGTGATCAAATACTTAAGTCATGCAATAAAATGCAAATGAATTACTTAAAAATCATACAATGTGATTTTCTGGATTTTTGTTTTAGATTCTGTCTCTCACAGTTGAAGTGTACCTATGATAAAAATTACAGACCTCTAAATGCTTTGTAAGTAGGAAAACCTGCAAAATCGGGAGTGTATCAAATACTTGTTCTCCCCACTGTATCTGTTCCTGGTTCCAATTTTTTGAATGGAGCATGCTTATTTAAGTTGGTGAGGAAAACACTTTTAAAGATTAACCAGGCATCCTCTACTGACGGGATAAGGTCAATACCATTCCAGGATACCCGGGCCAGGTCGATTAGAAATGCCAGCTCTGAAGATAGATGGGGGGCAATCAATTCACAAGCGTCAACGGTGAGAGACTTGATTTTGGAAAGGTAGATTTTTAAACGTAGAAGCTCAAATTGTTTGGGTACAGACCTGGATAGTATGACTGAACTCTGCAGGCTAACTCTGCAGTAGATTGCAACTCCGTCAATTTCCTTCTTGGTCAAATAGCCCTTACATAGCCTGAAGGTGAGAATTCTCTACCAAGAGAATTCTCTTCGATTATAATCACAGCCGTATATATCCCCCCCAAGCAGACACATCGATGGCTCTGAACGAACTTTATTTGACTCTTTGCAAACTGGAATCCATTTATCCGGAGGCTGCATTCATTGTAGCTGGGGATTTTAACAAAGCTAATCTGAAAACAAGACTCCCTAAATTTATCAGCATATCGATTGCGCAACCAGGGGTGGAAAAACCTTGGATCATTGTTACTCTAACTTCCGCGACGCATATAAGGCCCTGCCCCGCCCTCCTTTCGGAAAAGCTGACCACGACTCCATTTTGTTGATCCTTGCCTATAGACAGAAACTAAAACAAGAGGCTCCCACGCTGAGGTCTGTCCAACGCTGGTCCGACCAAGCTGACTCCACACTCCAAGACTGCTTCCATCACGTGGACTGGGACATGTTTCGTATTGCGTCAGATAACAATATTGACGAATACGCTGATTCGGTGTGCGAGTTCATTAGAACGTGCGTTGAAGATGTTGTTCCCATAGCAACGATTAAAACATTCCCTAACCAGAAACCGTGGATTGATGGCAGCATTCGCGTGAAACTGAAAGCGCGAACCACTGCTTTTAATCAGGGCAAGGTGACTGGCTCAGACACAAGAGGCATGTGGCAGGGTCTACAGTCAATCACGGACTACAAGAAGAAATCCAGCCCAGTCACGGACCAGGATGTCCTGCTCCCAGGCAGACTAAATAACTTTTTTGCCCGCTTTGAGGACAATACAGTGCCACTGACACACGGCCCGCAACGAAAACATGCAGACTCTCCTTCACTGCAGCCGAGGTGAGTAAGACATTTAAACGTGTTAACCCTCGCAAGGCTGCAGGCCCAGACGGCATCCCCAGCCGCGCCCTCAGAGCATGCACAGACCAGCTGGCCGGTGTGTTTACGGACATATTCAATCAATACCTATACCAGTCTGCTGTTCCCACATGCTTCAAGAGGGCCACCATTGTTCCTGTTCCCAAGAAAGCTAAGGTAACTGAGCTAAACGACTACTGCCCCGTAGCACTCACTTCCGTCATCATGAAGTGCTTTGAGAGACTAGTCAAGGACCATATCACCTCCACCCTACCCGACACCCTAGACCCACTCCAATTTGCTTACCGCCCAAATAGGTCCACAGACGATGCAATCTCAACCACACTGCACACTGCCCTAACCCATCTGGACAAGAGGAATACCTATGTGAGAATGCTGTTCATCGACTACAGCTCGGCATTCAACACCATAGTACCCTCCAAGCTCGTCATCAAGCTCGAGACCCTGGGTCTCGACCCCGCCCTGTGCAACTGGGTACTGGACTTCCTGACAGGCCGTCCCCAGGTGGTGAGGGTAGGCAACAACATCTCCACCCCGCTGATCCTCAACACTGGGGCCCCACAAGGGTGCGTTCTGAGCCCTCTCCTGTACTCCCTGTTCACCCACGACTGCGTGGCCACGCACGCCTCCAACTCAATCATCAAGTTTGCGGACGACACAACAGTGGTAGGCTTGATTACCAACAACGACGAGACGGCCTACAGGGAGGAGGTGAGGGCCCTCGGAGTGTGGTGTCAGGAAAATAACCTCACACTCAACGTCAACAAAACTAAGGAGAGGACTTCAGGAAACAGCAGAGGGAACACCCCCCTATCCACATCGATGGAACAGTAGTGGAGAGGGTAGCAAGTTTTAAGTTCCTTGGCATACACATCACAGACAAACTGAATTGGTCCACTCACACAGACAGCATCGTGAAGAAGGCGCAGCAGCGCCTCTTCAACCTCAGGAGGCTGAAGAAATTCGGCTTGTCACCAAAAGCACTCACAAACTTCTACAGATGCACAATCGAGAGCATCCTGGCGGGCTGTATCACCGCCTGGTACGGCAACTGCTCCGCCCACAACCGTAAGGCTCTCCAGAGGGTAGTGAGGTCTGCACAACGCATCACCGGGGGCAAACTACCTGCCCTCCAGGACACCTACACCACCCGATGTCACAGGAAGGCCATAAAGATCATCAAGGACATCAACCACCCGAGCCACTGCCTGTTCACCCCGCTATCATCCAGAAGGCGAGGTCAGTACAGGTGCATCAAAGCTGGGACCGAGAGACTGAAAAACAGCTTCTATCTCAAGGCCATCAGACTGTTAAACAGCCACCACTAACATTGAGTGGCTGCTGCCAACACACTGACACTGACACTGACTCAACTCCAGCCACTTTAATAATGGAATTGATGGGAAATTATGTAAATATATCACTAGCCACTTTAAACAAACCTTATATAATGTTACTTACCCTACATTATTCATCTCATATGCATACGTATATACTGTACTCTATATCATCGACTGCATCCTTATGTAATACATGTATCACTAGCCACTTTAACTATGCCACTTTGTTTACATACTCATCTCATATGTATATACTGTACTCGATACCATCTACTGTATCTTGCCTATGCTGCTCTGTACCATCACTCATTCATATATCCTTATGTACATATTCTTTATCCCCTTACACTGTGTATAAGACAGTAGTTTTGGAATTGTTAGTTAGATTACTTGTTGGTTATTACTGCATTGTCGGAACTAGAGGCACAAGCATTTCGCTACACTCGCATTAACATCTGCTAACCATGTGTATGTGACAAATAAAATTTGATTTGATTTGATTGGTTGGTCATTGTCCTGTTGAAAAACAAATGATAGTCCCACTAAGTACAAACCATATTGGATGGCGTATCGCTGCAGGATGCTGTTGTAGCCATGTTTGTTAAGTGTGCCTTGAATTCTAAATAAATCACAGTGTAACCAGCAAAGCACCCCCATGCTTCAAGTTGGGAACTACACAAGCGGAGATCATCCATTCAACTACTCTGCGTCTCACAAAGACATGGCGGTTGGAACCAAAAATCTCATATTTGGTCTCATAAAATTTCCACCGGTCTAATGTCCATTGCTCGTGTTTCTTGGCCCAAGCAAGTCTCTTCTTATTATTGGTGTCCTTTAGTATTATGTTTCAGGTAAGACCCAAATGCAGACTGTGTCGAAGTAACAATGTTTATTACTGCAACAGGGGCAGGCAAACGATAGGTCAAGGCAGGCAGGGGTAGATTATCCAGAGTCTTGGGGCACAGGTAAAGAACGGCAGGCAGGCTCAGGGTCAGGCAGAGGTCGGTAATCCAGAGTAGTGGGGCAAAGGTACAGGACGGCAGGCAGGCTCAGGGCAGGCAGAAAGGTCAAAAACTGGGAAAACTAGAAAGCAGGAAAAAACGAGAGACAGGAGTAGAGGGATAAACGCTGGTAGGCTTGATGAAACAAAACGAACTGGCAACAGACAAACAGAGAACAAAGGGATAAATACACAGGGGATATTGGGGAAGATGGGCGACACCTGGAGGGGGGTGGAGACAAGCACAAAGACAGGTGAAACAGATCAGGGCGTGACACTTTAGTAGTGGTTTCATTGTAGCAATTCGACCTGATTCACACAGTCTCCTTTGAACAGTTGATGTTGAGATATGTCTGTTATTTGAACTCTGTGAAGCATTTATTTGGGCTGAAATTTTTTAGGCTGGTAACTCTAATAAACTTATCCTCTGTAGCAGAGGTAACTCTGGGTCTTCCTTTCCTGTGGCGGTCAGTTTCATCATAGCGCATGATGGTTTTTGTGACTGCACTTGAAGAAACTCTCAAAGTTCTTGAAATTTTCCGGAGTGACTGACCTTCATGTCTTAAAGTAATGATGGACTGACATTTATCTTTGCTGTTCTTGCCATAATATAGATTTGGTCTTTTACCTTTTTTTTTTTATAGGACTATCTTCTGTATACCACCCCTACCTTGTCACAACACAACTGATCGTTTCAAACGCATTAAGAAGGAAAGAAATTCCACAAATTAACTTTTAACAAGGCACACCTGTTCATTGAAATGCATTCCAGGTGACTACCACATGAAGCTGGTTGAGAGAATGCCAAGAGTGTGTAAAGCTGTCATCAAGGCAATGCGTGGCTACTTTGAAGAATCTCAAATATAAAATATATTTTGATTTGTTTAACAGTTTTATTTGGTTATTTTCATAGTTCTGATGTCTTCACTATTATTCTACAATGTAGAAAAGAGTACAAAATAAAGAAAAACCCTTAATTGAGTAGGTGTGTCCAAACCTTTGACTGGTACTGTGGTTTAGACAGATTATGATACTAGATTGAAACTGTAACTCTATTTGCTTAGTAAAGTTTGAGTTTCTTTAAACATGGACATTCAGATATTCTCACAGAACAAATGAATCGTTAAGGGGTTCCTTGTTTTCCATAGCACCTTTATTTAATGTCCAACCATTCCTGAGCAAATATTAAGTATTGTTATTCATTGTCTGTATACATACAACACTTCCACAGTAACTTCTGATCTTATGGAGTCTCGTAAATACCAAAGACTATAAAAACACTATGCATGTTCAAGAAAACTGACACCAAAACTAGTTGTCAAAAGCCATTACTGTATCATACTACTGTTATGAACAAGATCTCTTGATTGATAGTAAACACACATACAATCCCTTCGCTCCCATTAGTACTGTTCAGTTTGTGCTTTGGTCTTTTACAGGATCTCCCATTTCATTAGTGTTGTCATGATCACAGGTGCACTTCCACTTGAGAATAGTTGGGAATAAACAAGGATTCTTTCCGATCCAGAAGACAAAAGTTAAACTAAGCAATAGCAATACATGGTTTTCCCCCCTCATATACAAACTGCTTTTATAAAAGTGCATGGTAATGAATACATGGAAATATGAGTGTTGTTTAAAGTATTATATTATCTTTGATCTGAAGCAGTAGAAGTTTGGAATGTTGTTGTCTTTCTGCTGTGGTTAGCAACAGTTCATCTCCAGGGGGCGGGGTCAGTGAGAGCATGACAGAGGCTGCAGCAGGTTGGAGTTTGTATGCCCTCGGTGATGACCTCTTTGTGACCCCCTGTGTTACCACTTGCCAGGGATGGGCACCCCACACTCGTACCATCCCACGAAGGGATGTGGCGTACGCCGGCCGATAGGTCCAAAGTTGACTGGCTCCTGCCTGTAAGAGCGATAGTAACCTGCACAGGGGAGGACCGGCAGTGTTGTAATGCATTATGAATAGATGTAACACATTTTTTATGCTTTGTTAGAGGATTCTGACTGTTTCTTTTCAGCCTAGAACAAGGATATTGAGGTTGTCTGTAATCAAGGCTCTGGGACTTAATATTAGCTGGAATATAATTATTTTTAATACCATAAAAACAATTCTACACCAGGCTGTAGGCGAGTGATGAATTTTGGGAGTTGATTTATGTTATTGTACCTTGTGCTGTGGGCAGATACGTTGAGAGGCTGGGGGAGCCTGTCCTCCCGTCTAGGTAAGAGTCTACAAACTGGCAGTGGTCCTCCCCATGGCCGAATGTGTCTGCTATACTGTAGAACATTTCTGGAAGGAGAGCGAGAGAGATGAGAGAGATGGAGGGAGAGAGACAGAGATGGGAGAGCCCTCAATGGTTAACAACAGAACACACTCTCACACAATATTCCATTATGTAATGAGGCCACAGAGCCCCAAAACCATAAAACACCCAGTAGCATAGGGAAGAGATGTAAAGAAAGAGTGAGAGAATGAAAGGGAGAGCGAGAGGGTATGGTAGTGAAAGAAGAACGGGAAAGCGTAAGGGAGAGAAAAGGTGGTGAGATTATAAGAGAGAAAAAAAATAGGAGAAACTGTAAAGAAACTTGAATTGATCCAAGACTTGAACTTGAGAGAGAGAGAAGGAAATAAACGAGGAGGAAGGTGAGAAGTAACATCAGTAGTACCTTTCAGCCCATCGCCCATAAAGATTTTGTATCTCAGCGAGTTGCACAGGACCACGCCAACAAACTTTCTGTACCAGGTCCTCTTGACGTACTGGCTGCCCTTACAGGCACTGTGCTGGGGGTTGAATCTGAAGGAGAAGGGGATCCAGATAGGCTCTCCACCTAAAGGAAGGCAGGTAGCCTAGCAGTTAAGACCATTGGGCTAGTCGGCAGGGATTGGTTTGAATCCCTACAGACTAGGTGAAAAATCGGTCTGTACCCTTGAGGAAGATACTTAACCCTAGTTGTTCTGGATAAGCGTGTCTTCTAAATAACTACATTTTAAAAGTGTCTGCTAAATGGCATATATTACATAACCACTAAACTGTTGCGGTGAAGGTTGAGCTCTCAGCATGTCCTTCATGACAGTCCCTCCTGATCTAACAGAGTGCTTACTTAATGCTACACTCACAAAGCTAGTCATCAATACCTACTCTCAACCTGTCAGCTCTAACTGAGCTAGTCAAGACTAACTAATTGGCTGCTCTTCCCTCTAGCTGACTCAACGGTTAACACGTCAACTTTTACTGAATTTTTGTTTTCATTTCAGCAATTTACCATCTGTGATGTTTTTGATGCCTTGCTTAAGTTCAGCAATTTACCATCAGTGATGTGCTAGATGCCTTGCTTAAGTTTGATGTAAACAAATTGAGTAGAGCTGATATGTTAGAGTCTGTCACCCTGATTGCTGAATCATTAACCCATACTTTTAACCTAACGATTATATCTGGTACTATCCCCAACGTGGCCCATGTACTCCCCCTTCAGGTGGTGACGACCCTTGTGACCTAAATAATGATCGCCCTATTTCTAAACTTTCTGCCTAGCTAAAATATAATAATCCTTGATTAATTCTCAGCTAAGATCTTTCTTATCTTTGAAATATATTCTAAATGCACATCAGTAGGGTTTTAGACCAGGTCAAAGCACTATCTCTGCTGCATCCCTAGTTATAAATCCTGTTGTTAATTGTATAGATAAAAGGCTACATTGTGCTGCCCTCTTCATTGACCTGTCAAAGGCGCTTTCAATACTGTTAATCACTCACTGCTAATTCAGATGCTTTCATCAATTGGCCTAGACCAGGCTGCATGTAACTGGTTTAAAAATGACTTGACAGATAGGACTCTATGTGGTGTTAACTGACTGATGGTGTTAAATCAGGCTTCCTGGACATTACTAAAGGTGTCCCGCAAGGGTTGATTTTGGGTCCTGTAATTTTCACATTAACAATATCAACTTGCCTGTAAAAAATTGTAACCTGCACTGATATGCCAATGATAATGTTATGTATGCTATTGCCCCCACAGTTGACAAGGCTCTATCTGAACTAAAGTCTGCCTTCATTGTATTACAGAAAAACTTTATTGACCTGAAATTAGTATTGAATGCAGGTAAAAGTAAGTATATGTTGTTCTCTAGAACGCATAAAAAGAACTGATGATTTAAGCATGTACTTTAGATGATGTCTATATTAATTGTGTCCCTGCTTACAAGTATCTGGGCATCTGGATAGATGAAAAGCTATCTTTTAAAAAGCATCATGACGAGTTAGTTTAGAAGCTGAGAATAAAAATGGGCTTCTTTTATAGAAATTGGTCCTGCCACTCAAAAAATAGTAGAAATCGGATTATTCAGTCGATGTTCCTATCGGTCCTAGACTATAGTGACATCATTTATATGAATGCAGCTGCCACTTCATTAAAGCCGTTAAATGCAGTTTATTAAAGCACACTGTGCTTTATTACGGGCGACAATTTTAGCACTCATCACTGCATTCTCTACCAGAACGTTGGTTGTCCCTCTGTGATGTCATCACTGCATTCTCTACCAGAACGTTGGTTGTCCCTCTGTGATGTCATCACTGCATTCTCTACCAGAACGTCGGTTGTCCCTCTGTGATGTCATCACTGCATTCTCTACCAGAACGTCGGTTGTCCCTCTGTGATGTCATCACTGCATTCTCTACCAGAACGTTGGTTGTCCCTCTGTGATGTCATCACTGCATTCTCTACCAGAACGTTGGTTGTCCCTCTGTGATGTCATCACTGCATTCTCTACCAGAATGTTGGTTGTCCCTCTGTGATGTCATCACTGCATTCTCTACCAGAATGTTGGTTGTCCCTCTTTGATGTCACGTAGGTTGATACATTGCTATGTTTTCATATATATATATATATTTTTTTTAAACACCTTTTTCGTGGTATCGAATTGGTTGTTACAGTCTTGTCTCATCGCTGCAACTCCCGTAAGGACTCGAGAGACGCGAAGGTCAAGAGCTGTGCGTCTTCTAAAACACGACCCAAAAAAGCCACTTCTTTTTGACACAATGCCCGCTTAACCCAGAAGCCAGCCACAACAATGAGTCGGAGGAAACACTGTGTCAGCATGCATGCGCCCGGCCCGCCACAGGAGTCACTAGAGTGCGATGGGACAAAGACATCCCTGCTGGCCAAACTCTCCCCTAACCTGGACGACGCTGGGCCAATTGTGGGTATCCCGGTCGAGGCCGGCTGCAACAGAGCTTGAACTCGTACCAGGATCTCTAGTGGCACAGCTAGCACTGTGATGCAGTGCCTTAGACCACTGAGCCACTCGGGAGGCCAGGTTTTCATTTATAAAGCCCTTTTACAAAAAGTGTCACTGTATCTCACATCTTTACTGAACTTTAGACATGTGAGTTACCACACCCGGTCTCAGGGATGCTAGCTCTGGAAATTCCTTTGGTCTCTACTGAGTTAGGTAAATCAGTGTTGAGTTTTTTTGCATTTTATTTGTGGAACAATTTTCAAAATGTTCTGAAAAGTTTATGTTTTGGTGCCTTTAGGCCAATTCAGAACGCTGATTAAGGACCTTATTACTGATGAATGTCTTTGTTTTTCATGACCGTGTTTCTTTCTTTCTGCTTGCATTTTGAATTTTTATTTGTCTATTCTGTAATTGATGTAATTCAGGGCTCATCTGTAAAATAGACCTTGGTCTCAGTATGACTCCCTGATAAAATAAACTACACTCAACTTGTCAGTTCTCACAGAGCTAGTCAAGACTAACTACACATCCCCTTTATTAACAGTTTTCACCATTCCAGTCTCCTTTTCAGATACACAGCGAATTGTGCATAGCACCCAAGGGAAGGGGTAGGAAGGGGTGAGAGGGGAGGGAGTGAACGAGCACCTGCCCCCCTCATCCCCCCTCTTCGAAATACCTGACTGACTCTCTTAATTAAAAACAATAAATACCAAAACTGTACTTTGGCATCGTTTTACCACTATGGATGTCAGCCAAGTCCAGTGTATGTCAGTGTAGGTGCATGCAGCCTTTGGTATGCCCCAGACTGTTAACTCCTCACCAGCTCTCTCCAACTGTCACTTCGAGTTTCTTCAAATGACCTGAAGCAGTGATCTTCTGGACTAGAGCAATGTAGGCCAACATGTTTTGTCAATATTGTTAGAGTAAGAGTAACATATGAGACTTTTCCATACAACTCACCAGGCGGGCGTTCAATAAGAAGTGGGTCGTCTGAAAAACAGAAAACGTTAAAATGAGAGAAATGAACCGGAACAGAATTCATACATAAACTAAAAAACAGGATGATACGGACAAGTAGATGTGGCCTTAGTAGATCTAGGATCAGCAAACCTATTTCCAATCCCAGAACCACAACCATTTGCAGGCACAAAGCAAAACTGACCCTAGAACAGTATTTAGCAACCTCACCTAATACTCATACAGACCTGATTCAGTGACATAGGTGAGCGTATCGCTAACCGGTCCCAGCCCAAAGATATTCTTTGCCTGGACTTTGAAGTAGTACCTGAGGTAAAAAACAACCAAGACAAAATAGTGTGTATTAGAGAGAGCCATTATTACAGGCGTTACAGAGGCCAGGTCTCTGTTTCCACATGGAAAATGTTTAGACCCTAATGACTATAGCAGATGGCTGGAAGGGAGGCAGCACTCAACTCCTGCACCATCAGAGAGGAGTGAGGGAGGCAGACTATAGCAGATGGCTAGGAAGGGAGGCAGCACTCGACTCCTGCACCGTCAGAGAGGAGTGAGGGAGGCAGACTATAGCAGATGGCTAGGAAGGGAGGCAGCACTCGACTCCTGCACCATCAGAGAGGAGTGGGGGAGGCAGATTTAAGAGAATACTGTTTTTATGTTCCTATAGCAGGGAGAAAGAGATCAAGAAAGAGGGGGAATAGGGTAGATTGAAAGAGGGGGAATGAGGGAGAGAGGTAGGGTGAGTGAGAGAGAGGGAGGAAGAGAAAGAGAAAGACCTCAAAGCAGCAATTTCACAAAGAGAGCACTTCTATATGACACAACGTCCCTCCTGACCGATATAAAGCCGACTTTGAGCTCTGGGCCCGCATCCACAAAGCAACTCAGAGTAGGAGTGCTGATCTAGGATCAGTTTGACATTTTAGATCATAACGAATAAGAAAAGAAAAAAATATATATATTATATTGTCAGATCCTAGATCAGTACTCCTACTCTGAGAAACTTTAGTCTCGGTGTGTTTTAAATACAGTGTAGTAATTATTCAATCGCCTCAGATTCAAAACAACACCCTGAGACAAGACTTTTTGCAATCTTTTCCATACCGTGGACAATGTGTGTGTGTGTTCTCCCTCCACTTCAGGGTTACGTACAGTAACTTCACGGTCCACTAATTTCCACCCAAACCCTTTAACGAGAGAGAGATTCTCATATAACTTTTGTCTATATACCTTGACTTCATATCTAGAGTTGTCTATCTTGTAACTATAGTTCTGGTGTAAGTAGAGAGTTTCATGCCCTATAGCCCTTGAGTGAGCAGCATTCTTCACCCTGTGCTTATTAAGCAGACCGATGTCTAGGAGGTGTAGGATTGCTGCATTGGTGTGTGTGTGTGTGTGTCTATGTGAAGACATGTCTATGAGGTGTAGACTACTACCCCCCCCCCCCCCCCCCACACACACACACACATACACACACACACACCTGGAGACATCTGCCTCCATATAGATACACACACACGTAGTGTTCCTTCAGTGCAGAGAAACTGAAATGTATACATGTCTTCAGATTTCTCCTTATATACAGCCAGCTCCAAGCAGCATAGACCCTCACTCGGCCTGGCTCAGTTCAACCTTTCATGGACAATTATAAACTGTCAATCCCTCTATCCGCCTTTTGCACATAAAGTTTTTACTCATACGCACACACACACAGACACACATGCACACAGACACACACACACGCAAACCACAGGGCAAAAGTTAAAGGCATGTTCAGTAGGCTTCTAAATTCCGAAGTTAGGAATTTAGGAACATCTGTCTCTGTGTGTGCGTGCATGTGCATGTCCGCAGTGTCAGTGGATGAGCGTTTGAGCTAGTGTGTGTGTGTGATGTTCGTGGGACAACTCAGCATGTGTGTGTGTGACAGAGACAAATGTGCTGTTGTGTGTAGGATTACATGTGTCTGCCTGTGCATGGCTAACACCTGAGCGTGTGGCTCGGGTATGAACCTTTGGCTTGGGTATGAACCTTTGGCTCGGGTATGAACCTTTGGCTCGGGTATGAACCTTTGGCTCGGGTATGAACCTTTGGCTCGGGTATGAACCATTGGCTTGGGTCTGGCTGTCAAAAGGAGGGGAAAGGTCTGGACAGCCCATATCTTAACTAACTTGCCTAGTTAAATAAAGGTTGAATAAATAATATATATATATAAACCTGTCCCCCTTACCAACTGTAACCTTGGAAACACATAACCTTGGGTATGGTGCAGAGCTGTGTGTGTGTGTGTGTGTGTGTGTGTGTGTGTGTGTGTGTGTCTCTCTCTCTCTCTCTCTCTCTCTCTCTCTCTCTCTCTCTCTCTCTCTCTATGTATGTGTCTGCCCATCACTGAATTGGTCAGATTTCCCCCTTATGATGTATTGACACACCTGCTCTGCATGAACTGTTTTCTGCTGTGTAACACCCCCCCCCCCATCTCTCTCTCTCTCTCTCTCTCTCTCTCTCTCTCTCTCTCTTTCTCTTTTTCTTTCTCTCTCATGTGAGAATTCATCTCATGTATAATATTAACCCTGGATACAGAGTTATGGAGTGTTTAAGGTTGAAGTTGTGTGTGTTTCTTTCCTCTCTGTGGAGCTGAATAGACTGGGAGAGTGTGAGAGAGAAACAGGTACATAGAGAGAGAGAAACAGGCAGAGAGAGAGATAGGGAAAGAGAGAGAAACAGGTAGAGAGAGAGATAGGGAAACAGGTACATAGAGAGAGAGAAACAGGTAGAGAGAGAAAGAGAGAGAAACAGGTAGAGAGAGAGAGAGAGAGCGGGAAACAGGTACATAGAGAGAGAGAGAAATAGGGAAACAGGTACATAGAGAGAGAGAAACAGGCAGAGAGAGAGAGAGCGTGAAACAGGTACATAGAGAGAGAGAAACAGGTAGAGAGAGAGATAGGGAAACAGGTACATAGAGAGAGAGAAACAGGTAGAGAGAGAAAGAGAGAGAAACAGGTAGAGAGAGAGAGAGAGAGAGAGCGGGAAACAGGTACATAGAGAGAGAGAACTCTCCCTGTAAACCATAAGGAACACAGCCCTACATCATAACAGTGCTACGTGTTTTATCTGTGTGTGTGTGTGTGTGTGTGTGTGTGTGTGTGTGTGTGTGTGTGTGTGTGTGTGTGTGTGTGTGTGTGTGTGTATGTGTGTGGCGCTGGTGTCTGCTCTATGTACATTCCTGTGTGAGTCTCAGTGGAGTATCTCAGCACGTTGTTTTCAGGGTGATTTCAACGTGTTTTCAAACCTGCCTCTATCCAGTCAGCTCTGATTTATGTCACTCTGAGGGCTTATTCACTTAAATAAGCATTACAATACCACGCTTTGCTGGTCTCTGACTGGGCCTGATATCACAACTGTAAATACACAACCATAGAATTACACACAGATACAGTGTACACATGTTGTGTGTCTAACATCACTGAGACCTACCGGGAACAATAATCATTTAAACACACATTCCAATACCCTGTAGCTATAAACACTTACACACAGATGCAACCACGCAGCCAAACACCTGCACAGACTGCACACAAATCGGTGTAGAATCTATGACCCGTAAAATCTCTCAAATCTTTTGTTTGTGTTCCCTCGCATAAGATTATACCGAGTTTGAACATTGAATACACAACACACACACACACACACACACACATACACACACACACACACACACACACACACACACACACACACACATACACACACATACACACATACACACACACACACACACACACACACACACACACACACACACACACACACACACACACACACACACACACACACACACACACACACACACAAACAGAGCATATTCTCACCTGGAGTTGGGTTTGAGGTTCTCTATAGCCAGGTGTGTGCCGCTGGAAGCGCTGGAGGACCACCTGTTGTTGAGGATGTCATCATATGAGGCGCTGTGGACCATGTAGCCTGCAGGGGTCACACACATGGCAAGGGTCAGGGGGCAAAGGTCACAAGAGATTACAGAAGAGAGACAGATCCATTTTGAAGTTTAAGAAAGAGGTGGCCATCTTGTTAGTGTGGTCTCAGGTCTGAGGTTTCAGAGGAAAGATTTTCATTTTAGAGGAGAGTGATTGGAGCCAGGACAACAATCACATCTAATTTTAAAGGTATCAGTGGTTTTAAACTAGAGACAGCCTCCGTAAGTCACATTGTGGATCTGCCAACCACTACCCATACCGAGCCTCTCTGTTTCTCACCTCTTCTTTTGCCTCTGCTCTCTCACACACACAGGAAGGTAATCCGACATAAAGCCCCAGGCCAGTGTGTGAGTCGAGAGTTCATGGAATGCTCAGATCATGCCACTCAGCCAGCGGAAACTCTACGAGTGCCAGGATCACCGCTTCCCGCCACATCAAGCCACGATGTGTTCCTATTGAATGTTTTAGGACCTAATATTTCTGCTGAAGCAATGACAACACAGCTTGCTCAAGATTATGTTGTTCCCTCTTTCTCTCCCACTATTGCAGCCTGTCACTCACTTCTTCTCCTCCTCTCCTCCTTTAATTTTCTCTCACCCCAGCTATCTCCCTCTCTTTCTTTCCTCTGATCATTTTCCTGATAACTGAGAGAAGACAGGAACTGTAGTATATGATAACAAATAGCCCAGTGATTATACTAAACAATGTGAATGAGAGACAGATGAAGAGGAGAGGGGATAAGTAACACAATTTGCAACACATCTGGAAAACCACATGAGAGAGAAAGAGCGAGATCGGAAAGGAAGTGATAGGGGTGTGGAGAGAGAGAGGGGGGGGGGGGGGGGGGGTCAAATACAGCCTCCTTTACAGTAATCAAAACTCTGTGATGTCTAAAACATCGGGGTCGGGCGAGTCCCTAAAATCTAACTAGCAGCTCACTAGTACATCAACAACCAGTTAGATTATTTCTGCTGACCAGCTATGATCCTTTGAGAAGCACAACAAATGGGTCAGGAAAGAAAAGTTGAAGTCAGACTAAGTGCACACTAACTGCTTGAAGCACTGACAGAATACTCTTGACACTTACATTGTATTTACAGGACTAGCAAGCTGCTAGTCACCCTGCGTGACATTGTGGTCCACTCACCTGACCCCATATCGTCCTTTAGTGGGATGGCCCAGTCCAGTCCACTCCCCTGACACCATATCGTCCTTTAGTGGGATGGCCCAGTCCAGTCCATTCACCTGACACCATGTTGTTCTTTAGTGGGATGGCCCAGTCCAGTCCACTCCCCTGACACCATGTCGTCCTTTAGTGGGATGGCCCAGTCCAGTCCACTCACCTGACACCATGTCGTCCTTTAGTGGGATGGCCCAGTCCAGTCCACTCACCTGACACCATGTCGTCCTTTAGTGGGATGGCCCAGTCCAGTCCACTCACCTGACACCATGTCGTACTTTAGTGGGATGGCCCAGTCCAGTCCACTCACCTGACACCATGTCGTCCTTTAGTGGGATGGCCCAGTCCAGTCCACTCACCTGACACCATGTCGTACTTTAGTGGGATGGCCCAGTCCAGTCCATTCCCCTGACACCATGTCGTACTTTAGTGGGATGGCCCAGTCCAGTCCACTTCCCTGACACCATGTTGTACTTTAGTGGGATGGCCCAGTCCAGTCCACTCACCTGACACCATGTCGTACTTTAGTGGGATGGCCCAGTCCAGTCCACTTCCCTGACACCATGTTGTACTTTAGTGGGATGGCCCAGTCCAGTCCACTAACCTGACACCATGTCATCCTTCAGGGGGATGGCCCAGTCCAGGATGACGAACGAGTGACAGCCTTCCATGGCGACCACGGTGATGTTGTGGGGCTTGTTCTTGGGCGGCTGTTTCTGATTGGAGGCCAGGCTGTCTTTCTTGAACAGGTTCTCCAAGATGTCCACCTGGAGGTATTCCAGAGCCTCTGTCAGCGAGCACGGAGCACCCGGATCCTTCTGGATGAAGTTCACGTACGGAGCTGTAGGGAGGGATGGCAGTGGAGGGGGGGATGGCAGGGAGGGATGCGAGTGCAGGGAGGGATGGGAGTGGGGGGGGATGGGATGGGAAAGCAGGAAGATGGTTGATCAATTATGTTACATTGTTGCTGGTTTTACGCTCCAATCAAGAAACCCTTTGGGAGAGCACCGGTTTTCGTTGGACTACATCTTTACCGAACACTAAAACAATTTTGTTGATACAAGAAGGCAATGTTGTAACATCTGCTGGTGGACAATAAAGTCTCAAATGACAATATTTGGCAACAATCTATTGTGTTAGTTAAGAAGCCAGTCCATGAGATTCTCTCTGTTAGTCAGGAGTTCAGGAGAAGTAAGACTGGGTGTTTTTGAGTAGTATAACGGGTCGTGTGAGACCTCCAGTCCCTTCTTTCCTCCTCTTTGGGTGATTCTCTGTCTGTGTCTGTCTGTATTTCCCTCGTTCTCTGTGTCAGTGGGAGCTAGTGCCAGATGGATCCATACACAGCTGTGAACACTTGCAGAACTCCCAGAATTCCCAGCCTGATTGGGCTGCCGATGGGAATGGACATTTGGCTGGACTCCTCACCGCATGACTTGGCACAGACACAGCCAGAGGCACAAGCCAATAGGGCCACACGTGTCACTGTCCTCACCGGCTTCTCGTCTCCTTTTTTCAGACACTTTTTAGAAGTCAATAGAGTTGTACTCATTTCAACTTCATCTAATACTGTCCTTACAGACACATATCTGGACATATATGGCTCTGGTCTATACAGTCTTCACATACACTGATGTGTCTGTCCTTGTATGTTCTCTTCTATATGTATACAAGTGTCTGTTTCCACATGGTATCTTATATTTTTATCTGAATATGTCTATCCTGCTTGCTCCTGCCGGATTCTAGTTCCTGTTTTCTAGCTTTCCCAGGTTTGACCATTCTGCCTGCCCTTACCCTGAGCCTGCCTACCGTTCTGTACCTTGTCACACCACACTTTTTTTTCTCAAGATGGCGTAGCAGACAGGCATCTTTTGTCATTGTCTTGTCGTATCCAGTGTATATATATTTATATGTATCTTATTATATATTTTTTCTTTGCATATATTTTTTAAACTATTTTTCTTAACCCCAACTTCAACATACTTTCAATCAACCCGCCTCACCCAATGTGGTATGGATCTGCTATTTTCTATACTTTAGAACCAGAACCCCCAACAGAATCTAGCCAGCTAACTAACTACTAGCTAGTAGTCAGCTAGCCACTGCTAGCGTTCATCAGCTAACTTTTACACAGGATGATTCAACCCAGAGCTTATCGGACTACTTTTTCTCAATATCACCGGATTCCTACTGCAAGCTCTGAACCTCTTCACTTGGATCATCACAGCTTGCTAGCTGCTATCCGATTGGCTTCTCCTGGCTAACATCTCTGTCCCGAAGCAAGCACCAATTAGCCTGGAGCTAGCCTATGCTAGGCCCATCTCCCGGCTAGCTGAAGAGGTCCATCAGCCACTCCTTGGGCTACAATACCTATTTTGCCAATTGGCCTGGACCATTTTTATTGCCGATACGGAGCCCCGTCGATCCATCATGACTGGTCTGCCGACGTAACCACACGAGGGGGGCTACAACAGTCTTCTTCCGTCGCAACGTCCCTCTAAGGCTCTTCTGCTAGCCCACTAGCTGTCTGAATCGCCGTGTCTCCAGCCCGTCCAGCTACTCATTGGACCCTATGATCACTCGGCTACGCATTCCTCTCCCTAATATCAATATGCCTAGTCCATTGCTGTTTTGGTTAGTGATTATTGTCTTATTTCACTGTAGAGCCTCCAGCCCTGCTCAATATGCCTCAACTAACCCTCTTGTCCCACCTCCCACACATGCGGTGACCTCACCTGGTTTAATTGATGTCTCCAGAGACAATACCTCTCATCGTCACTCAATGCCTAGGTTTACCTCAATTGTATTCACATCCTACCATACCTTTGTCTGTACATTATGCATTGAATCTATTCTATTCAAAAAACATTTAACCAGGAACAGATATAGCCCGTGGTTCACTCCAGACCTGACAAGAACATCCTGTGGCGTACGGCATTAGCATCGAATAGCCCCTGCGATATGCAACTTTTCAAGGAAGTTAGGAACCAATATACACAGGCAGTTAGGAAAGCAAAGGTTAGCTTTTTCAAACAGAAATTGGCATCCTACAGCACAAACTCCAAAACGTTATGGGACACTGTAAAGTCCATGGAGAATAAGAGCAGCTCCTCCCAGCTAAGGCTAAGAAACACTGTCACCACCGATAAATTCACAATAATTGAGAATTTCAATAAGCCTGGCCACCCCTACCCTGGTCAACAGCCCTGCATCTCCCACAGCAACTTGCCCAAGCCTCCCCCACTTGTCCTTCACCCAAATTCAAATAGTTGATGTTCTGAAAGAGCTGCAAAATCTGGACCCCTACAAATCAGCAGGGCTAGACAATCTGGACCCTCTCTTTCTAAAATTATCAGCCGAAACTGTTGCAACCCCTGTTCAACCTCTCTTTCGTATCGTCTGAGATCCCCAAAGATTGGAAAACTGCCGCAGTCATCCCCCTCTTCAAATGGGGAGACACTCTAGACCCAAACTGCTATAGACCTATATCTATCCTAGCCTGCCTTTCTAAGGTCTTCAAAAGCAAAGTTAACAAACAGATCACCGACCATTTCGAATCCCGTTGGTCATGGGTGCACCTCAGCCATGCTCAAGGTCCTAAACGATATCATAACCGCCATCGATAAGAGACAATACTGTGCAGCTGTATTCATCGACCTGGCCAAGGCTTTCGACTCTGTCAATTACCACATTCTTATCAGCAGACTCAACAGCCTTGGTTTCTCAAATGACTGCCTTGCCTGGTTCACCAACTAATTCTCAGATAGAGTTCAGTGTGTCAAATTGGAGGGCCTGTTGTTCGTACCTCTGGCAGTCTCTATGGGGGTGCCACAGGGTTCAATTCTCGGGCCGGCTCTTCTCTGTGTACATCAATGATGTTGCTCTTGCTGCTGGTGATTCTCTGATCCATCTCTACGCAGACGACACCATTCTGTTCTTCTTCTGGCCCTTCTTTGGACACTAAAGCAAAGAAGGGCCAACAAAGCCTCCTTCAAACATGCCCTCGTAAAACTGACTATCCTGCCGATCCTTGACTTCGGCGATGTCATTTACAAATTAGCCTCCAACACTCTACTTAACAAATTGGATGCAGTCTATCACAGTGCCATCCGTTTTGTCACCAAAGCCCCATATGTCACAGTGCCATCCGTTTTGTTACTAAAGCACCTTATACCACCCACCAACACTCTACTTAACAAATTGGATGCAGTCTATCACAGTGCCATCCGTTTTGTCACCAAAGCCCCTTATGTCACAGTGCCATTCGTTTTGTTACTAAAGCAACTTATACCACCCACCACTGCGACCTGTATGCTCTAGTCGGCTGGCCCTCGCTACATATTCGTCGCCAAACCCACTGGCTCCAGGTCATCTATAAGTCTTTGCTAGGTAAAGCCCCGCCTTATCTCAGCTCACTGGTCAACATAGCAGCACCCACCCGTAGCACACGCTCCAGAAGGTATATTTCACTGGTCACCCCCAAAGCCAATTCCTAATTTGGCCGCCTTTCCTTCCAGTTATCTGCTGCCAATGACTGGAACAAATTGCAAAAATCACTGAAGCTGGAGACTCATATCTCCCTCACTAACTTTAAGCTCCAGCTGTCAGAGCAGCTCACAGATCACTGCACCGGTACATAGCCGATCTATAAATAGCACATCCAACTACCTCATCCCCACACTGTTATTTATTTTTTTGCTCCTTTGCACCCCAGTTTCTCTACTTGCACATTCATCTTCTGTACATCAATCACTCCAGTGTTTAACTGCTAAATTGTAATTATTTCACCACTATGACCTATTTATTGCCTTACCTCTCTTATCTTACCTCATTTGCACCCACTGTATATATTTTTTTTTTTCTCTATTGTGTTATTGACTGTATCTTTGTTTATTCCATGTGTAACTTAGTGTTGTTGTCTGTGTCTCACTGCTTGGCTTTATCTTGGCCAGGTTTCAGTTGTAAATGAGAATTTGTTCTCAACTAGCCTACTTGGTGAATTATTTAAAAAAATAATAAAACCACTGGATTATTGGCCGTTCTGGACCTTTTGGACTCTAATCTGGATTACTAACCTCTGCCTGCCCTTGATCTGTCGTTTTGACTGCCCCATTCTAGTAATAAACTTTTGTTACTTCGACATTGTCTGCATCTGAGTCTTCCCTAAAACGTGATGTAGTGCTTATAATTGTATTCCCTTTGTAACACTCCATTGACATACATAATAAGCTCTGTATGAGTCTTCAGATAACATACTGCTTGACCACGTGTCTGTCTATGCAGAGGAACCCAATGCCCTTTGGCTGGCGCCAGTACAGTTGACATGATGGGTCAATTGTACAGTTTCCTATCCTGCATTTTTTTGTTGTCTTTGGGAGGCTTGACCAACCCTTTGATAAACAGATCTACATGAGCAGCAGCTATCACATCAGACACAGACAGACAGACAGACAGACAGACAGACAGACAGACAGACAGACAGACAGACAGACAGACAGACAGACAGACAGACAGACAGACAGACAGACAGACAGACAGAGAGAGAGAGAGAGAACCCTATATAGAAGAATGGTGGACGTGTCAGGAAGCTGGCTGTGGTGTTGGATCTGAAATATTAAACTAATAAATATGAGAGAGGATGTCTCTGTGTCAGGCCAACAGGGACCTCTCCTCTCACTGCTGATATCAGCGGGTTTCATATTATTTCATTATTTCACTGCTATTTTTATTCTATTTCATTCTGTTGTAGGATTTCTTTCATGGATGTAATGAGCTTCAGATGTGTTCGCTGTGCGGCCGCCGGCCTTGGCTCACAGGATCGTCACAGAAACTGTTTAACTGGATTAGAAGACCTGGATCAGGGGCAAATTATGGTGGAGCATCAAGCTTGTAATAACATTGTAATAATATGGTCAATTAGCAGACTTTTTCCCAAAGCTGTCAACACATAGGCCTACAGCATATTCAGTGTACATGGCTATGGTGTTGCAAGCATCATGCACCAACCAAACAATTGGAAGCAATTAATTTCCAATTGGTGGTACTGTCTAACTCGTAACCCTGCTTCCAAGGCATTCCAATGACCCAGACACATTCCAAACTGAGGTCCTCATAGTGAACAATACCAGCTAACACTGCTGTTACTGGGACCTGTTGGTTAGGGTACTGTCCAACCATGCCACATCTACACAGTCACATGGGAGATGAGTGAGTGGCGCTCTCTGGTGACTCAGCAGGAATGTACGCATCATCATTATGAGTCCAAAGATCACCAAGAGGCTCCTTTATTATAGACAAGAGGAGGGAGAGGATGATGGGGGGATTAGAGGTGTTGTTTTCAGCGTGTTTTTCCAGCCAGAGGAGTGGATGGAGGAGACAGGGGGAGATCAAAGTAAGCACATTAGACAGCGGGACGCTTCAGAACACTCACTGGCCTCAGCTGACATCACAGCTTTCTGTGTCCTCGGTACACTCTTAGAAAAAATAGGTGCTATCTAGAACCTAAAATGGTTCTTCGGATGTCTCCATAGGATAATCCTTGAAGAACCCTTTTTGGTTTCAGGTAGAACCATTTTGGGATCCATGTAGGACCCTTTCCACAGAGGGACAGCCGAAGAAACCTTTTGGAACCCTTTCTTCTAAGAATGTAGGGATGGGCATTTGAGATTTGTTGACTGTTCAAGTACTTGCATGTTTATTTTTTTGAGTAATAGAGTACTCGGAATGGAAAATATACTGAACAAAAATATAAACACAACGTGCAATAATTTCAACGATTTTACTGAGTTACAGTTCATATAAGGAAATCAGTTAATTTTAATTATTGAATTAGCGATGGGTGGGCTTGGGATGGTATAGGCCCACCCATTTGAGAGCCAGGCCAGCCAATCAGACTGAGTTTTCCCCCGCAAAAGAGCTTTATTACAGACAGAAATACTCAGTTTCCTCAGGTGAAGAAGCCGGATGTGGAGATCCATGGTCTACAATGTGAGGCCAGTTGAACGTACTACTAAATTCTCCAACTTTGGAGGTGGCTTATGGTAGAGATTTAAACACTCAATTATCTGGCAACAGCTCTGGTGGACATCCCTGCAGTCAGCATACCAGTGTCATGCTCCCTCAAAACTTGAGACATCTGTGGTATTGTTTTGTGTGACAAAACTGCACATCTTAGAGTGGCCTTTTATTGTCCCCAGCACAAGGTGCACCTGTGTAATGATCATGGTGTTTAATCAGCTTCTTGAAATGCCACACCTGTCAGGTGGATTATCTTCACAAAGGAGAAATGCTCACTAACAGGGACGTAAACAAATTTGTGCACAAAATTTATTTGTGAGAAATAAGCTTTTTGTGAATATGGAACATTTCTGGGATCTTTCAGCAACACTTTCTATGTTGTATTTATATTTTTGTTCAATGTATATATGTTTTTAGAACAGAAAGGCAAGGCCTGCAATGGAAAAAAACATGTTCTAAGTTCTAACTGTGAGTTGTTACCCCACTTTTCCACCAACGCACCTGCAAGTTCCCGGACATTTCTGGGGGAGATGGCCCTAGCTCTCACCCTCCAATCCAACAGGTCCCAGACATGCTTAATGAGATTGAGATCCGGGCTCTTCACTGGCCATGACAGAACACTGACATTCCTGTCTTGCAGGAAATCACACACAGAACGAGCAGTATGGCTGGTGGCATTGTCATGCTGGAGGCTCATGTCAGGATGAGCCTGCAGGAAGGGTACCACATGAGGGAGAAGGATGTCTTCCCTGTAACGCACATCGTTGAGATTGCCTTCAATGACAACAAGCTCAGTCCAATGATGCTGTGACACACCGCCCCAGACCATGACGGACCCTCCACCTCCAAATCGATCCCGCTCCAGAGTACAGGCCTCGGTGTAACGCTCATTCCTTCGACAATAAACACGAATCCGACCATCACCCCTGGTGAGACAAAACCTTGACTCGTCAGTGAAGAGCACTTTTTGCCAGTCCTGTCTGGTCCAGCGACGGTGGGTTTGTGCCCATAGGCAACGTAGTTGCCGGTGATGTCTGGTGAGGACCTGTCTTACAACAGGCCTACATGCCCTCAGTCCAGGCTCTCTCAGCCTATTGCGGACAGTCTGAGCGCTGATGGAGGGATTGTGCGTTCCTGGTGTAACTCAGGCAGTTGTTGTTGACATCCTGTACCTGTGATGTTCGGATGTACCGATCCTGTGCAGTTGTTGTTACCCGTGGTCTGCCACTGCGAGGATGATCAGCTGTCCATCCTGTCTCCCTGTAGCCTTAGGCTTCTCACAGTACGGACATTGCAATTTATTTCCCTAGGCACATCTGCAGTCCTCATGCCTTCTGTGAAGTTATTTTGATTTTTACTAATTATCTTTGAAAGACAGGCTCCTGAAAAAGGACGTTTCTTTTTTTGATGAGTTTATATTCATATGCCATTTAAGATCCATTTATTGAAATCGTAATATCATCTGGTTATACAGTGCCTTGCGAAAGTATTCGGCCCCCTTGAACTTTGCGACCTTTTGCCACATTTCAGGCTTCAAACATAAAGATATAAAACTGTATTTTTTTGTGAAGAATCAACAACAAGTGGGACACAATCATGAAATGGAACGACATTTATTGGATATTTCAAACTTTTTTAACAAATCAAAAACTTAAAAATTGGGCGTGCAAAATTATTCAGCCCCTTTACTTTCAGTGCAGCAAACTCTCTCCAGAAGTTCAGTGAGGATCTCTGAATGATCCAATGTTGACCTAAATGACTAATGATGATAAATACAATCCACCTGTGTGTAATCAAGTCTCCGTATAAATGCACCTGCACTGTGATAGTCTCAGAGGTCCGTTAAAAGCGCAGAGAGCATCATGAAGAACAAGGAACACACCAGGCAGGTCCGAGATACTGTTGTGAAGAAGTTTAAAGCCGGATTTGGATACAAAAAGATTTCCCAAGCTTTAAACATCCCAAGGAGCACTGTGCAAGCGATAATATTGAAATGGAAGGAGTATCAGATCACTGCAAATCTACCAAGACCTGGCCGTCCCTCTAAACTTTCAGCTCATACAAGGAGAAGACTGATCAGAGATGCAGCCAAGAGGCCCATGATCACTCTGGATGAACTGCAGAGATCTACAGCTGAGGTGGGAGACTCTGTCCATAGGACAACAATCAGTCGTATATTGCACAAATCTGGCCTTTATGGAAGAGTGGCAAGAAGAAAGCCATTTCTTAAAGATATCCATAAAAAGTGTCGTTTAAAGTTTGCCACAAGCCACCTGGGAGACACACCAAACATGTGGAAGAAGGTGCTCTGGTCAGATGAAACCAAAATGGAACTTTTTGGCAACAATGCAAAATGTTATGTTTGGCGTAAAAGCAACACAGCTCATCACCCTGAACACACCATCCCCACTGTCAAACATGGTGGTGGCAGCATCATGGTTTGGGCCTGCTTTTCTTCAGCAGGGACAGGGAAGATGGTTAAAATTGATGGGAAGATGGATGGAGCCAAATACAGGACCATTCTGGAAGAAAACCTGATGGAGTCTGCAAAAGACCTGAGACTGGGACAGAGATTTGTCTTCCAACAAGACAATGATCCAAAACAAAAAGCAAAATCTACAATGGAATGGTTCAAAAATAAACATATCCAGGTGTTAGAATGGCCAAGTCAAAGTCCAGACCTGAATCCAATCGAGAATCTGTGGAAAGAACTGAAAACTGCTGTTCACAAATGCTCTCCATCCAACCTCACTGAGCTCGAGCTGTTTTGCAAGGAGGAATGGGAAAAAATGTCAGTCTCTCGATGTGCAAAACTGATAGAGACATACCCCAAGCGACTTACAGCTGTAATCGCAGCAAAAGGTGGCGCTACAAAGTATTAACTTAAGGGGGCTGAATAATTTTGCACGCCCAATTTTTCAGTTTTTGATTTGTTAAAAAAGTTTGAAATATCCAATAAATGTCGTTCCACTTCATGATTGTGTCCCACTTGTTGTTGATTCTTCACAAAAAAAATACAGTTTTATATCTTTATGTTTGAAGCCTGAAATGTGGCAAAAGGTCGCAAAGTTCAAGGGGGCCGAATACCTTCGCAAGGCACTGTATTTTATCATGGGACACAATCTTCAAAAAGGTAGTAACCTCAGCAGTGGTGTCTGCTTGTAGAAGCCGTTGTATGGTTGTGCAATGGCATATCCTTGTTCTGTTAATTTAGCAGACAAAATGCTCTTATTTCAGTGCGAAGTGATGCGCATCTCACATCACAGTTATTCTCAAGGAGTGATCATTTGAAACAGGCTTATTTTGGCACGTTATTAATTTTACATTGAACACTGCATAGTGATGAACTAAGACCACAACTTCTGTTTGGTGAGTATCATTCAATCAATCCAATGTATTTATAAAGCTTATTTTACATCAGCCGATGTCACAAAGGGCTATACAGAAACCCAGCCTAAAACTCCAAACAGCAAGCAATGTAGATGTAGAAGCACGGTGTCCTGGAAAAACTCCCTAGAAAGGCTGGAACCTTGGAAGAAACCTAGAAAATAACCAGTCCTGTTCTGTCTGAGTAGGCCTAGGCTTAATTATTATGATGAAAATATGCACTTTGTATTTGGGTTCCGGCGCTGACAAAGATGGCCGCCTTGCTTCGAGTTCTTAGGAAACTATGCAGTGTTTTTTTGTTTTTTTATGTATTATTTCTTACACTGTTATCCCAGGAAATCTTAAGTATTTATATGCACACGTTCTTATTCATTCATTTACACTTGTGTGTAAAAGATAGTTGTTGTGAAATTGTTAGATTAGTTGTTAGATATTACTGCATGGTCGGAACTAGAATCACAAGCATTTCGCTACACTTGCATTAACATCTGCTAACCGTGTTTATGTGACCAATAAAATGTGATTTGATTGAATGTTTTTTCATATTTTGAGTGTGGAACCTGTCTATGTTGAACTGTTTTACAGTTAATTTTGTGCAATTCTACACACTTTGCCTAGCCTCAGTTAGTTCGAGGCTACTCTTTGCCATGGGGCATAGACATTTAGCAGTTGTATAACTCATTTCATGCAATATTTGACAGAGATGCGCGCCGACAGAAAGATGCATCAATGTCAGATAAAGCATCCGAGCGAGCGAAACAGCGCCCCTCTGTCTCCTTATGTGTAGACGCATGGTCTGATGCTCTCTGGACAAAAGGAGTATGGCATGTCATACTTTTTCTGACCAGACAAAATCAGATACATGGGCTACATATAGTAAGACAGAGAGGTGCTGTTTGGCTCGCTAGTTTCAGCAGAGAAGAAGAGGCAAAGCGAGAGGACTCACTCTCACAAAAATCTGTCCTGAATAAGCCCAATGCGTTTCTATGGGCATAATTTGCAGACCTAAGCTTGCACCTATTTGGGGAGCCAGCAATTTGTGCATCGCGGTGGGGTAGTGTTAACAAGAGCAGTATTATGTTTATGTTTGGTTGGTGTGGTGTTCCCGGGGTCCTTGGTGATTCCCGGTTTTATGGTAGGGGAATTCTTTCTCTTTGCTCTTGTTTTCTTTAAAAGGATGTCGGTGGGCGGAGCCGGGAGGGTCTTAAATTGGGACACACTGGGTCCAGGGATAAATACTCCATTCCCTCCATTCATTGAGGAGACTCTCTCCATGCAGACACACTGTTATTTTTGGTTGTGGCATTTTGTGGATTATTTGTTTTGACACCTCTCATTATCACCATCGATACACGCAACCACTCACTTACACTACTTATTACTGACTACACACACCATTGTTAATTGTATATAGTTTACTTTAGTTAATAAATATATTTTTGTTATTCCTTGATCTCTGCGTTGTCTCCCTTTTTGTTACGGGCTACGAGCCAGTTTGTGACAAGATAATGTGTCTTGAGTATAATTTAAAATGTTGAGACAAGAAGAAGGGGAAGGGTGGGTGGCGAAGATATGGGCTTCTCTCTCCAGAATGCATGCACTCAGCTCTCCAGAATGCATGCACTCAGCTCTCCAAAATGTGCTCCGCTGTCTCCTGCCAATTCTTGCACATTCATTGCTTCATTGTGCCGATTGTTTGCCCTTTGATTGTTTATTTTTTATTAATCCCTCATTACATACAGTACCAGTCAAAAGTTTGGATACACCTACTCATTCAAGGCTTTTTCTTCATTTTTTTGTTGTTGAATTTTCCACGTTGTAGAATAATAGTGGAGACATCAAAACTATGAAATAACACATATGTAATCATGTAGTAACCAAAAAAGTGTTAAACAAATCAAAATATATCTTATATTTGAGATTCTTCAAAGTAGCCATCCTTTGCCTTGATGACAGCTTTGCACACTCTTGGCATTCTCTCAACCAGCTTCATGAGGTAGTCACCTGGAATGTATTTCAATTAACAGGTGTGCCATGTTAAAAGTTAATTTGTGGAATTTCTTTCCTTTTTAATGCGTTTGAGTAAATCAGGTAGGTAGGGCTGGTGTACAGAAGATAGTCCTATTTGGTAAAAGACCAAATCCATATTATGGCAAGAACAGCTCAAATAAGCAAAGAGAAACAACAGTCCATCATTACTTTAAGACATGAAGGTCAGTCAATACGGAACATTTCAAGAACTTTGAAAGTTTCTTCAAGTGCAGTCACAAAAACCATCAAGCACTATGATGAAACTGGCTCTCATGAGGACCACCACAGGAAAGGAAGACACAGAGTTACCTCTGCTGTAGAGGATACAGTGCTTCTACACCTGCATTGCTTGCTGTTTGGGCTTTTAGGCTGGGTTTCTGTATAGCACTTTGAGATATCAGCTGATGTAAGAACGGCTATATAAATACATCTGATTTGATTTGATACATTTATTAGAGTTAACTGCACCTCAGATTGCAGCTCAAGTAAATGCTTCACAGAGTTCAAGTAACAGACACATCTCAACATCAACTGTTCAGACGAGACTGTGTGAATCAGACCTTCATGGTTGAATTGCTGCAAAGAAACCACTACTAAAGGACACCAATATGAAGAAGAGACTTGCTAGGGCCAAGAAATACGAGCAATGGACATTAGACCAGTGAAAATCTGTCCTTTGGTCTGATGAGTCCAAATTTGAGATTTTTGGTTACAACAGCCATGTCTTTGTGAGACGCAGAGTAGGTGAACGGATGATCTCCACATGTGTGGTTCCCACAGTGAAGCATGGAGGAGGTGTTATGGTGTGGGGGTGCTTTGCTGGTGACACTGTTGGTGATTTATTTAGAATGCAAGGCACACTTAACCAGCACGGCTACCACAGTATTCTGCAAAGATACGCCATCCCATCTGGTTTGCGCTTAGTGCGACTATCATTTGTTTTTCAACAGGACAATGACACAATGACCCAACACAGACAAATAGAAAGGGAGGCAGACAGGCGGAGTAGAGCGATTGAAGGAACCTGAATTTTCATCTGGATATTTTCTACTGTTTTTATTTGTCGGCTTTAGGCCTATGTATTTTACTTAGTTTGTGATTCAAGTTATAGGCCTGCTGTTGCATTGGCCTGATTGGCCTAATTTCTTAAACCACCAATGTATCACAGTGTATCAATGTGTCCATAGAGGCAGAGGCTGGTGTTCTTGCATTCGTTGAATATTTACTTTTAGATTTTTATAATTTTAATTCAGATTTTTATGATTAACCATGTGACAATAATTTTGACAAACGAAAACATGATATTTTTTTCCTCAAAAATGCTCATATAAAAATAATCATAACTGGCATACGGATAGTTAGAAATGGTAGGATATATTGGCTGCTACTGTAGGATGAATGAGAGAATGTTAAAATTATATGTGAAGCATTTTCTCCATTGTGTTTGATGGTAAGCCTTGGTAAGCCTACATTATGATCAAATAGCCACAGTTGCCTACTTGGCCACTTAAAAATGTAAGCTAAAGCTGTTACAGCCTCAGGGTTCACAGTAAACGCACGCTGGAAGTTGCACAGAATTTTCACAATGTTCATGTTTGCGCTCAGCAGACCTGAAATTTGCTCAGTGCAAGGAATGTAGCTTGTGTATCCCATTAGTTAGAGGCATTTTTATATGCCCACCGTCCCACTGTTTTTATAGGCATTTATTTCTGTAGGCCTAACGGGAGCTTGTGTGTGAACTCAGCAAGCGTGTAGAGTGAGGAGTCAGAATGCATGCAGACATGGAGGGGAAAGGGAATTTAGGGAGATGAACTGTGTATTGCTGGCCTTTGTTTCTTTTTTGTTATGCACCGAAAAGAAAATGTCAATTGCCTTGACATTTAAAAAAATCTTTGGTTAAAGATAGAGTTTTGACGTCCGTTCTCATGTGCATCCCTAGTCCTTGGTCACCATGTCACATGATCCAAGTTCTGTCAGGGAAGTCCACTCAGACCCATGTCATGTGGACTCCATTGTCTCCAAATCACTGATCTGTCTGATCCCACAGCATGATGGTGCCACCACCATACTTCACTGTAGGGATGGTGCCAGGTTTCCTCCAGACTTGACGCTAGGCATTCAGGCCAAAGAGTTCAATCTTGATTTCATTTAGGTGCCTTTTGGCAAACTTTTGGCAAACTCCAAGCAGGCTGTCATGTGCCTTTTACTGAGGAATTGCTTCCGTCTGGCCACTCTACCATAAAGGCCTGACTGGTGGAGTGCGGCAGTTATGGTTGTCCTTCTCCACAGAAGAAGTCTGGAGCTCTGTCAGAGTGACCATAGGGTTTGTGGGCACCTCCCTGACAAAGGCCTTTCTCCCCTGATTGCTCAGTTTGGCCAGGCGGCCAGCTCTAGGAAGAGTCTCGGTGGTTCCAAACTTATCCAATTTAAGAATCATGGAGGCCACTGTGTTCTTGGAGACCTTCAATGCTGCAGACATTTTTTGGTACCCTTCCCCAGATCTGTGCCTCGACACAATCCTGTCTCTGAGCTCTATGGACAATTCCTCCAATCTCATTGCTTGGTTTTTGCTCTGACATGCACTGTCAACTGTGGGACCTTTATATAGACCGGTGTTTGCCTTTCCAAATATTTTCAAATCAATTGAATTTACCACAGGTGGACTCCAATGAAGTTGTAGAAACATCTCAAGGATGATCAATGGAAACAGGATGCACCTGAGCTCAATTTCGAGTCTCATAGCAAAAGGTCTGAATACTTATGTAAATAAGGTATTTCTGTTTTTAATTTTGAATACATTTGCAAACATTTGTAAAAAAAGGTTTCTTCAGGTTCTGTGTGATCATTGTGTTTAGGGTTCAATTCCTACGGGGTCCAGTACAAAAACGTATGCACTCGCTACTGTAAGTGGCTCCTTTTTGGGGTAACAGACATATACAACAACATGTACAATGTGGACCCAGATGATATAACTTAAAAGTAATAATTAAAACGCTTGTTTCCAAAGTGGTCCTCGACGGTAAAAATAATAACACATATAATGACTAAAAGACAAAAATACAAACAACCATAAATACATTAATGTATATTGACATTCTAGAAAGTGACACTATTCACTGCACTTTTCCCTAACCTTAAATTATTATTATTTTTTTTAAGAATTTGACATTTGAACCTTAAAAAACAATCTATTCATTTCACATCATACCTATCATTCAAATAAATACACCTGGCCAGAGGCTATTACGTGACTTTTCTCCATAGTACCGTAGCCTACCTGTGAAACGTTTCTTCCCGGTGAGGTCGAACTCATTGGAAGGGCTGTTGTTGAAGGGCCTGCTCTCTGGTTCAGGGGTGGGGGGGTCTGGGGTGGTGGTGGTAGGGGGCAGGGTGGGGGGCAGGGTGGTTTGCCACAACATCTCATCTAGAAAACAAGGCAAACAAACAGCAAGTTAAGGCATGAACATCGCAGACTAGATACATATACCATTGAATCCAATCTAAATGGGTGTAATATTTTGCTACATAGGACCTGTGTAATTGTAACCTGTGTAATTGCCATGTAATAATCATGTAATAGCGCTGCAAAGGAGTGTGATCTCACTGGAAATGAGTGTGATCTCATTGGAAATGAGTGTGATCTCATTGGAAATGAGTGTGATCTCACTGGAAATGAGTGTGATCTCATTGGAAATGAGTGTGATCTCACTGGAAATGAGTGTGATCTCATTGGAAATGAGTGTGATCTCACTGGAAATGAATGTGATCTCATTGGAAATGAATGTGATCTCATTGGAAATGAGTGTGATCTCATTGGAAATGAGTTTGATCTCACTGGAAATGAATGCGATCTCATTGGAAATGAGTGTGATCTCATTGGAAATGAGTGTGATCTCACTGGAAATTAATGTGATCTCATTGGAAATGAGTGTGATCTCACTGGAAATGAGTGTGATCTCACTGGAAATGAATGCGATCTCATTGGAAATGAGTGTGATCTAATTGGAAATGAGTGTGATCTCACTGGAAATTAATGTGATCTCATTGGAAATAAGTGTGATCTCACTGGAAATGGGTGTGATCTCACTGGAAATTAGTGTGATCTCATTGGAAATTAGTGTGATCTCATTGGAAATGAGTGTGTGTCACAACTTCTGCCAAAGTTGGTTCCTCTCCTTGTTCGGGCGGCGTTCGGTGGTAGAAGTCATCGACCTTCTAGCCATCGCTGTTCCAATTTTCATTTTTCATTGGTTTTGTCTTGTCTTCCATCACACCTGGTTCCAATTCCATCAATTACATGTTGTGTATTTAACCCTCTGTTCCCCCCATGTCCTTGTCGGTAATTGTTTCTTGTAGTGCTTATGCACGGTATGCTGGTATTTACCGGGTTTTGTTTGACCCTTTTATTGTATTGTTCTGTTGACGGTGGTTTATGGATATTAAAGTACACCGTTGTAAATCAGTTTTCGCTCTCCTGCGCCTGACTTCTCTGCCGCCAGTATGCACCTCACTACAGTGTGATCTCATTGGAAATGAGTGTGTGTCACAACTCTCCTGCGCCTGACTTCTCTGCCGCCAGTATGCACCTCACTACAGTGTGATCTCATTGGAAATGAGTGTGTGTCACAACTCTCCTGCGCCTGACTTCTCTGCCGCCAGTACGCACCTCACTACAGTGTGATCTCATTGGAAATGAGTGTGTGTCACAACTCTCCTGCGCCTGACTTCTCTGCCGCCAGTACGCACCTCACTACAGTGTGATCTCATTGGAAATGACCCAGACGGTTTTCCTTTCAAAATACAACTTCTTCCATTATTTTTTCCATTCCTGGGGTACCAGATATTGTACATGATGCTCGTTTCGCAGTAGATTACTCTATGTTCATGGTTCTTTGAAAAATAAAAGGAGAGCCGCACACTCTAGGAGCTCAGATGCAATAATTGAATAATCTAATATCCAACGTTTCGACAGACAAGCTGTCTTCATCAGTGTATAAGCCTAACAAATGTGTAAGGATTAAGTCAGTGAGGTCAGTGAAATCAATTAGTTACTTCAGCAGCACCAGTAGGTCTGGCCTGTGGAGTGCCAACGGACCTCTGCATGACATCATCATGTGCCTTAAACACAGCCTTGAGCCAATGCAATTTGTCCCACACGACTATTCTATAGCAAGCTAATAGGACTAGGTGCATACGAGCAATTGTTTTCTTATTGTGCTTAAACTATAACATCATAATGCTCAACAAACATAACATCATCACAGTTGCCCCATTCACTAAAACCAGTGACCATGCATTACCATAACATGACATAACATAACATGACATGATATAACAGTCATCACACGCAGCAATATCAGAGAAGAACAGTGCAGTAGAGCATGCCAGGGCATTCATTCTCTCTGGGTTAGAAATGCAGTCCACAGGCACTGTATAGTTGAGTTGAGTTGGCCAGATAAAACATCAGAGACACAGCCGACGATGGAAGGAGCCCCAACCCCAAACCAAACAAACACACAACTGAGCGCAGCAAAAAAGCAAAGACCACAGGCAAGGAAACATGAACTAGAGAAGAAAGTAAACAAACAGATGAACTGATAGATAAACATTGAAACAAGGCAGACCCAGCCCAGTGGCCTGCTCAATAGCTAAAGGATAAGGCACCATGGCAAGCGTACCCATGGAGTCCATTTCCATTCCTGAGGATTCCTCTGTAGGAAAAGCGTGACAGGCTATAGCATGACCACAAACCACACTATACACACACACACATACTGTACATACACACGCATACAGGATCTTAATTTGAGCCAGTTTGCTACAGCAGGAAAATAATCCTGCAGCAACAGGAAATGTGAATTATGATGTGGATTATAATTTATCTACATTTTTGTAGGGGTTCATACATTTTTTGTTATGGCAAATGAAGTATGAAATGTCAAAGTGGGAATTACAAACTTTAAAAGCTTTTTAAAACTCAAATACACTACAACTTGCAGCTGTGAAGGAAAATCCTCAGCAACAAAAGAGTGATCAAATTAAGATCCTACATCTGTACACACACAGAAAAGGCACAGCCATATGCACCTATACACACGCTGTAACACTCCCTCTGTATTCAAGATACAGTGAAAAGCTGAAAGTAAACGGTGGAAAAAAGTGGTGCACTGTTTTGAGTTAACAAATAAGTATTTCCTTCTTTATTTGTTCTTAGTCATCTCAAATGTCTTATCGTAAACTCAACACAACTGGGCATAGTTATTCCATTATACTTTCAAAGAGGAGACTTACATTGCAAAGCATATTACTTATGGCTGTCTGTCTTTGAGTGTGTGTTTGTTACAATTTCCCCTACTAGAGCCCTATAAGATGTATTTGTCAGAATGTGAACTTTGTGTCATCCCTATGGAACACTTAGCCAGAAAACTGTGTGTTAGTGTGTGTTGATTGTGTGTCTTGTAGTGAGACAGCTGAGCTCAGGGAGTAGGTTTGGTAGGGGTTTAACCCAGCCCCAACGGATGTGGCTGGCCCTGGGTTCAAATACTATTCTAAATCATTTAAAATACCTTACTGGTGCTTGTCTGAGTTTACCTGGCTTATTGGCACCAATAAAATAGAACCAAAACTGCAAACCCTGCCAACTTCAGGCAGGCTAGGGCAAATGATCAAAGTATTTGAATGATTTCAAATAGTATTTGAACCCAGGCCTTGATACGGTTCCAGTGTTCTCTGAAGACAAATCTCTCGATTGTGCCTGGCTAGATCTTGCAGGGCTCTCTGGTCACAGACAGGATGTACAAATAGTCCGCATGTTATGGAGATGGGTAAACAATAACAGCTCACAGACTAACTGATGTCAGAATCCCTTCTGATCCACTGCTTTAGCATGACTAGGCCGTTACAGACAACTCCACTCAATCTCCATTGAAAGTGCTTTTCAGCCCAGAAATAGGTTTAATCAGGGTCCAGGAAACTGGCCCTATCAGATACTGTGGAATATTGTTAGGGTACGATAAAGTGAGAGGGCATTACATATTTGGCATTTGGCAAACACTCTTATTATCCAGACTTCAACTAAACTAGTTAGATTAATTTTATACTGTTCTTCTTCTTCTATTACTACTACTACTACTACTACGGCTACAACTACAACTACCACTGCCACTACTACTACAACTACTACTACTACAACTACTACTACTACCACTATAACTACAACTACCATTGCTACTACTACTACAACTACTGATACTACTACTACTACTACTACAACTGCTACTACTGCTACTACTACTACCACCACTACTACTGCTACAACTACCACTGCTACTACTACTACAACTACTACTACTACAACTACTACTACTACTACAACTACAACTACCACTGCTACTACTACCACCACTACTACAACTACCACTGCTACTACTACTACAACTACTACTACTACTACTACTACTAATACAACTACTATTACTACTACAACTACAACTACCACTGCTAGTACTACTACAACTACTGCTACTCCTACTACAACTACTGCTACTACTACTACTAGTAGCTGCTACTGCTACAACTACAACTACCACTGCTACTACAACTACTGCTACTACTACTACAACAACTACTACTACTACTAGTAGCCACTACAACTACTACTACTACTGGTAGCTGCTGCTACTAATACTACTACTACTACAACTACTATTACTACTACCACTACTACTACTAGTAGTAGCTGCTACTACTACCACTACTACTAGTCGCTGCTGCTACTACCACTATTACTAGTAGCTGCTACTACTACTACTACTACTACTGGTAGCTGCTGCTACTAATACTACTACTACTACAACTACTATTACTACTACCACTACTACTACTATTGTAGCTGCTACTACTACTACTAGTAGCTGCTGCTACTACCACTATTACTAGTAGCTGCTACTACTACTACTACCACTACTACTAGTAGCTGCTGCTACTACTACTATTACTAGTAGCTGCTACTACTACTACTACTACTACTACTACAACTGCTACTACTGCTACTACTACTACCACCACTACTACTGCTACAACTACCACTGCTTCTACTACTACAACTACTACTACTACAACTACTACTACAACTACAACTACCACTGCTACTACTACCACCACTACTACAACTACCACTGCTACTACTACTACAACTACTACTACTACTACTACTAATACAACTACTACTACAACTACAACTACCACTGCTAGTACTACTACAACTACTGCTACTCCTACTACAACTACTACTACTACTACTACTAGTAGCTGCTACTGCTACAACTACAACTACCACTGCTACTACAACTACTGCTACTACTACTACAACAACTACTACTACTACTAGTAGCCACTACTACTACTACTACTACTGGTAGCTGCTGCTACTAATACTACTACTACAACTACTATTACTACTACCACTACTACTACTAGTAGTAGCTGCTACTACTACTACTACTACTACTACTACTACTACTACTACTACTAGTCGCTGCTGCTACTACCACTATTACTAGTAGCTGTTACTACTACTACTACTACTACTACTACTGGTAGCTGCTGCTACTAATACTACTACTACTACAACTACTATTACTACTACCACTACTACTAGTAGCTGCTACTACTACTTCTACTAGTAGCTGCTGCTACTACTACTATTACTAGTAGCTGCTACTACTACTACTACTACTACTACTGGTAGCTACTAGGACTAATACTACTACTAGTAGCTGCTGCTACCACTACTGTTACTAATACTACTACTACTACAACTACTATTACTACTACCACTACTACTACTATTGTAGCTGTTACTACTACTACTAGTAGCTGCTAATACTGCTACTACTACTACTACTACTGCTACTACTACTATTACTAGTAGCTGCTATTACTACTACTATTACTAGTAGCAACTACTACTACTATTACTAGTAGCAACTACTACTACAACAACAACCTAACAACCTAACCTACTACTACTACTAGCTGCTGCTACTACAACTACTACTATCACTACCACTTCTAGTACTACTATTACTACTAGTAGTAGCTGCTACTACCATTACTACTACTACTACTAGTAGCTGCTACAACTACTACTATTACTACTAGTACTAGTAGCTGTTACTACTATTACAAATACCACTACTACTAGTAGCTGCTACTACTACTATTACTACTCGTAGTAGGTGCTACTACTACTACTACTCCTACCTCTACTAGTAGCTGCTACTACTATTACTACTACCACTACTACTAGTAGCTGCTACTACTATTACTACTACGTGTAGCTGCTACTACTACTAGTAGTAGTACTAGCAGCTACTACTACTACTAGTAGTAGCTGCTACTACTACTGCTACTACTACGCTGCTGCTGCTACTACTACTGCGACTACTACTATTACTAGTAGCTGCTATTACTACTACTATTACTAGTAGCGACTACTACTACAACAACAACCTAACAACCTAACCTACTACTACTACTACTAGCTGCTACTACTACAACTACTACTATTACTACCACTTCTAGTACTACTATTACTACTAGTAGCTGCTACTACCACTTCTACTACTACTACTGGTAGCTACTAGGACTACTACTACTACTAGTAGCTGCTGCTACCACTACTGATACTAGTAGCTGCTACTACTACTACCACCACTACTACTAGTAGCTACTACTACTACTACTACTACTACTACTGGTAGCTACTAGGACTACTACTACTACTAGTAGCTGCTGCTACCACTACTGATACTAGTAGCTGCTACTACTACTACTACTACTACTACTAGCTGCTAATACTGCTACTACTACTACTACTGCTACTACTACTATTACTAGTAGCTGCTATTACTACTACTATTACTAGTAGCGACTACTACTACAACAACAACCTAACAACCTAACCTACTACTACTACTACTAGCTGCTACTACTACAACTACTACTATTACTACCACTTCTAGTACTACTATTACTACTAGTAGCTGCTACTACCACTTCTACTACTACTAGTAGTAGCTGCTACTGCCATTACTACTACTACTACTAGTAGCTGCTACAACTACTACTATTACTACTAGTACTAGTAGTTGTTACTACTATTAGAAATACCACTACTACTAGTAGCTGCTACTACTACTATTACTACTCGTAGTAGGTGCTACTACTACTACTACTACTACTACTAGTAGCAGCTACTACTATTACTACTACCACTACTACTAGTATCTGCTACTACTATTACTACTACTACTACTACTACTAATAGCTGCTACTACTACTACTACTACTATGCTGCTGCTGCTACTACTACTGCGACTACTACTACTAGCTGCTACTACTACTAGTAGCTGCAACTACTACTACTACTACTAGTAGCTGCTACTACTACTACTACCACTACTACTAGTGGCTGCTACTACTACTACTACTACTACTAACATGACTACTACTACTACTAGCTGCTACTACTAGTAGCTGCTACTACTACTACTACTACTACTAATAGCTGATACTACTACTACTACTACTACTACGCTGCTGCTGCTACTACTACTGCGACTACTACTACTACTGCGACTACTACAACTACTAGCTGCTACTACTACTAGTAGCTGCTACTACTACTACTACTACTAGTAGCTGCTGCTACTACTACTACTACCACTACTACTAGTAGCTACTACTACTACTACTACTACTACTAGTAGCTGCAACTACTACTACTACTAGTAGCTGCTACTACTACTACTACCACTACTACTAGTAGCTACTACTACTACTACTACTACTAGTAGTAGCTGCTACTACTGCTACTACTACTACTACTACTACCACTACTACTACTACTACTACTGCTACTACTACTACTACTACTACTACTACTACTACTGCTACTACTACTAGCTGCTACTACTACTACTACTACTACTAGCTACTACTACTACTACTACTACTACTAGTAGTAGCTGCTACTACTATTACTACCACTACTACTTGTAGCTGCTACTACTACTACTAGTTGCTGCTACTACTACTACTAGTAGCTGCTACTACTATTACTACCACTACTACGTGTAGCTGCTACTACTACTACCACTACTACTAGTAGCTGCTACTACTATTACTACCACTACTACTTGTAGCTGCTACTACTACTACTACTACTACTACGACTACTACTACTAGCTGTTACTATTACTACTACTGCTAATAGTTACTTCTACTACTACTACTACTAGTAGTAGCTGCTGCTACTACTACTACAACTACTATTACTACTACTTCTACTACCACTTCTAGTACTACTATTGCTACTACTACTACTACTACTACTATTACTACTACTACTACTACTACTACTACTACTATTACTACTACTTCTACTACCACTTCTAGTACTACTATTGCTACTACTACTACTACTACTACTACTATTACTACTACTACTACTACTACTACTAACATGACTACTACTACTACTAGCTGCTACTACTAGTAGCTGCTACTACTACTACTACTACTACTAATAGCTGCTACTACTACTACTACTACTACGCTGCTGCTGTTACTACTACTGCGACTACTACTACTACTGCGACTACTACTACTACTAGCTGCTACTACTACTAGTAGCTGCAACTACTACTACTACTACTAGTAGCTGCAACTACTACTACTACTACTAGTAGCTGCTACTACTACTACTACCACTACTACTAGTAGCTACTACTACTACTACTACTACTAGTAGTAGCTGCTACTACTGCTACTACTACTACTACCACTACTACTACTACTACTACTGCTACTACTACTACTACTACTACTACTACTACTACTACTGCTACTACTACTAGCTGCTACTACTACTACTACTACTACTACTAGCTACTACTACTACTACTACTACTACTACTAGTAGTAGCTGCTACTACTATTACTACCACTACTACTTGTAGCTGCTACTACTACTACTACTAGTTGCTGCTACTACTACTACTAGTAGCTGCTACTACTATTACTACCACTACTACTTGTAGCTGCTACTACTACTACCACTACTACTAGTAGCTGCTACTACTATTACTACCACTACTACTTGTAGCTGCTACTACTACTACTACTACTACTACGACTACTACTACTAGCTGCTACTATTACTACTACTGCTAATAGTTACTTCTACTACTACTACTAGTAGTAGTAGCTGCTGCTACTACTACTACAACTACTATTACTACTACTTCTACTACCACTTCTAGTACTACTATTGCTACTACTACTACTACTACTACTACTACTACTACTATTACTACTACTACTACTATAACTACTATTACTACTACTTCTACTACCACTTCTAGTACTACTATTGCTACTACTACTACTACTACTACTACTACTACTACTACTACTACTACTACTACTACTAGTATACTAGATACTACTAGATACTACTAGTAATCTGACAATACATACAGAAGCGTTAGTCAGCATTAGTCAGACTCACCTTCAGGATAACAGTCCAGGACACCATCAGTATCCAGCATTGGGAATCCATTCTCATCCCTGATTAAAAATGTTCCTGGAGGACAAGATGGGAACACCAGCATGGTCGTGGTCTCCTCTGTGGTCATTTCAGTGGTGGTTGGGAGTGTGGTTGGTTCAGGTGTGGTCGTAGTAGGAGGTCTGGTTGTGGTTGTGGTTGTGGTTGTGGTCCTGGGTTTAGGCCGGTCCAGGCCAATGACGGGTTTGCCACCCACGGTCAGGAACTTGTCTTTGGGGTTGACCAATGGTTGGCTCTCCCGACCATGACCGAACAGAGCCTGACCCTCCTGGTTCACCAATGGGCTGCCCTGGTGGTCTAGTAGGGGAGAACAAACAATCAATGATCTATCTGTGTGAAAACCATTTGAGAAACAAAACAGTTAGATTTTGTGCTGTAAGTGTGATATATCCCTTTCTCCGTAATAAATAAGGGGAATGAGAAGTCTTGACATACCAACACATTTACAAAGCTCTTAGGAAAGTAGACCTGCAATACTCATAGAAACGGTGTTCAATAAGAGAAGGTATCAGTATACAGTATCTCACCAAAGATGGTGCGTCCATCCTCTCCCAGCACCACCCTCCTGGGTCGGCCCTGAGAGTCCTGGAGAACCATGCCATTCTCGTTCATCAGGACCCCCTCATCCAAGTCCACCACCTGAAGAAAACAACACATACACACCACAGTGTTGAAGACAAGACTCATACTGTCATAGGGAACATTACATTAAGGAAAGTCTGCATAATGGTTATCATTGCAGGTGAAAAGTCAACAATAAATGTCTCCTTTCAATCCCCTTGTAACTTTGGAATTGAGACACAGACACACATACCCATTTGGCTCCATCAGGCCCAGTGATGTACCTTCGTCCATTAGGTTTTGTGTTGTCATTAGGTGTGCTGGACTCTTTGTCACTGGTCACTGTGAGATTGGGGCGGCCATTTTTACCATTACCGTTTCCGTAGCCAGGCTTGAGGCCTCCACTGGGGGTTTTACCCCTGAGGAAGGGGTCTGACCGACTGGGGTAGCGCATCCTTATCCCCTGCCCCCCCAAAGAGTCTCTGGATGAGGAGGAGGAGGAGTCCTGAGACCCCTGGGATCCCTCACTAGAGGAGGTCTGTCTGAGGGAGGGGAGAGAGAGGGAAGGGGGGGAGCCTCCAGTGCTAACACTAGTGCCCCCGTTAACCCTGTGGTCTGGCTGTGCCAGACTAGAGGAGGAAGAGGAAGAAGAGGAAGGGGATGTGTCTGGGTTAGAGGAATCTAACTGTGTGCTCTTTGCTGGTTGTGCTCTAAAGGGGAACCTAGAAGCCATCTGCCTGTTTGTGAGTAGGGGGGATCTCACCCTCCCGTTGGGACCTAAAATGGGACGTCGGGGGAATGTAGAACTGGGGATTAAACCGGGTCTGGTTCTACCAAGCTTGGGGTCCACATTCTTGTTATCCCCACTCTGGGACACCCTGCGGGGGGTACTGGGGGCTGAGGTAGTGGTAGTGGTGGTAGTGGTGGTAGTAGTTTTGGGGACAGGGGTTGGGTCTGTGACTTTCTCATAGATCTCCTTACTCCCCTCGTAGAGATAGTCCTCCTCATGGTCATTACTGCTGTCCTCCCTGATGCTGCTTCCTCTGTGGACTGGCTCACTGGAGTCTCTACGACCACTAGAGGAGGGGTTGGAGGAGGAAGAGGAGGTGATGGGATTCCTAGATCCACCTAGAACTGCATTCCTGTTGGGCAGAGAGGGTTTAGGTGACCCCGCCCTCTCCCCGTTCTTTAATGGGTAGAGGGTGGAGGAGGTTTTAGCATCTTCACTGGTCTCCTGCAATGCTGAGGTCCTCGATTCCCCTGAGGCTCCTGCTGCCCCCGTAGCTCCTGCTGCCCCCAATGCAACTGTCCTGGAGGGGGTTCCTCTAAGGAGGGGTCTCCCTGCCCCAACGGAGGACGAGGAGGTAGTCCTGCTCCAGGGAACCCTCCCGTCCGCCCGGGGGGAGGAGGCCCTGCTACTGCTCCCCGTCCCTGTTCCAAACCTGCTCTGGTGACGATTCCCGAAGGGGTTCATCCTGGAGGGAGGGGGAGCTGGGGTGTTGTAGTTGTTCTCCCCCCTCGCTCTCTCCTCTCTCCTGTCTCCCCTCTCACCCTCCTCTCTCCTGTCTCCCCTCCCTTCCTCCTCTCTCCTGTCTCCCCTCCCTCCCTCCTCTCTCCTGTCTCCCCTCTCTTCCTCCTCTTTCCTGTCTCCCCTCTCACCCTCCTCTCTCCTGTCTCCCCTCCCTTCCTCCTCTCTCCTGTCTCCCCTCTCACCCTCCTCTCTCCTGTCTCCCCTCTCACTCTCCTCTCTCCTGTCTCCCCTCTCACTCTCCTCTCTCCTGTCTCCCCTCCCTCCCTCCTCTCTCCTCTCTCCCCTCCCTTCCTCCTCTCTCCTGTCTCCCCTCCCTCCCTCCACTCTCCTGTCTCCCCTCCCTCCCTCCTCTCTCCTGTCTCCCCTCCCTCCCTCCTCTCTTCTGTCTCCCCTCCCTTCCTCCTCTCTCCTGACTCCCCTACCTTCCTCCTCTGTCCTGTCTCCCCTCTCTCCCTCCTCTCTCCTGTCTCCCCTCTCAACCTCCTCTCTCCTGTCCCCCGTCCCTGTCTCCTCTCTCCTGCCTCCCCTCCATCCCTCCTCTCTCCTGTCTCCCCTCCTTCCCTCCTCTCTCCTGGCTCCCCTCACTCTCTCCTCTCTCCTGTCCTCTCTCCCTCTCTCCTCTCTCCTGTCTCCCCTCCCTTCCTCCTCTCTCCTGTTCTCTCTCCCTCTCTCCTCCGTCCCGTCCTCTCTTGCGTCCTCCTCTGAGGGATGTGTAGAGGATATGGTCTGGGAATTGGAAGTGGGTTCTTCTTCTTTTGTGGCCTTTGTCTCTGTGTTTTTGTAGTCGTTGTGGTCATTTTTCTCCTGGTGGTGTGTTGAGTCCTGCGCGTTAGGAGTATGTGAGCCGTGAGTGTGTGACGTTTCAGGAATCTTGCCTCCGGTCGATGTTGAGGCTGACCCAGGTTTGCGGAGTCCAGTCAGAACTCGGCCATTTGGATTCCCTCGAGACAGGATCCCGGGTTTCCTCCTGCCATAACCATATCCACGACCTGGCAGAGCAGGACCCCTACCCACAGAAGGTGCCTCGGCCTCGGGCTCTGAGATGGCCTGCTCTGGGGTGGAGGGGGAGGGTTTGGTTTCTGTGACACTGGGCTGGTCATAGGTGTTTTTACCCTCGGCGTAGTTGGTGACCGCATCGTCTTTCCTGATGGCTGCTGACTCCTGGTTGTGGGATGGGCTGGAGGACAAAGAGGAGGAGGAGGAGGCACTGTCCATTTCTGCATCCTGTGTCTTCGGCTGGAACACTGACCCTAAGCCTGATGTCCGGGAGAATTGCCGTCGACCAGAGTTGATGCGTCTACCGGAGAGAGGTTTGCGGAGAGGGTAGGAGGGTTTGGACGATGATGAGGAGCCCTCTGATGAGGGAACCTCTGTTTTGAGGCTGGGGCTAGAGGTCTCATCTACAGCTGGATCTTTCCCTCTCCCTCTGCCATGGCTCCTGTCCTCCTCCTCAGGTTCAGAAGGAACACCGTTGTTCTGAGTCAATGCTTCTTTCTTCTCCTCCAGAGCCTCGTTGGTGAGCATCACCTTCTTCTGTTCTTCTGGATTGGGTTCTGTTGTTTTGTACTCCTCCTGCTGTTCATCCTCTATTTCTGTCTCTCTCCCCTTATCTCTGGCTGAAGAGGTACCGCCTCCTAGTTGCTGATTGGTCGCCCCCTTCCTGACCGTGCCCCTCACATCTGAGAAGATGCTGTGATAGGAGCGTGTCTGGGTGAGTGGGCGTGTCCGTCTGGTGGCGGAGGATGTGGTCTGGGTGGGTGTGGTCAGCTGTTCGGTCACAGCATCTAATTGGAGGTCGGTGTCATCGTCATGGTAACTGTCCTGTTCGGTGGTCCGAGAAGGTGTGTGGCTGGTTCTACGGCCTCCTTGGCCCTTGGAGTGATGAGTTGTTGGGGAGGCAGCGCTGTTGGCTGACAAGTAAGATGGAGTATTAGTTAAGTGTACAAACCATTAGGACATTAGAAATGCAACTATCAACACACACACATGCGGAAATGCACTCACACACACACACACACACACACACACACACACACACACACACACACACACACACACACACACACACACACACACACACACACACACACACACACAGTAGATGTGCTTACTGGTGCCACGAGGCACAGCCACACTGAAGGCTTTGGTTTGAGGGCCCTGGCCCCTCCTGTTGGTGGCCCTGATCTTGAAGATGTAACGGTCCCCAGGCTGGAGGCCGTCTACGATGGCTGAGGTGATGCTGCCGCGGTATGTCACTGACTTCATCCCAAAGGGTTTCATGGCAGGAGCGTAGGACATGATGTACTCTGAGGGGAGGAGTACCAGGATCATTACATAGCACCAACAATGTATGTGTTTAATAAAACTGAATCAATAAATTGATGTATAATGTGGTTTAGAATTGATGGATTGATTAAGTATTTAGGTGGGGCTTTGATTGATCAATTGAATAACTGATGGATTCATATTGATCAATTAGTTGACTGTTTGACTGTTTATTTGTCAACACATATTTGACGAGAGATACAGATGTACACAGCAGGAAATGCCAAGTTGTAGCGTATTAAACATTTTAAAGTTTGTAATTTCCACACCTGATTTGCTATAACAAAAAATGTATCAACCACTTCAACAATGTCCATTAGTTATAATCCACACAATAATTCACATTTCCTTTTGCTGCAGGATTATTTTCCAGCTGTGAGAAACTGGTGAAATGTAGATCCTACATCTGTACAGTGAAATCATCTACTGAAGGATCAGAGAGGAGTGTCATGCTCTGACCACGTATCCTCCCGTTGGGTTCCTCAGGAGGGTCCCAGGTCGCCGTGACGGCGGTTCCCTTCCCTCTCAGCGCCTTCACGTGAAAGTTCTCTGGAGGACCGGAGGGAGCTGAGCAGCACAGAGGACAAAAGGGATGAGAAGGAATGCGTACCGAGAGAGAAGACAGAAGCTAGGAGAAGAGAAGAAGGAGAAGTGGCTACTTGTTCAGTAACAGTACTGTTCCTGCCAATAGGCTTCAAATAGGGAAAAACGAATGTAAAGTTTGCTATACGTTTCCAGAGAACACACCCCGGAGATCCTCTAAGGAAATTTAGACTAGAGCTCCAAGCAGCAGTCAGCTAGGCTGCATGAATGCTACAATATGAATGTTACACTCATGACAGAACTGTATGACACCAGTATACAGGATTAGTTAAGGGAGGATTGGAGTGATATACACCAACTGTGCTGAATTATGACATAAAGCAATGAGATGGAAATCACAAACTGGCAGAGGTTTTCATGAAGGTATTTTATTAGATCCCCATTGGCTGTTCCAAATGCAGCAGCTACTCTTCCTGGGATCCAGACAACATGACATAATACAGAACAGCAATAGACCAGAACAGCTCAAGGACAGAACTACATACCTTTAAAAGGCCTACATATCAATGCATACACATATTCTATCTAGGTCAAATAGGGGAGAGGCGTTGTGCCGTGAGGTGTTGCTTCATCTGTTTTTTGAAACCAGGTTTGCTGTTTATTTGAGCAAAATGAGATGGAAGGAAGTTCCATGCAATAAGAGCTTTATATAATACTGTACGCTTTCTTGAATTCGTCCTGGACCTGGGGACTGTGAAAAGACCCGTGGTGGCATGTCTGGTGGGGTAAGTGTGTGTGTCAGAGCGATGTGTAAGTTGACTATGCAAACAATTTGGGATTTTCAACACATTAATGTTTCTTATAAAAAGAAGAAGTGATGCAGTAAGTCTCTCCTCAACTCTTAACCAAGAGAGACTGGCCTGCATAGTATTTATATCAGCCATCTGATTACAATGAAGAGCAAAATGTGTTCTGAGCCAGCTGCAGCTTAACTAGGTCTTTCCTTGCAGCACTGGACCACACGACTGGTCAATAATCAAGATAAGACAAAACTAGAGCCTGTATGACTTGCTGTTTGGAGTGTGGTGTCAAAAAAGCAGAGCATCTTTTTATTATGGTCCAGTCCTCTCCTCATCTTGACAACCATTGAATCTATATGTTTTGACCATGACAGTTTACAGTCTAAGTAAGGTAAGGAGGGATTGAATGGAACAATCTGTATTAAATATGAATCAACGCCAAAAACCTATGATTCACTCTTAAATCTTTCATTGTATGACTCACGTGACTCTTTGAAAATGTAAATAAAGGAAAATAGCAGCTTTAATCAAGAAAATACCATTTTCTCTCTTAAAGGGGCAATCTTATATAAACTCATTGATTCTTGAATGTAATTTATGAATGCCTCATGAGCTTAGTTCAACTGTCATACAACATCAGAAAACAAAATATAACGTTGTTTTACTCCAATGTTTGTAAACAAAGTAAATGTAAATAAACACTGTAAAGCCTCATAACGTGGTTCAAACTATAATGTTGATATCGTGGATGGTCAGTCTATAGTCTGTCTGTTAATCTGAGAGTGGTTACATCTCCGCAGCCACATCACTAATCCCTTTACCAAAACAGTCGCTTTTGTATTGCTTGAAATGTAGATTTCCACTTTAAAAGATGGGAAATGACATTGAAGACTTGGGGTTATCCTTTCTTTTCAGACAGGAAGTAAGACAACCTACCCGATTCTGGGGTCCTCTGGAACACAGATGTGCTCCACTTGCCATGGTTGTCTCTCTTGGAGATGCGGACAGAAAACTCGTACATCCTGTCAGCTGACAGGGTATCTATCAGCAGCCTCCTCTGGTTGGTCTCCTTGTACTCCCATCGAGCAGACTCACCCTTCTCCCTGTACTTCACTGTGTAGTGTCTGGAGAGGGGAAAATGGACTATATGACTTATCGCTCTCTCTCTCTCTCTCTTTCTCACAGACACACAAAAACACACACACTCTCTCACCTGGAGTCCCCAGGGAGGACCTTCTCCATCTCGATGGACGGGTCCACCCAGCTGATGAGGACAGACTGAGGGGACATGACCCTCACGCTGATGTCTTTGGCCTCATGCTCCTCAGGCTCTGCATGGGGGATACACAACACACAACATGGTCTGGAGGTCTGAAGGTCTAAGCACAATTAACTGAAAATAAGTTACTGTACTTAGACAATAAGTTACTATACTTAGAAAAAAAAGGTTATATCTAGAACCTAAAAGGGTTATTTGGCTGTCCCCATAGGAGAACCCTTTGAATAATATTTTTTAGGTTCCAGGTAGAACCCTTTCCACAGAGGTTCTACCTGGAACCAAAAAGGGTTCTCATATGGGGACAGACGAAGAACCCCTGCTGTACTCCCTCTTCACTCATGACTGCAAGGCTAGGCCTTGTTGCCCGATGACACAACAGTTGTAGGCCTGATCACCGACAACGACGAGACAGCCTAAAGGGAAGAGGTCAGAGACCTGGCCGTGTGGTGCCAGGACAACAACCTCTCCCTCAACCTGATCAAGACAAAGGAGATGATTGTGGACTACAGGAAAAAGTGGACAGAGCACGCCTCCATTCTCATCGACAGGGCTGCATTGGAGCAGGTTGAGAGCTTCAAGTTCATTGGTGTCCACATCACCAACAAACTAAGATGGTCCAAACACACCAAGACAGATGTGAAGAGGGCATGACAAATAGAGTGTGGCAAGCGGTACCGGAGCGCCATGTCTAGGACCAAAAGGCTCCTGAACATCTAGTCAAATGGCTACCCAGACTATTTGCATTGTCCCCCCCCAGCTCTCCCCCTCTTTACACCTCTGCTACTCTCTGTTGTCATCTAAGCATAGTCACTTTAATAACTCTACCTACATGTACATACTACCTCATCTGACCAGTACCTCCCTGTATATAGTCTCGGTATTGTTAGTTACTGCTGCTCTTTAATTACTTGTTACTTTTATCACTTATTCTTATCCATATTTTTTAAAACTGCACTGTTGTTTAGGGGCTCGTAAGTAAGCATTTCACTGTAAGAATACCTGTTGTATTCGGCACATGTGACTAATACAATTTGATTTGATTTGATTGGAACCCTTTTTTCTAAGCGTGTGCATTACTGAAATGTAGTCTGTTTTTACATTGCTATATGAGGAGAGGTGTTGAAATGGTGTAAAACTTTAAAAAGTGTGTTGTGTCATGTGGTTTGAGTGTTGTAATAATATAAGATAATAATGTAATAATACAATACAATATAAAATTGTAATAATATAATAATGTATTAATTAAATATAATAATGTAGCAATATAATCATGTCGTATTATAATAATGTAACAACAGCATATAGCAATATAATCATGTAATAATATAAATAATATAATCTAATCATGTAATAATCTAATAATGTAATAATACAATATAATAATGTAATATTATAATAATGTAATAATACAATATAATAATATAATCATGTAATAATATAATAATGTAATAATGTTATAATACAATATAATAATATAATAATGTAACAATATAATAATGTAATATTATAATAATGTAACAACACCATATAGCAATATAATTATGTAATAATATAAATAACATAATATAATCATGTACTAATATAAATAATATAACATAATCATGTAATAATACAATATAATAATATGATCATGTAATAATATAATAATATAAATAATATAATATAATCATGTAATAATATAATAATATAAATAATATAATATAATCATGTAATAATACAATATAATAATGTAATCATATAATAATGTAATAATATAATATAATCAAGTAATAATACAATATAATAATGTAATCATATAATAATGTAATAATATAATATAATCAAGTAATAATACAATATAATAATATGATCATGTAATAATATAATGTAACAATATTGTAATAATGTAATAATATAATAATGTACTATTATAATATAATCATGTAAAAAATATAATAATGTAATATAGTATGATAATGTAATTATACAATAATGTAATAATATTGTAATAGTGTAATAATATAATAATGTAATAAAATAATATAATTAGTAGCTTGAGTGTTGTCTGAAGAGGATTTCCTTGCAGCTGGATGAAGTTAATTAAGAGTGGTTATAAAGGCTTGTAAGAACGTTGTAAAGACTTATAACATGATCATAAGGTGTACCTGGTGGAGCTTTTTTGGTCAGGGTGGCCCTGCTGCTTGGCGCGCTCCGCCCCGTTGCTCTCTGTGCCTGCAGTGATACCACATAGACGGACTCAGACGCTACGAACAGAGAGACATAGGCCAGCGTTTAAACTCTACAACACACTATGGGTGGGCACAAAACACACACAGTACATACTGTACTGTTTACACAACAATATACAAGAAAGACAACAAGTAGGCGACCAGTACGATGAAGAAAACTTTAGTAAACTATGAACAGGTAATACCTACAAAGAATACATACGCTGTAAGTAGGAGCAGATTAACCCTTTTATAGCATCAAGACGCACAACTGCAACGTGTTTATACTACTGGACTCTTCTTCAGGCTGAGTTTTAGATTACCTGCCATTTAAGGGCCTACCTTCTAATTCCCTCATCACACAACAATATGCAAACTCAGTGTGAGAGAGATCCAGGTGCTCTTACCTAGTTTGAGGTTGTGTCTGTTTCTCTGGTCTGCCTGTGGCTGGGTGTGGTGTTGTTGGTGTTGGGACCTCTGGTCAAGCAGGGCTGGCCCTGCCCTAGCCCTTTCTGGCTGACGAGGGCCGGAGGACGACTGGGGGGGTCTCCGGATCCGCTGCCCCCCGGGGGAGGTTAGGCCTAAGGGGCGCAATGCCTCATCTACTCCTGTCTCTGTTCCTGTCATCACATGAATCCTCACAGGGGGGTCAGGCCTGGGCCGGGTGTCTGGAGTAGGAGATGGACGAGCTGGAAGAGAGAGAAAAATATCGCTGAAGTGCAGTATGGTTCACCTGACCCTGATAAGACCATAAGGAATCTCAGGTTCACATGCAGATCGCTGCAATCACTACTATGAGTTTCTATCTCATCATTATGCTTTGAAATGTTTCAAATGCCGTGGAGTACTCAGGGAAACTCCCCTTATGTCCCACTTTGCCCAAAAGGAATTATTCTCCAATAATCACAACAAGTTACAGTATCTGAGACGCTGTAACCATTGGAGATGTCACAACGTGGACACAGACAGCGACCACGGACCACACAATCTTCCCATGTCATCTGCTGCTGCTTCCTGTTTCCTACTTCCTGATGATATCTGTCTGACTCCAGCCTGGACAGTCGTCTCAGACAGACAGCCAGACAGTTCCGCCATCCATCTTCTCTTCCCCAGCCCTCCCGTGCTTCGCTGGCATGCCGAGTGATAGCATTGACAACATAATGAAAAACATGTCCCTCCCTTTCCTTTCTCTCCTCCCCCCATCTCTCATCCCTCTTTCCCATAATCATTGTCAGATGAAAGGCTGTGCGGTCTTCTTTCCCTCAGAGTGAATTTGCTGCCTTTGCAGCAGAGGTTGATACAATCCAGTCAGACAGTGATAAAGTAGAGGTGGGCATAAGATAGGGTCATAAAGGGTTAGTCACTACGCTCTTATGAAATGAATATGTAGGAGATATTACCTGCTGGGTCAGTGAAGGAGAGATGAGAAGAGGATAAGTGAAGAGAAGAAAGTAAAGAAGGATAGGAGGACAGGACAAGAGTTCCTGACAGGACAGAAGCAGTCTGTGTGTGAGAGGGTTTGCTGATCTATCTCTGCCCTGCCACAACTAATCCCCCCTTCTCTCTCTCTCTCTCTCTCTCTCTCATATTATGTGCAAATAGCTAAAGGACAAATTGGAAAATAAATAAACATAAATATGGGTTGTATTTACAACGTTGTTTGTTCTTCACTGGTTGCCCTTTTCTTGTGGCAACAGGTGAAAATCTTGGGAGAATAGATATGGGAGTTTATCAAAATTGGGTTTGTTTTCAAATTCTTCGTGGCTAATCTGAGGGAAATATGTGTCTCTAATATTGTCATACTTTTGGCAGGAGTTTAGGAAGTTCCACCTCATTTTGTGGGCAGTGTGCATATAGCCTGTCTTCGCTTGAGAGCCAGGTCTGCCTACGGCGGCCTTTCTCAATATCAAGGCTATGCTCACGGAGTCTGTACAGAGTCAAAGCTTTCCTTAAGTTTGGGTCAATCACAGTGGTCAGGTATTCTTCCACTGTGTACTCTCTGTTTTGGGCCAAATAGCATTCTAGTTCGCGCTGGTATTTGAAAAAATTATTTCCAATGTGTCAAGTAATTACAGTTGAAGTCAAAGGTTTTCATACACCTTAGCCAAATACATTTAAATTCCGTTTTTCACAATTCCTGACATTTAATCGTAGTAAAAACTTCCTGTCAGTTAGGATCACCACTTTATTTTAAGAATGTGAAATGTCAGAATAATATTAGAGAGAATGATTTATTTCAGCTTTTATTTCTTTCATCCCATTCCCAGTGGGTCAGATGTTTACATACACTCAATAAGTATTTGGTAGCATTGCCTTTAAATTGTTTAACTTGGGTCAAACGTTCCGGGAAGCCTTCCACAAGCTTCCCACAATAAGTTGGGTGAATTTTGGCTCATTCCTCCTGACAGAGCTGGTGTAACCGAGTCAGGTTTGTAGGCCTCCTTGCTCGCACACGCTTTTTCAGTTCTGCCCACAAATGTTCTATAGGATTGAGGTCAGGGCTTTCTGATGGCCACTCCAATACCTTGACTTTGTTGTCCTTAAGCCATTTTGCCACAACTTTGGAAGCATGATTGGGGTCATTGTCCATTTGGAAGACCCATTTGTGACCAAGCTTTAACTTCCTGATAACTGATGTCTTGAGATGTTGCTTTAATATATCCACATAATTTTCCTACCTCATGATGCCATCTATTTTGTGAAGTGCACCAGACCCTCCTGCAGCAAAGCAACCCTACAACATGATGCTGCAACCCCCGTGCTTCACGGTTGGGATGGTGTTCTTCAGCTTGCAAGCCTCACAGTTTTTCCTCCAAATGGTCATTATGGCCGAACAGTTCTATTTTTGTTTCATCAGACCAGAGGACATTTCTCCAAAAAGTACGATCTTTTTCCCCATGTGCAGTTGCAAACCGTAGTCTGGCTTTTTTTATGGCGGTTTTGGAGCAGTGGCTTCTTCCTTGCTGAGCGGCCTTTCAAGCTATGTCGATATAGGACTCGTTATACTGTGGAATATAGATACTTTTGTACCTGTTTCCTCCAGCATCTCCAGAAGGTCCTTTACTGTTGTTCTGGGATTGATATGCACTTTTCGCACCAAAGTACGTTCATCTCTAGGAGACAGAATGCGTCTCCTTACTGAGCGGTATGACGGCTGCGTGGTCCCATGGTGTTTATACTTGCGTACTGTTTTTTGTACGTGGCATTTGGAAATTGCTCCCAAGGATGAACCAGACTTGTGGAGGTCTTGGCTGATTTCTTTTGATTTTCCCATAATGTCAAGCAAAGATGCACTGAGTTTGAAGGTAGGCCTTGAAATACATCCACAGGTACACCTACAATTGACTCAAATGATGTCAATTAGCCTTTCAGAAGCTTCGAAAGCCATGACATCATTTTTTGGAATTTTCCAAGGTGTTTAAAGGCACAGTTAACATAGTGTATGTAAACTTCTGACCCACTGGAATTGTGATACAGTGAATTATAATTTAAATAATCTGTCTGTAAACAATTGTTGGAAAAATTACTTGTGTCATGCACAAAGTAGATGTCCTAACCGACTTGCCAAAACTATAGTTTGTAAACAAGAAATTTGTGGAGTGGTTGAAAAACAAGTTTTAATGACTCCAACCTAAGTGTATGTCAACTTCCGACTTCAACTGTACCTTTTTGTTTTCTCATGATTTGGTTGGGTCTAATTGTGTTGCTGTCCTGGGGCTCTGTGGGGTCTGTTTGTGTTTGTGAACAGAGCCCCAGGACCAGCTTGCTTATGGGACTCTTCTCCAGGTTCATCTCTCTGTGGGTGATGGCTTTGTTATGGATGGTTTGGGAATCACTTCCTTTTAGGTGGTTGTAGAATTTAATGTCTCTTTTCTGGATTTTGACATTTAGCGGGTGTCGGCATAATTCTGCTCTGCATGCATTATTTGGTGTTTCACTTTGCCCAGGTCTGACAGAGCTGTAGGCCCTTCTTGGTTGGGGACAGAAACACCAGATTATCAGAAAACAGTAGACATTTGACTTCAGATTCTGAGGCCGGGTGTTGCAGACTGTTCTAATATATATGTTGAAGATGGTGTGGCTCAAGCTGCATCCCTGTTTCACCCCACAACCATGTGGGAAGAAATGTTTTTTTTTTTTGCCAATTCTAACCACACACTTGTTGTTTGTGTACATGGATTTTATAATGTGGTATGTTTCCACCAGCACCACTTTCCATCAATTTGTAGAGCAGACCCTCGTGCCAAACTGAGTCAAAAGCTTTTTGGAAATCAACAAAGCATGAGAAGACCTTGCCTTTTCTTCGGTTTGTTTGTTTGTCAATTAGGATGTGCAGGGTGAATACGTGGTCTGTCGTACAGTCATTTGGCAAAAAGCCTATTTGACATTTGCTCAGTACATTGTTTTCGCTGAGGAAATGTACGAGTCTGCTGTTAATGATAATGAGGAGAATTTCCCCAAGGTTGCTGTTGACACATATCCTACGGTAGTTATTGGGGTCAAATTTGTCTCCACTTGTATGGATTGGGGTGATCAGTCCTTGGATCCAAATATTGGGGAAGATGCCAGAACTAAGGATGATGTTAAAGAGTTTAAGTATGGAATTTGTGGTCTGCAGATTTTATCATTTAATTTAGGATACTATCAACACCACAGGCCTTTTTGGGTTGGAGGGTCTGTATTTTGTTCTGTAGTTAGATAGATAACTCTTCGTGTTTGTTTAGTGTTTTCCAATTTTCCCAGAAGTGGTAAGAGTCTATGGATTCTTCAATTACTTTGAGACTCCTCGCTCCCTCTATCCCTCTCTCTTTCTCTGTTTATCACTCAAATTTAAATTCAGAGAGAGAGAAAGAGAGAGAGGGAGAGAGAGAGAGCAAGAGGGAGACATAATGAGAGAGAGAGAGAGGGGGGAGAGAGAGAGCAAGGGAGAGAGAGGGAGAAGAGAGAGGAGGAGAGAAAAAGCAAGAGAGAGAGAGAAGGAGAAGGACATAGTGTGAGAGAGAGAGAAGGAGAGAAGGAGAGAGAGAGAGAGATAGATAGAGTCTGCCCTCCTGCAGAGGGCAGACTGAGGTGTTCCATTTGGTTTCAATCAACTGCCTTTTCTTCTATTTCTCTTGTTTTTTCTTCTTCATATTCTCTCTCTCTCTCTCTCTCTCTCTCTAGCCCCTCACCCTCTCTCTCTCTCTAGCCCCTCACCCTCTTTCTATCTCTCTCTCTCTCTCTCTCTCTCTCTCTCTCTCTCTCTCTCTCTCTCTCTCTCTCTCTCTCTCTTGCCACACCCCCCTCTCTCTAGCCCCTCACCCTCTCTCTCTCCCTCTCCCTAGCCTTTCTCTCTCTCTCTCTCTCTCTCTCTCTCTCTCTCTCTCCCTCCCTCTCTCGCCCCTCACCCCGTCTCTCTCTCCCTCTCTCGCCCCTAACCCTCTCTCTCCCTCCCTCTCTCTCACCCCTAACCCTCCCCCTCTCTCTTGCCACTCACCCCCCCTCTCTCTCTAGCCCCTCACCCTCTCTCTCTCTCTCTCTCTCTCCCTAGCCCCTCACTCTCTCTCTCTCTCTCTCTCTCTCACCCTCTCTCTCTCCCTCTCTTACCCCTCACCCTCTCTCTCTTCCTCTCTCTTGCCCCTCACCCTCTCTCTCTTCCTCTCTCTTGCCCCTAACCCTCTCTCTCTCTCTCTCTCTCTCTCTCTCTCTCTCTCTCTCTCCCTCTCTCTCGCCCCTCACCCTCTCTCTCTCCTTCTCTCTCGCTCCTCACCCTCTCTCTTCCTCCTCTCTCGCCCCTAACCCATTCTCTCTCTCAATTTCAATTTCATTTTAAGGGCTTTATTGGCATGGGAAACATATGTTTACATTGCCAAAGCAAGTGAAGTAAACAATAAAAAAAGGGAAATAAACAATAAAAATGACAGTAAACCCTCACAAGAGTTCCAAAAGACTAAAGACAACTCAACAACCCTCTGACTGCCAGATATTAGCTTCTGTCTTTTGTGGAAGGGATACGAGGTGCTACGGACCAGGCCAGACATACCAGTGGTTCAGTTAGATAGACCCGCCCCATCGACTCAGAGCAGAGGGAGAAGAGAGGGAACTGGGCTATGTTTCCCTGGCTACCAGAGTCATAACATTAGGATTAATTATCAAATTAGAGAATGGAGCTCTTTTTACCTTTGCAATGACAGCTGCAATTTTACATTTGCCTGTGTAATGGGACTTCTAAGGATAATTTCACTTCTAGTTCCAAGACTAACATGCACATGAACAATATCCACGTTGGTGTAAATATAGACTCGTTTGAGTACACTGGAGTCACGTTCTATGTTACCTGGAGAGGATGCGTTGACAGGTGCCCCGCCCACCACTGCAAAGCCGTCCAGTTTGACCCATTCACCACCTGGGGAACAGGTAATCACACACAGGTAAACCACAGGGTCAACATTGAACAAGTAAGTACTGCAGACTTCACACAGGTAAAAAGAAAAAACACACAGGTGGTTTTCAGTATCTTCTTTTTATCATAACAAATCAACTATTAGTACTGAAAGCAGTATGACGTCACTGTTCTAACATTTCAATCAGGTTGTACCTCTCCTCCCCCTCTCTCTTCATCTCTCTCTCGCCCTCTTCCCTTCTCCACCATTGCACCTCTCTACTCCTCCTCTTCCTTCTCTCTTCCTTCTCTCTCTCTCTCTCTCTCTCTCTCTCTCTCTCTCTCTCTCTCTCTCTCTCTCTCTCTCCATCCATAACTCATATTGTGGACCTGTTGCTATAACAGAGGTCTGTACAAACACATTAATGATGAAGAAGCAACGTGGTGTTATTGACGATGACTAATGCTGCTTGCATGTTGTGGGAACAGATTGATCTGCAAGGAGCAAATCATCTCATACACTCCCAGTCCCTCTACACACACACACACACACACACACACACACACACACACACACACACACACACACATACACATACACATACACACACACACACACAGACAGACAGACAGACACAGAGTCAGTGACCACAACACATGGGTTTGGGTTATTGGACCGAGGATAGGTTTAGATGTGGAAAACAAGGGCTGGCCCCAGGCTTGGGCTGCTGATGAAGTATAGCCCTGTGATGCCAAGCTCCAAGCTCAGAGGAAAATGGAAATGTGACAAAGGGCGGGTGAACTGCTTTCATACTGTTGGAAAACATCAGGCCTTCAGTTGGGTTTTGGTCCTAAATGCCCTAAAAACTTCCAATAATTACAGTCTGGGGCTGCCATGTTTTAGTCGGGGTATGTTGTGACTGTTTAAAAGCACTGTGCACATTAACAACGTGTGTTGAAACGCATCTCTGACCTTCTGGTTAACAGTGGAACACACACACACACGCACGCACACACACACACACACAGTAGATGTGCTTACTGGTGCCACGAGGCACGGCCACACTAAAGGCTTTGGTTTGAGGGCCCTGGCCCCTCCTGTTGAGGATGTAACGGTCCCCAGGCTGCCCCCCCCCCCCCTCACCTCCTGGCGTCTCTGCTCTGTAGACAGGTTTGCTGATCCCCTCCTCGTTCTCGGCACTCATCTTCAGAAAGTGCAGAACTCCGGGCTCTGAAACACACTCCGTAGTTTCAGAGGCCAATCCTCTCTCTCTCTCCCTCCCTCTCTTTCTCTCCCTCATCCCTCTTTCCCTCACTCTCTCTCTTTCTCTCCTCTCTCTTTCTCTACCTCTATCCCTCTCTCTCTTCCTCTCCCTCTCTCTCTTTCTCTCTTTCTCTCCCTCTATCCCTCTCTCTCTCTCTTTCTTTCTCTCCCTCTATCCCTCTTTCTCTCACTCTCTCTCTTTTTCTCTCTCCCTCTCTCTTTTTCTCTCCCTCATTCCTCTTTCTCTCACTCTCTCTCTCTCCCTCCCTCCCTCTCTCTTTTTCTCTCCCTCATTCCCCTCTCCCTCCCTCCCTCTCTCTCTCCCTCCCTCCCTCTCTCTTTTTCTCTCCCTCATTCCTCTTTCTATCACTCCCTCTCTCTCTCCCTCCCTCCCTCTCTCTTTTTCTCTCCCTCATTCCTCTCACTCTCTCTTTTTCTCTCTCCCTCCCTCCCTCTCTCTTTTTCCCTCCCTCCCTCCCTCCTTTTCTCTCCCTCATTCCTCTTTCTCTCACTCTCTCTCTCTCTCCCTCCATCCCTCTCTCTTTTTCTCTTCCTCATTCCTCTTTCTCTCACTCTCACTCCCTCTCTCTCTCCCTCCCTCCCTCCCTCTCTCTTTTTCTCTCCCTCATTCCTCTTTCTCTCACTCTCTCTCTCTCTCCCTCCCTCTTTTTCTCTCCCTCATTCCTCTTTCTCTCACTCCCTCTCTTTCTGCCACCACCAGTCCTGTCATGCTCACCCCCTAACATTCCTTCTTACTCTCCCTCACTTTCTCTCATTTTATCTTTCCCACTCTCCTTCAGTCCCACTTTATTTCTCTCTCTCTCTCTCTCTCTCTCTCTCTCTCTCTCTCTCTCTCTCTCTCTCTCTCTCTCTCTCTCGCTCTCTCTCTCTCTCTCTCTCTCTCTCTCTCTCGCTCTCTCTCTCTCTCTCTCTCTCTCTCTCTCTCTCTCTCTCTCTCTCTCTCTCTCTCTCTTTTGTTCAATGTCTTACCTACATCCTCCAGTACCTCGGAGCGTCTGTCCTTGTCCACCTTGATGAAGCGCAGTGTCCTCATGGACTTTCCGTAGCTGATGGTGTAGCGGTCCACCGGGCGACCGTCCAGCTGGTTGGGAGGTTCCCAGCTCACCCTCAGGCCCTTGTCCACTGACGTCAGCTTCACGTTCCGCGGCCGCAGGGGCTTTTCTGCTACGCACGCACGGAAGAAAATACTTCATGTTGGTACATTTTAAAAAGGAGGAGGTGTAGGGGCTCAACTGGTCAATGACATGAAAACAAGACGAGGAAGGGTTCTTTTTCTGTCTTCTTATTGACTGCATTTACCCAAACAAAACAAAGCAAATACGTATGCTCAAATTAAACAGGACAGGAAGTGGAAAGAAAAGATTTGCGTATACTTCCTTTTGATAGTGTTGAAAATGCAATTGTTATTGAGATGACAGCATAACACGCTCCATGTCCAACATCAGGCCCAGTAAATGGAATAAAGCATTTAGTGAAGGATTAAAACATCGATATAAAAGTTCCAGTCTAACCCTGGTCAACAGACAGATAGGCACTGGAGTCCTTGGAAAGGAGTGTGTGAGGGTTTAGTTGATAATGATTCAGCATAGAAAACAATCTCATTTATATACATAACTGAATTCATCATGATCACAAACAATGCCAGTAAGACTGCTGTTGATGAAACAGACTGCTGTTGATGAAACAGACTGCTGTTGTTGAAACAGACTGCTGTTGTTGAAACAGACTGCTGTTGATGAAACAGACTGCTGTTGTTGAAACAGACTGCTGTTGATGAAACAGACTGCTGTTGATGAAACAGACTGCTGTTGATGAAACAGACTGCTGTTGTTGAAACAGACTGCTGTTGTTGAAACAGACTGCTGTTGATGAAACAGACTGCTGTTGTTTGCACGGATATTGCAACTCCAGTAGATTCTTACTGGAGTTTATTACAAACAGTCAAATGGATGCACAGGAATCATGGATACAGTAATTATTTCTTGAGCTGTCTAAAGAACCCCATCTGATGCTCAGGATCAGAGTATTCAGGATGGCTTCCTTCATCTGCTGTATATCATGTTCATTAACAATCTGTAGGAGTTTCCTAGTTTACAGGTATCCACCCAGGTAGAATTTTCCCGGCTAACTGTTGGAAGGTGGAACTCAATGTTTCATGTTCCCAAACAGTTTGGTTTGTGGGAGACAGGAGTAACTCCTGTCATTCATGCTGCATGTAAGCAGGCGCTCCCAGCTCTTTATAGGACGGATCTGTGGTCTCTGACTTCTTCTAGAGTTTTACTTTGTGCTGAAAGCCCTTCTCATCACGATTCCTGCTTACTGCATACTGCTTACTGCTTACTGCCTACTGCTTACTGCCTACTGCTTACTGCTTACTGCCTACTGCTTACTGCTTACTGCTTACTGCTTACTGCCTACTGCTTACTGCTTACTGCCTACTGCTTACTACTTACTGCTTACTTATGATTCAACTGCTCTGGCGCCTAGCTCGGGGACACAGAACCTAATCTTTCATACACACCTTAACTGGAGACTGCATATGTGTGTGTGTGTGTTAGAGAGAGAGAGAGACAGAGAGAGAGTGTGTGTGTGTGTGTGTGTGTGTGTGTGTGTGTGTGTGTGTGTGTGTGTGTGTGTGTGTGTGTGTGTGTGTGTGTGTGTGTGTGTCTGTTCTTGTTTTGCTGGTCCAATGGGGACATTGAACTGTTTGCACACCTTCCGTATGGGGACGTCATGACTAACTGGGGACAAATCTGTGCGTGCGTGCGTGCGCGTGCGTGTGTGCGTGTGTGTGTGTGTGTGTGTGTGTGTGTGTGTGCGTGAAAGAGAGAAAGAGAGAAAGAGTATGATACAAAAAATCCTACTTTCACATGTGGAATTGCAAGTTCACATGGGAATATCAATCACATGAAAAAATCTATTTTGCAGGATCACATACAAGAAAAAGTGATATTTTCACATGTGGAGTTTTCTTGCATGTGATCCTGCAAAATAGATTTTTTCATGTGATTGATTTTCACATATGAACTTGCAATTTAAAAACAATAATTTGCAAAAATCTAATTTGCAGTTTCATATCTGAAAAACTTTTGTGTGATTATTTTTCAAATGTGAACTTTATTTACATGTGAACATACGACATACGACACTGCAAATTAGATTTTTCACATGTGATTGTTTTTCACATGTGAACTTGCAATTCCACCCACACTTGAAAGTGAACATTTCATTTGCAGTTTCACATGTAAGAAAACTCCACATTTACTCCAATGTTTATAAACAAAATAAATGTAAACAAACACTATATAGTCTAAAAACATGAAAACTATGATTTTGATATTGTGGATGGTCAGTCATTGCATCCATAGCGTAGTCAGTGGATTTGAGAGTGGTTACAGTTCTCCAGCCCATCTCTCAGCTTTTTACCGGAACAGGGGCGGGGAACCCACTTAATATTAACGATCCAATGAAGGATTGCTGCTTTAAACACCTTTAATAGAGTCATAGTGTTATTATGTGGTGCAATGCTCTAAGAGGTGAGTTGTTTGTGCCATTAATATCAAGCAAAACCTCTGAAGTTCAGAACAACATTCTTAATACTGCAAAAGAAAGAATGATATTGATAGCAAAACATAAACCCCAAAGTCTTGATAACAAAACAAAATATTGCAAGGAAATCATTTTTAAATGCAAATTAATTGTCAATGGATGCAACGACAAAATCTTTTAGTACATTTTTTTTAACGACAAAATAAAATGCCTCTCTCTTTCCTGCAAGTTTCCCTACCTTTGGTTATGTTACCCTAGCCTTTGCATTCACTGGCTTTTTCCCCTTTGGTTATGTTACCCTGGCCTTTGCATTCACTGGCTTTTTCCCCGTTGCTAGTTTTGGCACATTTATTCCAGAAAGATAGCATCCTGCATCACACTGTTGGTTTTGCCTCTGAAGCTGAGCAGGTTGGTCCCTGGGTAGGAGACCAGAAGTGGGGCTTTGCTTTTCACATGAGGGAAAAACACTTGAAAAAGTACATGTGAAACTTCACACGTGTCTGAAAACAACTTGTCTGACTCAGGAAAATGTCATATATAGGAAGAGATGTGGTACTGAGAGGAAGTCCAGTCAGGGGTAGTGGGAGAGGATGGAAACTGGGCTGACATTATGCTAATTGTCTCATTGTTGAAACATCTAAACTCAATAGATTTCTCTGTTCCCAAAACTAGATTCTGTTACGAACACAGTGCACTAAGTTTTATAGAGTTGACGATTTGCAAAAGGTTAAAAAATGCAGTTGTTTAGAAGGAGTACAAGGTCAAATTGAGTATGAGCACACGCGCACTTCACAGAGGAGTCGTTCCCTAACGGAAATATGCAAATACATGCTACAACGTGCCAATAGGATCTTGTGAGCTCATGTTTGGCTTTGCCCACCTCCTTGCTTGTTCTGCCCACTATGCTTCATTTGCTCCAACTGTAAACGACACAGATGAACTATCTTGGGTTAGTTATAAATATCTTTGTCATGGTTCTTTGTAACCAGCACAAGGTAGGAGATGGAAACACCACAATGCTGCCTGCAGCAGTATCAGGGCTTGTCTGATCAGATTGATCCACTACCAACCAGCTAATCCTGTGGTTTAATTCACACTCTCTCTACACACACACTTTCTACACTGACACACTCTCTCTACACTGACAAACTCTCTCTACACTGACACACTCTCTCTACACACACACTCTACACTGACACACTCTCTCTACACTGACAAACTCTCTCTACACTGACACACTCTCTACACTGACACACACTCTCTACACTGACAAACTCTCTCTACACTGACACACTCTCTCCACATACACTCTATCTACACTGACACACTCTCCCTACACTGACACACTGTCCCTACACTGACACACTCTCTCTACCCTGACACACTCTCTCTACCCTGACACACTCTCCCTACACTGACACACTCTCTCTACACTGACAAACTCTCTCTACACTGACACACTCTCTCTACACTGACAAACTCTCTCTACACACACTCTCTCTACACTGACACACTCTCTCTACACTGAAGGAGGAGGAGGTCAAAGTGCTGTGGTTTAATTCACACTCTCTACACACACACTTTCTACACTGACACACTCTCTCTACACACACACTTTCTACACTGAAACACTCTCTCTACACACACACTTTCTACACTGACACACTCTCTCTACACTAACACACTCAATACACTGATACTCTCTCTACACTGACACACTGTCTCTACACACACACTTTCTAAACTGACACACTCTACACTGACAAACTCTCTCTACATTGACACACTCTCTCTACACACACTCTCTCTACACTGACACACTCTTTCTACACTGACACACTCTCTCTACACTGACACACTCTCTCTACACTGACACACTCTCTCTACACTGACACACTCTCTCTACACTGACACACTCTCTCTACACTGACATACTCTCTCTACACTGACACACTCTCTCTACATTGACACACTCTCTCTACACTGAAACACTCTCTACACTGACATACTCTCTACACTGACACACTCTCTCGAAACTGACACACTCTCTCTAAACACACACTTTCTACAGTGACACACTCTCTCTATACTAACAAACTCTCTCTACACTGACACACTCCCTCTACACACACTCTCTCTACACTAACACACTCTCTACACTGACACACTCTCTCTACACTGACACACTCTCTATACTGACACACTCTCTCTACACTGACACACTCTCTCTACACCAACACACTCTCTACACTGACACACTCCCTCTACACTGACACACTCTACACCGACACACTCTCTACACTGACACACTCTCTCTACACTGACACACTCTCTCTACACTGACACACTCTCTCTACACTGGCACCCTCTCTACACTGACACACTCTCTACATTGACACCCTCTCAACACACACTCTCTCTACACTGACACACTCTACACTGACACACTCTCTCTACACTGACAAACTCTCTCTATACTGACACACTCTGTCTACATACACTCTATCTACACTGACACACTCTCCCTACACGGACACACTCTCTCTACACTGACACACTCTCCCTACACTGACACACTCTCTCTACACTACTACACTCTCTACACTGACACACTCTCTACACTGACACACTCTCTCTACACTGACACACTCTCTCTACACCGACACACTCTCTACACTGATACACTCTCTACACTGACACACTCTCTCTATACTGACACACTCTCTACACCGACACTCTCTCTACACTGACACACTCTCTCTACACTGAAGGAGGAGGAGGTCAAAGTGCAAGGTCAAATTGAGTATGAGCACACGCGCACTTCACAGAGGAGTCGTTCCCTAACGGAAATATGCAAATACATGCTACAACGTGCCAATAGGATCTTGTGAGCTCATGTTTGGCTTTGCCCACCTCCTTGCTTGTTCTGCCCACTATGCTTCATTTGCTCCAACTGTAAACGACACAGATGAACTATCTTGGGTTAGTTATAAATATCTTTGTCATGGTTCTTTGTAACCAGCACAAGGTAGGAGATGGAAACACCACAATGCTGCCTGCAGCAGTATCAGGGCTTGTCTGATCAGATTGATCCACTACCAACCAGCTAATCCTGTGGTTTAATTCACACTCTCTCTACACACACACTTTCTACACTGACACACTCTCTCTACACTGACACACTCTCTCTACACACACACTCTACACTGACACACTCTCTCTACACTGACACACTCTCTGTACACACACACTTTCTACACTGACACACTCTCTCTACATTGACACACTCTCTCTACACACACACTTTCTACACTGACACACTCTCTACACTGACACACTCTCTCTACACACACACTTTCTACACTGACACACTCTCTCTACATTGACACACTCTCTACACTGAGACTGTCTCTACACTGACACACTTTCTCTACACTGACACTCTCTCTACACTGACACTCTCTCTACACTGACACACTCTCTCTACACTGACACACTCTCTCTACACTGACACACTCTCTCTACACTGACACACTCTCTATACACACACTCTCTCTACACTGAAATACTCTCTACACTGACACACTCTCTCTACACTGACAAACTCTCTCTACACTGACAAACTCTCTCTACACTGACACACTCTCTACACTGACACACTCTCTCTACACTGACACACTCTCTCTACACTGACAAACTCTCTCTACACTGACACACTCTCTCTACATACACTCTATCTACACTGACACACTCTCCCTACACTTACACACTCTCTCTACACTGACACACTCTCTCTACACTGACAAACTCTCTCTACACTGACACACTCTCTCTACATACACTCTATCTACACTGACACACTCTCCCTACACTGATACACTCTCTCTACACTGACAAACTCTCTCTACACTGACACACTCTCTCACTCTCCCTACACTGACACACTCTCCCTACACTGACACACTCTCTCTACACTGACAAACTCTCTCTACACTGACACACTCTCTCTACATACACTCTATCTACACTGACACACTCTCCCTACACTGACACATTCTCTCTACACTGACACACTCTCTCTACACTGACAAACTCTCTCTACACTGACACACTCTCTCTACATACACTCTATCTACACTGACACACTCTCCATACACTGATACACACTCTCTACACTGACAAACTCTCTCTACACACACTCTCTCTCCACTGATACACTCTCTCTCCACTGATACACTCTCTACACTGACACACTCTCTCTACACTGAAGGAGGAGGAGGTCAAAGTGCAAGGTCAAATTGAGTATGAGCACACGCGCACTTCACAGAGGAGTCGTTCCCTAACGGAAATATGCAAATACATGCTACAACGTGCCAATAGGATCTTGTGAGCTCATGTTTGGCTTTGCCCACCTCCTTGCTTGTTCTGCCCACTATGCTTCATTTGCTCCAACTGTAAACGACACAGATGAACTATCTTGGGTTAGTTATAAATATCTTTGTCATGGTTCTTTGTAACCAGCACAAGGTAGGAGATGGAAACACCACAATGCTGCCTGCAGCAGTATCAGGGCTTGTCTGATCAGATTGATCCACTACCAACCAGCTAATCCTGTGGTTTAATTCACACTCTCTCTACACACACACTTTCTACACTGACACACTCTCTCTACACTGACACACTCTCTGTACACACACACTCTACACTGACACACTCTCTCTACACTGACACACTCTCTGTACACACACACTTTCTACACTGACACACTCTCTCTACACTGATTCATTCTCTAAACTGACACACTCTCTCTACACTGATTCATTCTCTAAACTGACACACTCTCTCTACACTGATTCATTCTCTACACTGACACACTAACTCCACACTGACACACTCTCTCTACACCAACACACTCTCTACACTGACACACTCTCTACACTGACACACTCTCTACACTGACACTCTCTCTACACTGACACTCTCTACACTGACACACTCTCTCTACACTGACACACTCTCTACACCGACACACTCTCTACACTGACACTCTCCCTACACTGACACACTCTCTCTACACCGACACACTATCTACACTGACACACTGTCTCTACACTGACACACTCTCTAAACCGACACACTCTCTACACAGACACACTCTCTCTACACTGACACACTCTCTCTACACTGACACACTCTCTACACCGACACACTCTCTACACTGACACACTCTCTCTCCACTGACACACTCTACACGCACTCTCTCTACACTGACACACTATCTCTACACTGACAAACTCTCTACACCGACACACTCTCTACACTGACACTCTCTCTACACTGACACACTCTCTCTAAACTGACACATTCTCTCCACACTGACACACTCTCTCTACACTGACACACTCTCTCTACACTGACACACTCTCTACACTGACACAATGTCTCTACACTGACACACTCTCTAAACCGAAACACTCTCTACACAGACACACTCTCTCTACACTGACACACTCTCTCTACACTGACACTCTCTCTACACCGACACACTCTCTACACTGACACACTCTCTCTCCACTGACACACTCTACACGCACTCTCTCTACACTGACACACTATCTCTTCACTGACACACTGTCCACACTGACACACTCTCTACACTGACACACTCTCTACATTGACACACTCTCTACACTGACACTCTCTCTACACTGACACCCTCTCTACACACACTCTCTCTACACTGACACACACTCTACACTGACACCCCCTCTACACACACTCTCTCTACACTGACACACTCTCTCTACAATGACACACTCTCTCTACACTGACACACTCTCTCTACACTGACACACTCTCTACACCGACACACTCTCTACACTGACACTCTCCCTACACTGACACACTCTCTCTACACCGACACACTATCTACACTGACACACTGTCTCTACACTGACACACTCTCTAAACCGACACACTCTCTACACAGACACACTCTCTCTACACTGACACACTCTCTCTACACTGACACACTCTCTACACCGACACACTCTCTACACTGACACACTCTCTCTCCACTGACACACTCTACACGCACTCTCTCTACACTGACACACTATCTCTACACTGACAAACTCTCTACACCGACACACTCTCTACACTGACACTCTCTCTACACTGACACACTCTCTCTAAACTGACACATTCTCTCCACACTGACACACTCTCTCTACACTGACACACTCTCTCTACACTGACACACTCTCTACACTGACACAATGTCTCTACACTGACACACTCTCTAAACCGAAACACTCTCTACACAGACACACTCTCTCTACACTGACACACTCTCTCTACACTGACACTCTCTATACACCGACACACTCTCTACACTGACACACTCTCTCTCCACTGACACACTCTACACGCACTCTCTCTACACTGACACACTATCTCTTCACTGACACACTGTCCACACTGACACACTCTCTACACTGACACACTCTCTACATTGACACACTCTCTACACTGACACTCTCTCTACACTGACACCCTCTCTACACACACTCTCTCTACACTGACACACACTCTACACTGACACCCCCTCTACACACACTCTCTCTACACTGACACACTCTCTCTACAATGACACACTCTCTCTACACTGACACTCTCTCTACACTGACACACTCTCTCTACACTGACACACTCTCTCTACACTGACACACTCTCTACACTGACACACTCTCTACACTGACAGACTCTACACTGACACACTCTCTACACTGACACACTCTCTACACTGACACACTCTCTACACACACTCTCTACACTGACACACTCTCTACACCGACACCCTCTCTACACACACTCTCTATACACTGACACACTCTACACTGACACACTCTCTCTACATTGACACACTCTCTACACTGACACACTCTCTACACTGACACACTCTCTACACTGACACACTCTACACACACTGACACACTCTCTACACTGACACACTCTCTACACTGACACACTCTCTACACTGACACCCTCTCTACACACACTCTCTCTACACTGACACACTCTACACTGGCACACTCTCTCTACATTGACACACTCTCTACACTGACACACTCTACACACACTGACACACTCTCTACACTGACACACTCTCTACACTGACACACTCTCTACACTGACACACTCTCTACACTGACACACTCTCTACACTGACACACTCTCTACACTGACACACTCTCTATACTGACACAATCTCTACACTGACACACTCTCTCTACACACACACTTTCTACACTGACACACTCTCTCTACATTGACACACTCTCTACACTGAGACTGTCTCTACACTGACACACTCTCTCTACACTGACACTCTCTCTACACTGACACACTCTCTCTACACTGACACACCCTCTCTACACTGACACACTCTCTATACACTGACACACTCTCTATACACACACTCTCTCTACACTGAAATACTCTATACACTGACACACTCTCTCTACACTGACAAACTCTCTCTACACTGACACACTCTCTCTACACTGACAAACTCTCTCTACACTGACACACTCTCTCTACACTGACACACTCTCTACACTGACACACACTCTCTACACTGACACACTCTCTCTACACTGACACACTCTCTCTACACTGACACACTCTCTACACTGACACAATCTCTCTACACTGACACACTCTCTCTACACTGACAAACTCTATCTACACTGACACAATCTCTCTACACTGATACACTCTCTCTACACTGACAAACTCTCTCTACACTGACACACTCTCTCTACATACACTCTATCTACACTGACACACTCTCCCTACACTGATACACTCTCTCTACACTGACAAACTCTCTCTACACTGACACACTCTCTCTACATACACTCTATCTACACTGAAACACTCTCTCTACACTGACACACTCTCTACACTGACACACTCTCTACACTGACACACTCTCTACACTGACACACTCTCTACACTGACACACCCTCTCTACACACACTCTCTCTACACTGACACACTCTACACTGACACACTCTCTCTACACTGACACACTCTCTACACTGACACACTCTCTACACTGACACACTCTACACACACTGACACACTCTCTACACTGACACACTCTCTACACTGACACACTCTCTACATTGACACAATCTCTACACTGACACACTCTCTACACTGACACACTCTCTACACTGACACACTCTCTATACTGACACACTCTCTACATTGACACAATCTCTACACTGACACACTCTCTACACTGACACACTCTCTACACTGACACACTCTCTACACTAACACACTCTCTACACTGACACACTCTCTATACTGATACAATCTCTACACTGACACACTCTCTCTACACACACACTTTCTACACTGACACACTCTCTCTACATTGACACACTCTCTACACTGAGACTGTCTCTACACTGACACACTCTCTCTACACTGACACTCTCTCTACACTGACACTCTCTCTACACTGACACACTCTCTCTACACTGACACACTCTCTCTACACTGACACACTCTCTCTACACTGACACACTCTCTCTACACTGACACACTCTCTACACTGACACACTCTCTACACTGACAGACTCTACACTGACACACTCTCTACACTGACACACTCTCTACACTGACACACTCTCTACACACACTCTCTACACTGACACACTCTCTACACCGACACCCTCTCTACACACACTCTCTATACACTGACACACTCTACACTGACACACTCTCTCTACATTGACACACTCTCTACACTGACACACTCTCTACACTGACACACTCTCTACACTGACACACTCTACACACACTGACACACTCTCTACACTGACACACTCTCTACACTGACACACTCTCTACACTGACACCCTCTCTACACACACTCTCTCTACACTGACACACTCTACACTGGCACACTCTCTCTACATTGACACACTCTCTACACTGACACACTCTCTACACTGACACACTCTCTACACTGACACACTCTACACACACTGACACACTCTCTACACTGACACACTCTCTACACTGACACACTCTCTACATTGACACACTCTCTACACTGACACACTCTCTACACTGACACACTCTCTACACTGACACACTCTCTATACTGACACAATCTCTACACTGACACACTCTCTCTACACACACACTTTCTACACTGACACACTCTCTCTACATTGACACACTCTCTACACTGAGACTGTCTCTACACTGACACACTCTCTCTACACTGACACTCTCTCTACACTGACACACTCTCTCTACACTGACACACCCTCTCTACACTGACACACTCTCTATACACTGACACACTCTCTATACACACACTCTCTCTACACTGAAATACTCTATACACTGACACACTCTCTCTACACTGACAAACTCTCTCTACACTGACACACTCTCTCTACACTGACAAACTCTCTCTACACTGACACACTCTCTCTACACTGACACACTCTCTACACTGACACACACTCTCTACACTGACACACTCTCTCTACACTGACACACTCTCTCTACACTGACACACTCTCTACACTGACACAATCTCTCTACACTGACACACTCTCTCTACACTGACAAACTCTCTCTACACTGACACAATCTCTCTACACTGATACACTCTCTCTACACTGACAAACTCTCTCTACACTGACACACTCTCTCTACATACACTCTATCTACACTGACACACTCTCCCTACACTGATACACTCTCTCTACACTGACAAACTCTCTCTACACTGACACACTCTCTCTACATACACTCTATCTACACTGAAACACTCTCTCTACACTGACACACTCTCTACACTGACACACTCTCTACACTGACACACTCTCTACACTGACACACTCTCTACACTGACACACCCTCTCTACACACACTCTCTCTACACTGACACACTCTACACTGGCACACTCTCTCTACACTGACACACTCTCTACACTGACACACTCTCTACACTGACACACTCTACACACACTGACACACTCTCTACACTGACACACTCTCTACACTGACACACTCTCTACATTGACACAATCTCTACACTGACACACTCTCTACACTGACACACTCTCTACACTGACACACTCTCTATACTGACACACTCTCTACATTGACACAATCTCTACACTGACACACTCTCTACACTGACACACTCTCTACACTGACACACTCTCTACACTAACACACTCTCTACACTGACACACTCTCTATACTGATACAATCTCTACACTGACACACTCTCTCTACACACACACTTTCTACACTGACACACTCTCTCTACATTGACACACTCTCTACACTGAGACTGTCTCTACACTGACACACTCTCTCTACACTGACACTCTCTCTACACTGACACTCTCTCTACACTGACACACTCTCTCTACACTGACACACTCTCTCTACACTGACACACTCTCTCTACACTGACACACTCTCTATACACTGACACACTCTCTATACACACACTCTCTCTACACTGAAATACTCTATACACTGACACACTCTCTCTACACTGACAAACTCTCTCTACACTGACACACTCTCTACACTGACAAACTCTCTCTACACTGACACACTCTGTCTACATACACTCTATCTACACTGACACACTCTCCCTACACTGATACACTCTCTCTACACTGACAAACTCTCTCTACACTGACACACTCTCTCTACACTGATACACTCTCTCTACACTGACAAACTCTCTCTACACTGACACACTCTCTCTACATACACTCTATCTACACTGAAACACTCTCCCTACACTGACACACACTCCCTACACTGACACACTCTCTCTACACTGACAAACTCTCTCTACACTGACACACTCTCTCTACATACACTCTATCTACACTGACACACTCTCCCTACACTGACACATTCTCTCTACACTGACACACTCTCTACACTGACAAACTATCTACACCGACACACTCTCTACACTGACACTCTCTCTACACTGACACACTCTCTCTAAACTGACACATTCTCTCCACACTGACACACTCTCTCTACACTGACACACTCTCTACACTGACACACTCTCTACACTGACACACTCTCTATACTGACACAATCTCTACACTGACACACTCTCTCTACACACACACTTTCTACACTGACACACTCTCTCTACATTGACACACTCTCTACACTGAGACTGTCTCTACACTGACACACTCTCTCTACACTGACACTCTCTCTACACTGACACTCTCTCTACACTGACACACTCTCTCTACACTGACACACCCTCTCTACACTGACACACTCTCTATACACTGACACACTCTCTATACACACACTCTCTCTACACTGAAATACTCTATACACTGACACACTCTCTCTACACTGACAAACTCTCTCTACACTGACACACTCTCTCTACACTGACAAACTCTCTCTACACTGACACACTCTCTTTACACTGACACACTCTCTACACTGACACACTCTCTCTACACTGACACACTCTCTCTACACTGACAAACTCTCTCTACACTGACACACTCTCTACACTGACACAATCTCTCTACACTGACACACTCTCTCTACACTGACAAACTCTCTCTACACTGACACAATCTCTCTACACTGATATACTCTCTCTACACTGACAAACTCTCTCTACACTGACACACTCTCTCTACATACACTCTATCTACACTGACACACTCTCCCTACACTGATACACTCTCTCTACACTGACAAACTCTCTCTACACTGACACACTCTCTCTACATACACTCTATCTACACTGAAACACTCTCTCTACACTGACACACTCTCTACACTGACACACTCTCTACACTGACACACTCTCTACACTGACACACTCTCTACACTGACACACCCTCTCTACACACACTCTCTCTACACTGACACACTCTACACTGGCACACTCTCTCTACATTGACACACTCTCTACACTGACACACTCTCTACACTGACACACTCTCTACACTGACACACTCTACACACACTGACACACTCTCTACACTGACACACTCTCTACACTGACACACTCTCTACATTGACACAATCTCTACACTGACACACTCTCTACACTGACACACTCTCTACACTGACACACTCTCTATACTGACACACTCTCTACATTGACACAATCTCTACACTGACACACTCTCTACACTGACACACTCTCTACACTGACACACTCTCTACACTAACACACTCTCTACACTGACACACTCTCTACACTGACACACTCTCTACACTAACACACTCTCTACACTGACACACTCTCTATACTGATACAATCTCTACACTGACACACTCTCTCTACACACACACTTTCTACACTGACACACTCTCTCTACATTGACACACTCTCTACACTGAGACTGTCTCTACACGGACACACTCTCTCTACACTGACACTCTCTCTACACTGACACTCTCTCTACACTGACACACTCTCTCTACACTGACACACTCTCTCTACACTGACACACTCTCTCTACACTGACACACTCTCTATACACTGACACACTCTCTATACACACACTCTCTCTACACTGAAATACTCTATACACTGACACACTCTCTCTACACTGACAAACTCTCTCTACACTGACACACTCTCTACACTGACAAACTCTCTCTACACTGACACACTCTCTCTACATACACTCTATCTACACTGACACACTTTCCCTACACTGACACACTCTCTCTACACTGACAAACTCTCTCTACACTGACACACTCTCTCTACATACACTCTATCTACACTGACACACTCTCCCTACACTGATACACTCTCTCTACACTGACAAACTCTCTCTACACTGACACACTCTCTCTACCCTGATACACTCTCTCTACACTGACAAACTCTCTCTACACTGACACACTCTCTCTACATACACTCTATCTACACTGAAACACTCTCCCTACACTGACACACTCTCCCTACACTGACACACTCTCTCTACACTGACAAACTCTCTCTACACTGACACACTCTCTCTACATACACTCTATCTACACTGACACACTCTCCCTACACTGACACATTCTCTCCACACTGACACACTCTCTACACTGACAAACTATCTACACCGACACACTCTCTACACTGACACTCTCTCTACACTGACACACTCTCTCTAAACTGACACATTCTCTCCACACTGACACACTCTCTCTACACTGACACACTCTCTCTACACTGACACACGCTCTACACTGACACAATGTCTCTACACTGACACACTCTCTAAACCGACACACTCTCTACACAGACACACTCTCTACACTGACACACTCTCTCTACACTGACACTCTCTCTACACCGACACACTCTCTACACTGACACACTCTACACGCACTCTCTCTACACTGACACACTATCTCTTCACTGACACACTGTCCACACTGACACACTCTCTACACTGACACACTCTCTACATTGACACACTCTCTACACTGACACTCTCTCTACACTGACACCCTCTCTACACACACTCTCTCTACACTGACACACACTCTACACTGACACCCCCTCTACACACACTCTCTCTACACTGACACACTCTCTCTACAATGACACACTCTCTCTACACTGACTCTCTCTCTACACTGACACACTCTCTCTACACTGACACACTCTCTCTACACTGACACACTCTCTACACTGACACACTCTCTACACTGACAGACTCTACACTGACACACTCTCTACACTGACACACTCTCTACACTGACACACTCTCTACACACACTCTACACTGACACACTCTCTACACTGACACCCTCTCTACACACACTCTCTATACTGACACACTCTACACTGACACACTCTCTCTACATTGACATACTCTCTACACTGACACACTCTCTACACTGACACACTCTCTACACTGACACACTCTACACACACTAATACACTCTCTACACTGACACACTCTCTACACTGACACACTCTCTACACTGACACACTCTCTACACACACTCTCTCTACACTGACACACTCTACACTGGCACACTCTCTCTACATTGACACACTCTCTACACTGACACACTCTCTACACTGACACACTCTACACACACTGACACACTCTCTACACTGACACACTCTCTACACTGACACACTCTCTACATTGACACACTCTCTACACTGACACACTCTCTACACTGACACACTCTCTACACTGACACACTCTCTATACTGACACAATCTCTACACTGACACACTCTCTCTACACACACACTTTCTACACTGACACACTCTCTCTACATTGACACACTCTCTACACTGAGACTGTCTCTACACTGACACACTCTCTCTACACTGACACTCTCTCTACACTGACACTCTCTCTACACTGACACACTCTCTCTACACTGACACACTCTCTCTACACTTACACACTCTCTCTACACTGACAAACTCTCTCTACACTGACACACTCTCTCTACATACACTCTTATCTACACTGACACACTCTCCCTACACTGATACACTCTCTCTACACTGACAAACTCTCTCTACACTGACACACTCTCTCTACATACACTCTATCTACACTGAAACACTCTCCCTACACTGACACACTCTCCCTACACTGACACACTCTCTCTACACTGACAAACTCTCTCTACACTGACACACTCTCCCTACATACACTCTATCTACACTGACACACTCTCCCTACACTGACACATTCTCTCTACACTGACACACTCTCTACACTGACAAACTATCTCTACACTGACACACTCTCTCTACATACACTCTATCTACACTGACACACTCTCCCTACACTGATACACACTCTCTACACTGACAAACTCTCTCTACACACACTCTCTCTCCACTGATACACTCTCTACACTGACACACTCTCTCTACACTGAAGGAGGAGGAGGTCAAAGTGCAAGGTCAAATTGAGTATGAGCACACGCGCACTTCACAGAGGAGTCGTTCCCTAACGGAAATATGCAAATACATGCTACAACGTGCCAATAGGATCTTGTGAGCTCATGTTTGGCTTTGCCCACCTCCTTGCTTGTTCTGCCCACTATGCTTCATTTGCTCCAACTGTAAACGACACAGATGAACTATCTTGGGTTAGTTATAAATATCTTTGTCATGGTTCTTTGTAACCAGCACAAGGTAGGAGATGGAAACACCACAATGCTGCCTGCAGCAGTATCAGGGCTTGTCTGATCAGATTGATCCACTACCAACCAGCTAATCCTGTGGTTTAATTCACACTCTCTCTACACACACACTTTCTACACTGACACACTCTCTCTACACTGACACACTCTCTGTACACACACACTTTCTACACTGACACATTCTCTCTACACTGACACACTCTCTCTACACACACACTTTCTACACTGAAACACTCTCTACACACACACACTTTCTACACTGACACACTCTCTCTACACTGACACACTCTCTCTACACACACACTTTCTACACTGAAACACTCTCTACACACACACACTTTCTACACTGACACACTCTCTCTACACTGACACACTGTCTCTACACACACACTTTCTACACTGACACACTCTCTCTACACACACTCTCTCTACACTAACACACTCTCTACACTGACACACTCTCTCTACACTGACACACTCTCTACACACACTATCTCTACACTGACACACCCTCTCTACACAGACACACTCTCTCTACACTGACACACTCTCTACACCAACACACTCTCTACAGTGATACACTCCCTCTACACTGACACACTCTCTATACACTGACACACTCTCTACACCGACACACTCTCTACACTGACACACTCTCTCTACACTGACACACTCTATACACAGACACACTCTCTCTACACTGACACACTCTCTCTACACTGACACACTCTCTCTACACCGACACACTATCTACACTGACACAATGTCTCTACACTGACACACTCTCTAAACCGACACACTCTCTACACAGACACACTCTCTCTACACTGACACACTCTCTCTACACTGACACACTCTCTACACCGACACACTCTCTACACTGACACACTCTCTCTCCACTGACACACTCTACACGCACTCTCTCTACACTGACACACTATCTCTACACTGACACACTCTCTACACCGACACACTCTCTACACTGACACTCTCTCTACACTGACACACTCTCTCTAAACTGACACATTCTCTCCACACTGACACACTCTCTCTACACTGACACACTCTCTCTACACTGACACACTCTCTACACTGACACACTCTCTCTACACTGACACACTCTCTAAACCGACACACTCTCTACACTGACACACTCTCTCTACAACGACACACTCTCTCTACACGGACACACTCTCTCTACACTGACACACTCTCTCTACACGGACACACTCTCTCTACACACACACTTTCTACACTGAAACACTCTCTACACACACACACTTTCTACACTGACACACTCTCTCTACACTGACACACTGTCTCTACACACACACTTTCTACACTGACACACTCTCTCTACACACACTCTCTCTACACTAACACACTCTCTACACTGACACACTCTCTCTACACTGACACACTCTCTACACACACTATCTCTACACTGACACACCCTCTCTACACAGACACACTCTCTCTACACTGACACACTCTCTACACCAACACACTCTCTACAGTGATACACTCCCTCTACACTGACACACTCTCTATACACTGACACACTCTCTACACCGACACACTCTCTACACTGACACACTCTCTCTACACTGACACACTCTATACACAGACACACTCTCTCTACACTGACACACTCTCTCTACACTGACACACTCTCTCTACACCGACACACTATCTACACTGACACAATGTCTCTACACTGACACACTCTCTAAACCGACACACTCTCTACACAGACACACTCTCTCTACACTGACACACTCTCTCTACACTGACACACTCTCTACACCGACACACTCTCTACACTGACACACTCTCTCTCCACTGACACACTCTACACGCACTCTCTCTACACTGACACACTATCTCTACACTGACACACTCTCTACACCGACACACTCTCTACACTGACACTCTCTCTACACTGACACACTCTCTCTAAACTGACACATTCTCTCCACACTGACACACTCTCTCTACACTGACACACTCTCTCTACACTGACACACTCTCTACACTGACACACTCTCTCTACACTTACACACTCTCTCTACACTGACAAACTCTCTCTACACTGACACACTCTCTCTACATACACTCTTATCTACACTGACACACTCTCCCTACACTGATACACTCTCTCTACACTGACAAACTCTCTCTACACTGACACACTCTCTCTACATACACTCTATCTACACTGAAACACTCTCCCTACACTGACACACTCTCCCTACACTGACACACTCTCTCTACACTGACAAACTCTCTCTACACTGACACACTCTCTCTACATACACTCTATCTACACTGACACACTCTCCCTACACTGACACATTCTCTCTACACTGACACACTCTCTACACTGACAAACTATCTCTACACTGACACACTCTCTCTACATACACTCTATCTACACTGACACACTCTCCCTACACTGATACACACTCTCTACACTGACAAACCCTCTCTACACACACTCTCTCTCCACTGATACACTCTCTACACTGACACACTCTCTCTACACTGAAGGAGGAGGAGGTCAAAGTGCAAGGTCAAATTGAGTATGAGCACACGCGCACTTCACAGAGGAGTCGTTCCCTAACGGAAATATGCAAATACATGCTACAACGTGCCAATAGGATCTTGTGAGCTCATGTTTGGCTTTGCCCACCTCCTTGCTTGTTCTGCCCACTATGCTTCATTTGCTCCAACTGTAAACGACACAGATTAACTATCCTGGGTTAGTTATAAATATCTTTGTCATGGTTCTTTGTAACCAGCACAAGGTAGGAGATGGAAACACCACAATGCTGCCTGCAGCAGTATCAGGGCTTGTCTGATCAGATTGATCCACTACCAACCAGCTAATCCTGTGGTTTAATTCACACTCTCTCTACACACACACTTTCTACACTGACACACTCTCTCTACACTGACACACTCTCTGTACACACACACTTTCTACACTGACACATTCTCTCTACACTGACACACTCTCTCTACACACACACTTTCTACACTGAAACACTCTCTACACACACACACTTTCTACACTGACACACTCTCTCTACACTGACACACTCTCTCTACACACACACTTTCTACACTGAAACACTCTCTACACACACACACTTTCTACACTGACACACTCTCTCTACACTGACACACTGTCTCTACACACACACTTTCTACACTGACACACTCTCTCTACACACACTCTCTCTACACTAACACACTCTCTACACTGACACACTCTCTCTACACTGACACACTCTCTACACACACTATCTCTACACTGACACACCCTCTCTACACAGACACACTCTCTCTACACTGACACACTCTCTACACCAACACACTCTCTACAGTGATACACTCCCTCTACACTGACACACTCTCTATACACTGACACACTCTCTACACCGACACACTCTCTACACTGACACACTCTCTCTACACTGACACACTCTATACACAGACACACTCTCTCTACACTGACACACTCTCTCTACACTGACACACTCTCTCTACACCGACACACTATCTACACTGACACAATGTCTCTACACTGACACACTCTCTAAACCGACACACTCTCTACACAGACACACTCTCTCTACACTGACACACTCTCTCTACACTGACACACTCTCTACACCGACACACTCTCTACACTGACACACTCTCTCTCCACTGACACACTCTACACGCACTCTCTCTACACTGACACACTATCTCTACACTGACACACTCTCTACACCGACACACTCTCTACACTGACACTCTCTCTACACTGACACACTCTCTCTAAACTGACACATTCTCTCCGCACTGACACACTCTCTCTACACTGACACACTCTCTCTACACTGACACACTCTCTACACTGACACACTCTCTCTACACTGACACACTCTCTAAACCGACACACTCTCTACACTGACACACTCTCTCTACAACGACACACTCTCTCTACACGGACACACTCTCTCTACACTGACACACTCTCTCTACACGGACACACTCTCTCTACACTAACACACTCTCTCTACACTGACACTCTCTCTCTACACTGACACACTCTCTACACTGACACACTCTCTCTACACCAACACACTCTCTACACTGACACACTCTCTAAACTGACACACTCTCTACACTGACACTCTCTCTACACTGACACTCTCTCTACACTGACACACTCTCTCTACACTGACATACTCTCTCTACACTGACACACCCTCTCTACACTGACACTCTCTCTACACTGACACACTCTCTCTAAACTGACACTCTCTCGAAACTGACACACTCTCTCGAAACTGACACACTCTCTCTACACTGACATACTCTCTGCCCCGACACAATCTCTACACTGACACTCTCTCTACACTGACACACTCTCTACACTGACACTCTCTCTACACTGACACACTCTCTACACCGACACACTCTCTACTCCGACACACTCTCTACATCGACACACTCTCTACACTGACAGTCTCTACACTGACACACTCTCTACACTGACACACTCTCTCTACACTGACAGACTCTCTCTAAACTGACACTCTCTCGAAACTGACACACTCTCTCGAAACTGACACACTCTCTCTACACTGACATACTCTCTGCACCGACACACTCTCTACACTGACACTCTCTCTACACTGACACACTCTCTACACCGACACACTCTCTACTCCGACACACTCTCTACACCGACACACTCTCTACACTGACAGTCTCTACACTGACACACTCTCTACACTGACACACTCTCTCTACACTGACACACTCTCTCTACACTGACACACTCTCTCTACACTGACACACTAACTCTACACTGACACACTCTCTACACCGACACACTCTCTACACTGACACTCTCTCTACACTGACACACTCTCTCTACACTGACACACTCTCTCTACACACACTCTCTCTACACTAACACACTCTCTACACTGACACACTCTCTCTACACTGACACACTCTCTCTACACTAACACACTCTCTACACTGACACACTCTCTCTACACTGACACACTCTCTCTACACTGACTCACTCTCTACACTGACACACTAACTCCACACTGACACACTCTCTCTACACCAACACACTCTCTACATTGACACACTCTCTAAACTGACACACTCTCTACACTGACACTCTCTCTACACTGACACTCTCTCTACACTGACACACTCTCTCCACACTGACACACTCTCTACACCGACACACTCTCTACACTGACACTCTCCCTACACTGACACACTCTCTCTACACCGACACACTATCTACACTGACACAATGTCTCTACACTGACACACTCTCTAAACCGACACACTCTCTACACAGACACACTCTCTCTACACTGACACACTCTCTCTACACTGACACACTCTCTACACCGACACACTCTCTACACTGACACACTCTCTCTCCACTGACACACTCTACACGCACTCTCTCTACACTGACACACTATCTCTACACTGACACACTCTCTACACCGACACACTCTCTACACTGACACTCTCTCTACACTGACACTCTCTCTACACTGACACACTCTCTCTAAACTGACACATTCTCTCAACACTGACACACTCTCTCTACACTGACACACTCTCTCTACACTGACACACTCTCTACACTGACACACTCTCTCTACACTGACACACTCTCTACACCGACACACTCTCTACACTGACACACTCTCTCTACAACGACACACTCTCTCTACACGGACACACTCTCTCTACACTGACACACTCTCTCTACACGGACACACTCTCTCTACACGGACACACTCTCTCTACACTAACACACTCTCTCTACACTGACACACTCTCTCTACACTGACACACTCTCTACACCGACACACTCTCTACACTGACAGACTCTCTCTACACCGACACACTCTCTCCACACTGACACACTCTCTCTAAACTGACACACTCTCTCTACACTGACACACTCTCTCTACACCGACACACTCTCTCTACACCGACACACTCTCTCTACACCGACACACTCTCTCTACACCGATACACTCTCTACACCGACACACTCTCTACACCGACACACTCTCTACACCGACACACTCTCTACACCGAAACCCTCTCTACACCGACACACTCTCTACACTGACACAGTTTCTACACTGACACTCTCTCTACACTGAAACTCTCTCTACACTGACACACTCTCTACACACACTCTCTCTACACTGACACACCCTCTCTACACAGACACACTCTCTCTACACTGACACACTCTCTACACCAACAAACTCTCTACAATGACACACTCCCTCTACACTGACACACTCTCTATATACTGACACACTCTCTACACCGACACACTCTCTACACTGACACACTCTCTCTACACTGACACACTCTATACACCGACACACTCTCTCACTGACACACTCTCTCTACACTGACATACTCTCTCTACACTGACACACCCTCTCTACACTGACACACTCTCTACACTGACACACTCTCTCTACACTGACACACTCTATACACCGACACACTCTCTCACTGACACACTCTCTCTACACTGACATACTCTCTCTACACTGACACACCCTCTCTACACTGACACTCTCTCTACACAGACACACTCTCTCTACACTGACACACTCTCTCTACACCAACACACTCTCTACACTGACACACTCTCTAAACTGACACACTCTCTACACTGACACTCTCTCTACACTGACACTCTCTCTACACTGACACACTCTCTCTACACTGACATACTCTCTCTACACTGACACACCCTCTCTACACTGACACTCTCTCTACACTGACACACTCTCTCTAAACTGACACTCTCTCGAAACTGACACACTCTCTCGAAACTGACACACTCTCTCTACACTGACATACTCTCTGCACCGACACAATCTCTACACTGACACTCTCTCTACACTGACACACTCTCTACACTGACACTCTCTCTACACTGACACACTCTCTACACCGACACACTCTCTACTCCGACACACTCTCTACATCGACACACTCTCTACACTGACAGTCTCTACACTGACACACTCTCTACACTGACACACTCTCTCTACACTGACAGACTCTCTCTAAACTGACACTCTCTCGAAACTGACACACTCTCTCGAAACTGACACACTCTCTCTACACTGACATACTCTCTGCACCGACACACTCTCTACACTGACACTCTCTCTACACTGACACACTCTCTACACCGACACACTCTCTACTCCGACACACTCTCTACACCGACACACTCTCTACACTGACAGTCTCTACACTGACACACTCTCTACACTGACACACTCTCTCTACACTGACACACTCTCTCTACACTGACACACTCTCTCTACACTGACACACTAACTCTACACTGACACACTCTCTACACCGACACACTCTCTACACTGACACTCTCTCTACACTGACACACTCTCTCTACACTGACACACTCTCTCTACACACACTCTCTCTACACTAACACACTCTCTACACTGACACACTCTCTCTACACTGACACACTCTCTCTACACTAACACACTCTCTACACTGACACACTCTCTCTACACTGACACACTCTCTCTACACTGACTCACTCTCTACACTGACACACTAACTCCACACTGACACACTCTCTCTACACCAACACACTCTCTACATTGACACACTCTCTAAACTGACACACTCTCTACACTGACACTCTCTCTACACTGACACTCTCTCTACACTGACACACTCTCTCCACACTGACACACTCTCTACACCGACACACTCTCTACACTGACACTCTCCCTACACTGACACACTCTCTCTACACCGACACACTATCTACACTGACACAATGTCTCTACACTGACACACTCTCTAAACCGACACACTCTCTACACAGACACACTCTCTCTACACTGACACACTCTCTCTACACTGACACACTCTCTACACCGACACACTCTCTACACTGACACACTCTCTCTCCACTGACACACTCTACACGCACTCTCTCTACACTGACACACTATCTCTACACTGACATACTCTCTACACCGACACACTCTCTACACTGACACTCTCTCTACACTGACACACTCTCTACACCGACACACTCTCTACACTGACACTCTCTCTACACTGACACTCTCTCTACACTGACACACTCTCTCTAAACTGACACATTCTCTCAACACTGACACACTCTCTCTACACTGACACACTCTCTACACTGACACACTCTCTCTACACTGACACACTCTCTACACCGACACACTCTCTACACTGACACACTCTCTCTACAACGACACACTCTCTCTACACGGACACACTCTCTCTACACTGACACACTCTCTCTACACGGACACACTCTCTCTACACGGACACACTCTCTCTACACTAACACACTCTCTCTACACTGACACACTCTCTCTACACTGACACACTCTCTACACTGACACACTCTCTCTACACTGACACACTCTCTACACCGACACACTCTCTACACTGACAGACTCTCTCTACACCGACACACTCTCTCCACACTGACACACTCTCTCTAAACTGACACACTCTCTCTACACTGACACACTCTCTCTACACCGACACACTCTCTCTACACCGACACACTCTCTCTACACCGACACACTCTCTCTACACCGATACACTCTCTACACCGACACACTCTCTACACCGACACACTCTCTACACCGACACACTCTCTACACCGACACACTCTCTACACCGAAACCCTCTCTACACCGACACACTCTCTACACTGACACAGTTTCTACACTGACACTCTCTCTACACTGAAACTCTCTCTACACTGACACACTCTCTACACACACTCTCTCTACACTGACACACCCTCTCTACACAGACACACTCTCTCTACACTGACACACTCTCTACACCAACAAACTCTCTACACTGACACACTCCCTCTACACTGACACACTCTCTATATACTGACACACTCTCTACACCGACACACTCTCTACACTGACACACTCTCTCTACACTGACACACTCTATACACCGACACACTCTCTCACTGACACACTCTCTCTAAACTGACATACTCTCTCTACACTGACACACCCTCTCTACACTGACACTCTCTCTACACTGACACACTCTCTCTAAACTGACACTCTCTCGAAACTGACACACTCTCTCGAAACTGACACACTCTCTCTACACTGACATACTCTCTGCACCGACACAATCTCTACACTGACACTCTCTCTACACTGACACACTATCTACACCGACACACTCTCTACTCCGACACACTCTCTACACCGACACACTCTCTACACTGACAGTCTCTACACTGACACACTCTCTACACTGACACACTCTCTCTACACTGACAGACTCTCTCTACACTGACACACTAACTCTACACTGACACACTCTCTACACCGACACACTCTCTACACTGACACTCTCTCTACACTGACACACTCTCTCTACACTGACACACTCTCTCTACACACACTCTCTCTACACTAACACACTCTCTACACTGACACACTCTCTCTACACTGACACACTCTCTCTACACTAACACACTCTCTACACTGACACACTCTCTCTACACTAACACACTCTCTACACTGACACACTCTCTCTACACTGACACACTCTCTCTACACTGACACACTCTCTACACTGACACACTAACTCCACACTGACACACTCTCTCTACACCAACACACTCTCTACACTGACACACTCTCTAAACTGACACACTCTCTACACTGACACTCTCTCTACACGGACACACTCTCTCTACACTGACACACTCTCTCTACACTGACACACTCTCTACACCGACACACTCTCTACACTGACACTCTCCCTACACTGACAAACTCTCTCTACACCGACACACTATCTACACTGACACAATCTCTCTAAACTGACACACTCTCTAAACCGACACACTCTCTACACAGACACACTCTCTCTACACTGACACACTCTCTCTACACTGACACACTCTCTACACCGACACACTCTCTACACTGACACACTCTCTCTCCACTGGCACACTCTACACGCACTCTCTATACACTGACACACTCTCTACACCGACACACTCTCTACACTGACACACTCTCTCTACACTGACACACTCTATACACAGACACACTCTCTCTACACTGACACACTCTCTCTACACTGACACACTCTCTCTACACCGACACACTATCTACACTGACACAATGTCTCTACACTGACACACTCTCTAAACCGACACACTCTCTACACAGACACACTCTCTCTACACTGACACACTCTCTCTACACTGACACACTCTCTACACCGACACACTCTCTACACCGACACACTCTCTCTCCACTGACACACTCTACACGCACTCTCTCTACACTGACACACTATCTCTACACTGACACACTCTCTACACCGACACACTCTCTACACTGACACTCTCTCTACACTGACACACTCTCTCTAAACTGACACATTCTCTCCACACTGACACACTCTCTCTACACTGACACACTCTCTCTACACTGACACACTCTCTACACTGACACACTCTCTCTACACTGACACACTCTCTACACCGACACACTCTCTACACTGACACACTCTCTCTACAACGACACACTCTCTCTACACGGACACACTCTCTCTACACTGACACACTCTCTCTACACGGACACACTCTCTCTACACTAACACACTCTCTCTACACTGACACACTCTCTCTACACTGACACACTCTCTACACTGACACACTCTCTCTACACCAACACACTCTCTACACTGACACACTCTCTAAACTGACACACTCTCTACACTGACACTCTCTCTACACTGACACTCTCTCTACACTGACACACTCTCTCTACACTGACATACTCTCTCTACACTGACACACCCTCTCTACACTGACACTCTCTCTACACTGACACACTCTCTCTAAACTGACACTCTCTCGAAACTGACACACTCTCTCTACACTGACACACTCTATACACAGACACACTCTCTCTACACTGACACACTCTCTCTACACTGACACACTCTCTCTACACCGACACACTATCTACACTGACACAATGTCTCTACACTGACACACTCTCTAAACCGACACACTCTCTACACAGACACACTCTCTCTACACTGACACACTCTCTCTACACTGACACACTCTCTACACCGACACACTCTCTACACTGACACACTCTCTCTCCACTGACACACTCTACACGCACTCTCTCTACACTGACACACTATCTCTACACTGACACACTCTCTACACCGACACACTCTCTACACTGACACTCTCTCTACACTGACACACTCTCTCTAAACTGACACATTCTCTCCACACTGACACACTCTCTCTACACTGACACACTCTCTCTACACTGACACACTCTCTACACTGACACACTCTCTCTACACTGACACACTCTCTACACCGACACACTCTCTACACTGACACACTCTCTCTACAACGACACACTCTCTCTACACGGACACACTCTCTCTACACTGACACACTCTCTCTACACGGACACACTCTCTCTACACTAACACACTCTCTCTACACTGACACACTCTCTCTACACTGACACACTCTCTACACTGACACACTCTCTCTACACCAACACACTCTCTACACTGACACACTCTCTAAACTGACACACTCTCTACACTGACACTCTCTCTACACTGACACTCTCTCTACACTGACACACTCTCTCTACACTGACATACTCTCTCTACACTGACACACCCTCTCTACACTGACACTCTCTCTACACTGACACACTCTCTCTAAACTGACACTCTCTCGAAACTGACACACTCTCTCGAAACTGACACACTCTCTCTACACTGACATACTCTCTGCACCGACACAATCTCTACACTGACACTCTCTCTACACTGACACACTCTCTACACTGACACTCTCTCTACACTGACACACTCTCTACACCGACACACTCTCTACTCCGACACACTCTCTACATCGACACACTCTCTACACTGACAGTCTCTACACTGACACACTCTCTACACTGACACACTCTCTCTACACTGACAGACTCTCTCGAAACTGACACACTCTCTCGAAACTGACACACTCTCTCTACACTGACATACTCTCTGCACCGACACACTCTCTACACTGACACTCTCTCTACACTGACACACTCTCTACACCGACACACTCTCTACTCCGACACACTCTCTACACCGACACACTCTCTACACTGACAGTCTCTACACTGACACACTCTCTACACTGACACACTCTCTCTACACTGACACACTCTCTCTACACTGACACACTCTCTCTACACTGACACACTAACTCTACACTGACACACTCTCTACACCGACACACTCTCTACACTGACACTCTCTCTACACTGACACACTCTCTCTACACTGACACACTCTCTCTACACACACTCTCTCTACACTAACACACTCTCTACACTGACACACTCTCTCTACACTGACACACTCTCTCTACACTAACACACTCTCTACACTGACACACTCTCTCTACAATGACACACTCTCTCTACACTGACTCACTCTCTACACTGACACACTAACTCCACACTGACACACTCTCTCTACACCAACACACTCTCTACATTGACACACTCTCTAAACTGACACACTCTCTACACTGACACTCTCTCTACACTGACACTCTCTCTACACTGACACACTCTCTCCACACTGACACACTCTCTACACCGACACACTCTCTACACTGACACTCTCCCTACACTGACACACTCTCTCTACACCGACACACTATCTACACTGACACAATGTCTCTACACTGACACACTCTCTAAACCGACACACTCTCTACACAGACACACTCTCTCTACACTGACACACTCTCTCTACACTGACACACTCTCTACACCGACACACTCTCTACACTGACACACTCTCTCTCCACTGACACACTCTACACGCACTCTCTCTACACTGACACACTATCTCTACACTGACACACTCTCTACACCGACACACTCTCTACACTGACACTCTCTCTACACTGACACACTCTCTCTAAACTGACACATTCTCTCAACACTGACACACTCTCTCTACACTGACACACTCTCTCTACACTGACACACTCTCTCTAAACTGACACATTCTCTTAACACTGACACACTCTCTCTACACTGACACACTCTCTCTACACGGACACACTCTCTCTACACTGACACACTCTCTCTACACTGACACACTCTCTCTAAACTGACACACTCTCTACACTGACACACTCTCTCTACACTGACACACTCTCTCTACACCGACACACTCTCTACACTGACAGACTCTCTCTACACCGACACACTCTCTACACTGACACACTCTCTCTCCACTGACACACTCTACACGCACTCTCTCTACACTGACACACTATCTCTACACTGACACACTCTCTACACCGACACACTCTCTACACTGACACACTCTCTCTCCACTGACACACTCTCTCTCCACTGACACACTCTACACGCACTCTCTCTACACTGACACACTATCTCTACACTGACACTCTCTCTACACTGACACACTCTCTCTAAACTGACACATTCTCTCAACACTGACACACTCTCTCTACACTGACACACTCTCTCTACACTGACACACACTCTACACTGACACACTCTCTCTACACTGACACACTCTCTACACCGACACACTCTCTACACTGACACACTCTCTCTACAACGACACACTCTCTCTACACGGACACACTCTCTCTACACTGACACACTCTCTCTACACGGACACACTCTCTCTACACGGACACACTCTCTCTACACTAACACACTCTCTCTACACTGACACACTCTCTCTACACTGACACACTCTCTACACTGACACACTCTCTCTACACTGACACACTCTCTACACCGACACACTCTCTACACTGACAGACTCTCTCTACACCGACACACTCTCTCCACACTGACACACTCTCTCTAAACTGACACACTCTCTCTACACTGACACACTCTCTCTACACCGACACACTCTCTCTACACCGATACACTCTCTACACCGACACACTCTCTACACCGACACACTCTCTACACCGACACACTCTCTACACCGAAACCCTCTCTACACCGACACACTCTCTACACTGACACAGTTTCTACACTGACACTCTCTCTACACTGAAACTCTCTCTACACTGACACACTCTCTACACACACTCTCTCTACACTGACACACCCTCTCTACACAGACACACTCTCTCTACACTGACACACTCTCTACACCAACAAACTCTCTACACTGACACACTCCCTCTACACTGACACACTCTCTATATACTGACACACTCTCTACACCGACACACTCTCTACACTGACACACTCTCTCTACACTGACACACTCTATACACCGACACACTCTCTCACTGACACACTCTCTCTACACTGACATACTCTCTCTACACTGACACACCCTCTCTACACTGACACTCTCTCTACACTGACACACTCTCTCTAAACTGACACTCTCTCGAAACTGACACACTCTCTCGAAACTGACACACTCTCTCTACACTGACATACTCTCTGCACCGACACAATCTCTACACTGACACTCTCTCTACACTGACACACTCTCTACACCGACACACTCTCTACTCCGACACACTCTCTACACCGACACACTCTCTACACTGACACTCTCTACACTGACACACTCTCTACACTGACAGACTCTCTCTACACTGACACACTAACTCTACACTGACACACTCTCTACACCGACACACTCTCTACACTGACACTCTCTCTACACTGACACACTCTCTCTACACTGACACACTCTCTCTACACACACTCTCTCTACACTAACACACTCTCTACACTGACACACTCTCTCTACACTGACACACTCTCTCTACACTAACACACTCTCTACACCGACACACTCTCTACACTGACAGTCTCTACACTGACACACTCTCTACACTGACACACTCTCTCTACACTGACAGACTCTCTCTACACTGACACACTAACTCTACACTGACACACTCTCTACACCGACACACTCTCTACACTGACACTCTCTCTACACTGACACACTCTCTCTACACTGACACACTCTCTCTACACACACTCTCTCTACACTAACACACTCTCTACACTGACACACTCTCTCTACACTGACACACTCTCTCTACACTAACACACTCTCTACACTGACACACTCTCTCTACACTAACACACTCTCTACACTGACACACTCTCTCTACACTGACACACTCTCTCTACACTGACACACTCTCTACACTGACACACTAACTCCACACTGACACACTCTCTCTACACCAACACACTCTCTACACTGACACACTCTCTAAACTGACACACTCTCTACACTGACACTCTCTCTACACTGACACACTCTCTCTACACTGACACACTCTCTCTACACTGACACACTCTCTACACCGACACACTCTCTACACTGACACTCTCCCTACACTGACAAACTCTCTCTACACCGACACACTATCTACACTGACACAATCTCTCTAAACTGACACACTCTCTAAACCGACACACTCTCTACACAGACACACTCTCTCTACACTGACACACTCTCTCTACACTGACACACTCTCTACACCGACACACTCTCTACACTGACACACTCTCTCTCCACTGGCACACTCTACACGCACTCTCTATACACTGACACACTCTCTACACCGACACACTATCTACACTGACACACTCTCTCTACACTGACACACTCTATACACAGACACACTCTCTCTACACTGACACACTCTCTCTACACTGACACACTCTCTCTACACCGACACACTATCTACACTGACACAATGTCTCTACACTGACACACTCTCTAAACCGACACACTCTCTACACAGACACACTCTCTCTACACTGACACACTCTCTCTACACTGACACACTCTCTACACCGACACACTCTCTACACTGACACACTCTCTCTCCACTGACACACTCTACACGCACTCTCTCTACACTGACACACTATCTCTACACTGACACACTCTCTACACCGACACACTCTCTACACTGACACTCTCTCTACACTGACACACTCTCTCTAAACTGACACATTCTCTCCACACTGACACACTCTCTCTACACTGACACACTCTCTCTACACTGACACACTCTCTACACTGACACACTCTCTCTACACTGACACACTCTCTACACCGACACACTCTCTACACTGACACACTCTCTCTACAACGACACACTCTCTCTACACGGACACACTCTCTCTACACTGACACACTCTCTCTACACGGACACACTCTCTCTACACTAACACACTCTCTCTACACTGACACACTCTCTCTACACTGACACACTCTCTACACTGACACACTCTCTCTACACCAACACACTCTCTACACTGACACACTCTCTAAACTGACACACTCTCTACACTGACACTCTCTCTACACTGACACTCTCTCTACACTGACACACTCTCTCTACACTGACATACTCTCTCTACACTGACACACCCTCTCTACACTGACACTCTCTCTACACTGACACACTCTCTCTAAACTGACACTCTCTCGAAACTGACACACTCTCTCGAAACTGACACACTCTCTCTACACTGACATACTCTCTGCACCGACACAATCTCTACACTGACACTCTCTCTACACTGACACACTCTCTACACTGACACTCTCTCTACACTGACACACTCTCTACACCGACACACTCTCTACTCCGACACACTCTCTACATCGACACACTCTCTACACTGACAGTCTCTACACTGACACACTCTCTACACTGACACACTCTCTCTACACTGACAGACTCTCTCGAAACTGACACACTCTCTCGAAACTGACACACTCTCTCTACACTGACATACTCTCTGCACCGACACACTCTCTACACTGACACTCTCTCTACACTGACACACTCTCTACACCGACACACTCTCTACTCCGACACACTCTCTACACCGACACACTCTCTACACTGACAGTCTCTACACTGACACACTCTCTACACTGACACACTCTCTCTACACTGACACACTCTCTCTACACTGACACACTCTCTCTACACTGACACACTAACTCTACACTGACACACTCTCTCTACACGGACACACTCTCTCTACACTAACACACTCTCTCTACACTGACACACTCTCTCTACACTGACACACTCTCTACACTGACACACTCTCTCTACACCAACACACTCTCTACACTGACACACTCTCTAAACTGACACACTCTCTACACTGACACTCTCTCTACACTGACACTCTCTCTACACTGACACACTCTCTCTACACTGACATACTCTCTCTACACTGACACACCCTCTCTACACTGACACTCTCTCTACACTGACACACTCTCTCTAAACTGACACTCTCTCGAAACTGACACACTCTCTCGAAACTGACACACTCTCTCTACACTGACATACTCTCTGCACCGACACAATCTCTACACTGACACTCTCTCTACACTGACACACTCTCTACACTGACACTCTCTCTACACTGACACACTCTCTACACCGACACACTCTCTACTCCGACACACTCTCTACATCGACACACTCTCTACACTGACAGTCTCTACACTGACACACTCTCTACACTGACACACTCTCTCTACACTGACAGACTCTCTCGAAACTGACACACTCTCTCGAAACTGACACACTCTCTCTACACTGACATACTCTCTGCACCGACACACTCTCTACACTGACACTCTCTCTACACTGACACACTCTCTACACCGACACACTCTCTACTCCGACACACTCTCTACACCGACACACTCTCTACACTGACAGTCTCTACACTGACACACTCTCTACACTGACACACTCTCTCTACACTGACACACTCTCTCTACACTGACACACTCTCTCTACACTGACACACTAACTCTACACTGACACACTCTCTACACCGACACACTCTCTACACTGACACTCTCTCTACACTGACACACTCTCTCTACACTGACACACTCTCTCTACACACACTCTCTCTACACTAACACACTCTCTACACTGACACACTCTCTCTACACTGACACACTCTCTCTACACTAACACACTCTCTACACTGACACACTCTCTCTACAATGACACACTCTCTCTACACTGACTCACTCTCTACACTGACACACTAACTCCACACTGACACACTCTCTCTACACCAACACACTCTCTACATTGACACACTCTCTAAACTGACACACTCTCTACACTGACACTCTCTCTACACTGACACTCTCTCTACACTGACACACTCTCTCCACACTGACACACTCTCTACACCGACACACTCTCTACACTGACACTCTCCCTACACTGACACACTCTCTCTACACCGACACACTATCTACACTGACACAATGTCTCTACACTGACACACTCTCTAAACCGACACACTCTCTACACAGACACACTCTCTCTACACTGACACACTCTCTCTACACTGACACACTCTCTACACCGACACACTCTCTACACTGACACACTCTCTCTCCACTGACACACTCTACACGCACTCTCTCTACACTGACACACTATCTCTACACTGACAAACTCTCTACACCGACACACTCTCTACACTGACACTCTCTCTACACTGACACACTCTCTCAACACTGACACACTCTCTCTACACTGACACACTCTCTCTACACTGACACACTCTCTCTAAACTGACACATTCTCTCAACACTGACACACTCTCTCTACACTGACACACTCTCTCTACACTGACACACTCTCTCTACACTGACACACTCTCTCTACACGGACACACTCTCTCTACACTGACACACTCTCTCTACACTGACACACTCTCTCTAAACTGACACACTCTCTACACTGACACACTCTCTCTACACTGACACACTCTCTCTACACCGACACACTCTCTACACTGACAGACTCTCTCTACACCGACACACTCTCTACACTGACACACTCTCTCTCCACTGACACACTCTACACGCACTCTCTCTACACTGACACACTATCTCTACACTGACACACTCTCTACACCGACACACTCTCTACACCGACACACTCTCTACACTGACACACTCTCTCTCCACTGACACACTCTACACGCACTCTCTCTACACTGACACACTATCTCTACACTGACACTCTCTCTACACTGACACACTCTCTCTAAACTGACACATTCTCTCAACACTGACACACTCTCTCTACACTGACACACTCTCTCTACACTGACACACACTCTACACTGACACACTCTCTCTACACTGACACACTCTCTACACCGACACACTCTCTACACTGACACACTCTCTCTACAACGACACACTCTCTCTACACGGACACACTCTCTCTACACTGACACACTCTCTCTACACGGACACACTCTCTCTACACGGACACACTCTCTCTACACTAACACACTCTCTCTACACTGACACACTCTCTCTACACTGACACACTCTCTACACTGACACACTCTCTCTACACTGACACACTCTCTACACCGACACACTCTCTACACTGACAGACTCTCTCTACACCGACACACTCTCTCCACACTGACACACTCTCTCTAAACTGACACACTCTCTCTACACTGACACACTCTCTCTACACTGACACACACTCTACACTGACACACTCTCTCTACACTGACACACTCTCTACACCGACACACTCTCTACACTGACACACTCTCACTACAACGACACACTCTCTCTACACGGACACACTCTCTCTACACTGACACACTCTCTCTACACGGACACACTCTCTCTACACGGACACACTCTCTCTACACTAACACACTCTCTCTACACTGACACACTCTCTCTACACTGACACACTCTCTACACTGACACACTCTCTCTACACTGACACACTCTCTACACCGACACACTCTCTACACTGACAGACTCTCTCTACACCGACACACTCTCTCCACACTGACACACTCTCTCTAAACTGACACACTCTCTCTACACTGACACACTCTCTCTACACCGACACACTCTCTCTACACCGATACACTCTCTACACCGACACACTCTCTACACCGACACACTCTCTACACCGACACACTCTCTACACCGAAACCCTCTCTACACCGACACACTCTCTCTACACTGACACACTCTCTACACTGACACACTCTCTCTACACTGACACACTCTCTACACCGACACACTCTCTACACTGACACACTCTCTCTAAACTGACACACTCTCTCTACACTGACACACCCTCTCTACACAGACACACTCTCTCTACACTGACACACTCTCTACACCAACAAACTCTCTACACTGACACACTCCCTCTACACTGACACACTCTCTATATACTGACACACTCTCTACACCGACACACTCTCTACACTGACACACTCTCTACACCGACACACTCTCTACACCGACACACTCTCTACACTGACACACTCTCTCTCCACTGACACACTCTACACGCACTCTCTCTACACTGACACACTATCTCTACACTGACACTCTCTCTACACTGACACACTCTCTCTAAACTGACACATTCTCTCAACACTGACACACTCTCTCTACACTGACACACTCTCTCTACACTGACACACACTCTACACTGACACACTCTCTCTACACTGACACACTCTCTACACCGACACACTCTCTACACTGACACACTCTCTCTACAACGACACACTCTCTCTACACGGACACACTCTCTCTACACTGACACACTCTCTCTACACGGACACACTCTCTCTACACGGACACACTCTCTCTACACTAACACACTCTCTCTACACTGACACACTCTCTCTACACTGACACACTCTCTACACTGACACACTCTCTCTACACTGACACACTCTCTACACCGACACACTCTCTACACTGACAGACTCTCTCTACACCGACACACTCTCTCCACACTGACACACTCTCTCTAAACTGACACACTCTCTCTACACTGACACACTCTCTCTACACTGACACACACTCTACACTGACACACTCTCTCTACACTGACACACTCTCTACACCGACACACTCTCTACACTGACACACTCTCTCTACAACGACACACTCTCTCTACACGGACACACTCTCTCTACACTGACACACTCTCTCTACACGGACACACTCTCTCTACACGGACACACTCTCTCTACACTAACACACTCTCTCTACACTGACACACTCTCTCTACACTGACACACTCTCTACACTGACACACTCTCTCTACACTGACACACTCTCTACACCGACACACTCTCTACACTGACAGACTCTCTCTACACCGACACACTCTCTCCACACTGACACACTCTCTCTAAACTGACACACTCTCTCTACACTGACACACTCTCTCTACACCGACACACTCTCTCTACACCGATACACTCTCTACACCGACACACTCTCTACACCGACACACTCTCTACACCGACACACTCTCTACACCGAAACCCTCTCTACACCGACACACTCTCTCTACACTGACACACTCTCTACACTGACACACTCTCTCTACACTGACACACTCTCTACACCGACACACTCTCTACACTGACACACTCTCTCTAAACTGACACACTCTCTCTACACTGACACACCCTCTCTACACAGACACACTCTCTCTACACTGACACACTCTCTACACCAACAAACTCTCTACACTGACACACTCCCTCTACACTGACACACTCTCTATATACTGACACACTCTCTACACCGACACACTCTCTACACTGACACACTCTCTCTACACTGACACACTCTATACACCGACACACTCTCTCACTGACACACTCTCTCTACACTGACATACTCTCTCTACACTGACACACCCTCTCTACACTGACACTCTCTCTACACTGACACACTCTCTCTAAACTGACACTCTCTCGAAACTGACACACTCTCTCGAAACTGACACACTCTCTCTACACTGACATACTCTCTGCACCGACACAATCTCTACACTGACACTCTCTCTACACTGACACACTCTCTACACCGACACACTCTCTACTCCGACACACTCTCTACACCGACACACTCTCTACACTGACACTCTCTACACTGACACACTCTCTACACTGACACACTCTCTCTACACTGACAGACTCTCTCTACACTGACACACTAACTCTACACTGACACACTCTCTACACCGACACACTCTCTACACTGACACTCTCTCTACACTGACACACTCTCTCTACACTGACACACTCTCTCTACACACACTCTCTCTACACTAACACACTCTCTACACTGACACACTCTCTCTACACTGACACACTCTCTCTACACTAACACACTCTCTACACCGACACACTCTCTACACTGACAGTCTCTACACTGACACACTCTCTACACTGACACACTCTCTCTACACTGACAGACTCTCTCTACACTGACACACTAACTCTACACTGACACACTCTCTACACCGACACACTCTCTACACTGACACTCTCTCTACACTGACACACTCTCTCTACACTGACACACTCTCTCTACACACACTCTCTCTACACTAACACACTCTCTACACTGACACACTCTCTCTACACTGACACACTCTCTCTACACTAACACACTCTCTACACTGACACACTCTCTCTACACTAACACACTCTCTACACTGACACACTCTCTCTACACTGACACACTCTCTCTACACTGACACACTCTCTACACTGACACACTAACTCCACACTGACACACTCTCTCTACACCAACACACTCTCTACACTGACACACTCTCTAAACTGACACACTCTCTACACTGACACTCTCTCTACACTGACACACTCTCTCTACACTGACACACTCTCTCTACACTGACACACTCTCTACACCGACACACTCTCTACACTGACACTCTCCCTACACTGACAAACTCTCTCTACACCGACACACTATCTACACTGACACAATCTCTCTAAACTGACACACTCTCTAAACCGACACACTCTCTACACAGACACACTCTCTCTACACTGACACACTCTCTCTACACTGACACACTCTCTACACCGACACACTCTCTACACTGACACACTCTCTCTCCACTGGCACACTCTACACGCACTCTCTATACACTGACACACTCTCTACACCGACACACTATCTACACTGACACACTCTCTCTACACTGACACACTCTATACACAGACACACTCTCTCTACACTGACACACTCTCTCTACACTGACACACTCTCTCTACACCGACACACTATCTACACTGACACAATGTCTCTACACTGACACACTCTCTAAACCGACACACTCTCTACACAGACACACTCTCTCTACACTGACACACTCTCTCTACACTGACACACTCTCTACACCGACACACTCTCTACACTGACACACTCTCTCTCCACTGACACACTCTACACACACTCTCTCTACACTGACACACTATCTCTACACTGACACACTCTCTACACCGACACACTCTCTACACTGACACTCTCTCTACACTGACACACTCTCTCTAAACTGACACATTCTCTCCACACTGACACACTCTCTCTACACTGACACACTCTCTCTACACTGACACACTCTCTACACTGACACACTCTCTCTACACTGACACACTCTCTACACCGACACACTCTCTACACTGACACACTCTCTCTACAACGACACACTCTCTCTACACGGACACACTCTCTCTACACTGACACACTCTCTCTACACGGACACACTCTCTCTACACTAACACACTCTCTCTACACTGACACACTCTCTCTACACTGACACACTCTCTACACTGACACACTCTCTCTACACCAACACACTCTCTACACTGACACACTCTCTAAACTGACACACTCTCTACACTGACACTCTCTCTACACTGACACTCTCTCTACACTGACACACTCTCTCTAAACTGACATACTCTCTCTACACTGACACACCCTCTCTACACTGACACTCTCTCTACACTGACACACTCTCTCTAAACTGACACTCTCTCGAAACTGACACACTCTCTCGAAACTGACACACTCTCTCTACACTGACATACTCTCTGCACCGACACAATCTCTACACTGACACTCTCTCTACACTGACACACTCTCTACACTGACACTCTCTCTACACTGACACACTCTCTACACCGACACACTCTCTACTCCGACACACTCTCTACATCGACACACTCTCTACACTGACAGTCTCTACACTGACACACTCTCTACACTGACACACTCTCTCTACACTGACAGACTCTCTCGAAACTGACACACTCTCTCGAAACTGACACACTCTCTCTACACTGACATACTCTCTGCACCGACACACTCTCTACACTGACACTCTCTCTACACTGACACACTCTCTACACCGACACACTCTCTACTCCGACACACTCTCTACACCGACACACTCTCTACACTGACAGTCTCTACACTGACACACTCTCTACACTGACACACTCTCTCTACACTGACACACTCTCTCTACACTGACACACTCTCTCTACACTGACACACTAACTCTACACTGACACACTCTCTCTACACGGACACACTCTCTCTACACTAACACACTCTCTCTACACTGACACACTCTCTCTACACTGACACACTCTCTACACTGACACACTCTCTCTACACCAACACACTCTCTACACTGACACACTCTCTAAACTGACACACTCTCTACACTGACACTCTCTCTACACTGACACTCTCTCTACACTGACACACTCTCTCTACACTGACATACTCTCTCTACACTGACACACCCTCTCTACACTGACACTCTCTCTACACTGACACACTCTCTCTAAACTGACACTCTCTCGAAACTGACACACTCTCTCGAAACTGACACACTCTCTCTACACTGACATACTCTCTGCACCGACACAATCTCTACACTGACACTCTCTCTACACTGACACACTCTCTACACTGACACTCTCTCTACACTGACACACTCTCTACACCGACACACTCTCTACTCCGACACACTCTCTACATCGACACACTCTCTACACTGACAGTCTCTACACTGACACACTCTCTACACTGACACACTCTCTCTACACTGACAGACTCTCTCGAAACTGACACACTCTCTTGAAACTGACACACTCTCTCTACACTGACATACTCTCTGCACCGACACACTCTCTACACTGACACTCTCTCTACACTGACACACTCTCTACACCGACACACTCTCTACTCCGACACACTCTCTACACCGACACACTCTCTACACTGACAGTCTCTACACTGACACACTCTCTACACTGACACACTCTCTCTACACTGACACACTCTCTCTACACTGACACACTCTCTCTACACTGACACACTAACTCTACACTGACACACTCTCTACACCGACACACTCTCTACACTGACACTCTCTCTACACTGACACACTCTCTCTACACTGACACACTCTCTCTACACACACTCTCTCTACACTAACACACTCTCTACACTGACACACTCTCTCTACACTGACACACTCTCTCTACACTAACACACTCTCTACACTGACACACTCTCTCTACAATGACACACTCTCTCTACACTGACTCACTCTCTACACTGACACACTAACTCCACACTGACACACTCTCTCTACACCAACACACTCTCTACATTGACACACTCTCTAAACTGACACACTCTCTACACTGACACTCTCTCTACACTGACACTCTCTCTACACTGACACACTCTCTCCACACTGACACACTCTCTACACCGACACACTCTCTACACTGACACTCTCCCTACACTGACACACTCTCTCTACACCGACACACTATCTACACTGACACAATGTCTCTACACTGACACACTCTCTAAACCGACACACTCTCTACACAGACACACTCTCTCTACACTGACACACTCTCTCTACACTGACACACTCTCTACACCGACACACTCTCTACACTGACACACTCTCTCTCCACTGACACACTCTACACGCACTCTCTCTACACTGACACACTATCTCTACACTGACACACTCTCTACACCGACACACTCTCTACACTGACACTCTCTCTACACTGACACACTCTCTCAACACTGACACACTCTCTCTACACTGACACACTCTCTCTACACTGACACACTCTCTCTAAACTGACACATTCTCTCAACACTGACACACTCTCTCTACACTGACACACTCTCTCTACACTGACACACTCTCTCTACACTGACACACTCTCTCTACACGGACACACTCTCTCTACACTGACACACTCTCTCTACACTGACACACTCTCTCTAAACTGACACACTCTCTACACTGACACACTCTCTCTACACTGACACACTCTCTCTACACCGACACACTCTCTACACTGACAGACTCTCTCTACACCGACACACTCTCTACACTGACACACTCTCTCTCCACTGACACACTCTACACGCACTCTCTCTACACTGACACACTATCTCTACACTGACACTCTCTCTACACTGACACACTCTCTCTAAACTGACACATTCTCTCAACACTGACACACTCTCTCTACACTGACACACTCTCTCTACACTGACACACACTCTACACTGACACACTCTCTCTACACTGACACACTCTCTACACCGACACACTCTCTACACTGACACACTCTCTCTACAACGACACACTCTCTCTACACGGACACACTCTCTCTACACTGACACACTCTCTCTACACGGACACACTCTCTCTACACGGACACACTCTCTCTACACTAACACACTCTCTCTACACTGACACACTCTCTCTACACTGACACACTCTCTACACTGACACACTCTCTCTACACTGACACACTCTCTACACCGACACACTCTCTACACTGACAGACTCTCTCTACACCGACACACTCTCTCCACACTGACACACTCTCTCTAAACTGACACACTCTCTCTACACTGACACACTCTCTCTACACTGACACACACTCTACACTGACACACTCTCTCTACACTGACACACTCTCTACACCGACACACTCTCTACACTGACACACTCTCTCTACAACGACACACTCTCTCTACACGGACACACTCTCTCTACACTGACACACTCTCTCTACACGGACACACTCTCTCTACACGGACACACTCTCTCTACACTAACACACTCTCTCTACACTGACACACTCTCTCTACACTGACACACTCTCTACACTGACACACTCTCTCTACACTGACACACTCTCTACACCGACACACTCTCTACACTGACAGACTCTCTCTACACCGACACACTCTCTCCACACTGACACACTCTCTCTAAACTGACACACTCTCTCTACACTGACACACTCTCTCTACACCGACACACTCTCTCTACACCGATACACTCTCTACACCGACACACTCTCTACACCGACACACTCTCTACACCGACACACTCTCTACACCGAAACCCTCTCTACACCGACACACTCTCTACACTGACACAGTTTCTACACTGACACTCTCTCTACACTGAAACTCTCTCTACACTGACACACTCTCTACACACACTCTCTCTACACTGACACACCCTCTCTACACAGACACACTCTCTCTACACTGACACACTCTCTACACCAACAAACTCTCTACACTGACACACTCCCTCTACACTGACACACTCTCTATATACTGACACACTCTCTACACCGACACACTCTCTACACTGACACACTCTCTCTACACTGACACACTCTATACACCGACACACTCTCTCACTGACACACTCTCTCTACACTGACATACTCTCTCTACACTGACACACCCTCTCTACACTGACACTCTCTCTACACTGACACACTCTCTCTAAACTGACACTCTCTCGAAACTGACACACTCTCTCGAAACTGACACACTCTCTCTACACTGACATACTCTCTGCACCGACACAATCTCTACACTGACACTCTCTCTACACTGACACACTCTCTACACCGACACACTCTCTACTCCGACACACTCTCTACACCGACACACTCTCTACACTGACACTCTCTACACTGACACACTCTCTACACTGACACACTCTCTCTACACTGACAGACTCTCTCTACACTGACACACTAACTCTACACTGACACACTCTCTACACCGACACACTCTCTACACTGACACTCTCTCTACACTGACACACTCTCTCTACACTGACACACTCTCTCTACACACACTCTCTCTACACTAACACACTCTCTACACTGACACACTCTCTCTACACTGACACACTCTCTCTACACTAACACACTCTCTACACTGACACACTCTCTCTACACTAACACACTCTCTACACTGACACACTAACTCCACACTGACACACTCTCTCTACACCAACACACTCTCTACACTGACACACTCTCTACACTGACACACTAACTCCACACTGACACACTCTCTCTACACCAACACACTCTCTACACTGACACACTCTCTAAACTGACACACTCTCTACACTGACACTCTCTCTACACTGACACACTCTCTCTACACTGACACACTCTCTCTACACTGACACACTCTCTACACCGACACACTCTCTACACTGACACTCTCCCTACACTGACACACTCTCTCTACACCGACACACTATCTACACTGACACAATCTCTCTAAACTGACACACTCTCTAAACCGACACACTCTCTACACAGACACACTCTCTCTACACTGACACACTCTCTCTACACTGACACACTCTCTACACCGACACACTCTCTACACTGACACACTCTCTCTCCACTGGCACACTCTACACGCACTCTCTCTACACTGACACACTATCTCTACACTGACACACTCTCTACACCGACACACTCTCTACACTGACACTCTCTCTACACTGACACACTCTCTCTAAACTGACACATTCTCCCCACACTGACACACTCTCTCTACACTGACACACTCTCTCTACACTGACACACTCTCTACACTGACACACTCTCTCTACACTGACACACTCTCTACACCGACACACTCTCTACACTGACACACTCTCTCTACAGCGACACACTCTCTCTACACGGACACACTCTCTCTACACTGACACACTCTCTCTACACGGACACACTCTCTCTACACGGACACACTCTCTCTACACTGACACACTCTCTCTACACTGACACACTCTCTCTAAACTGACACACTCTCTACACTGACACACTCTCTCTACACTGACACACTCTCTCTACACCGACACACTCTCTACACTGACAGACTCTCTCTACACCGACACACTCTCTCCACACTGACACACTCTCTCTAAACTGACACACTCTCTCTACACTGACACACTCTCTCTATACTGACACACTCTCTACACTGACACACTCTCTCTACACTGACACACTCTCTACACCGACACACTCTCTACACTGACACACTCTCTCTACACCGACACACTCTCTCTACACCGACACACTCTCTACACCGACACACTCTCTACACCGACACACTCTCTACACTGACACACTCTCTACACTGACACACTCTCTACATTGACACACTCACTACACTGACACACTCTCTACACTGACACACTCTCTACACTGACACACTCTCTATATTGACACACTCTCTACACTGACACACTCTCTACACTGACACACTCTCTACACTGACACACTGTCCACACTGACACACTCTCTACACTGACACACTCTCTACATTGACACACTCTCTACACTGACACTGTCTCTACACTGACACCCTCTCTACACACACTCTCTCTACACTGACACACACTCTACACTGACACCCCCTCTACACACACTCTCTCTACACTGACACACTCTCTCTACAATGACACACTCTCTCTACACTGACACTCTCTCTACACTGACACACTCTCTCTACACTGACACACTCTCTACACTGACACACTCTACACTGACACACTCTCTACACACACTCTCTCTACACTGACACACACTCTCACACACTCTCTCTACACTGACACACTCTCTACACACACTCTCTCTACACTGACACACTCTCTACACTGACACACTCTCTACACACACACACTCTCTACACTGACACCCTCTCTACACACACTCTCTCTACACTGACACACTCTACACTGACACACTCTCTCTACACTGACACACTCTCTACACTGACACACTCTCTACACTGACACACTCTCTACACTGACACACTCTACACACACTGACACACTCTCTACACTGACACACTCTCTACATTGACACACTCTCTACACTGACACACTCTCTACACTGACACTCTCTCTACACTGACACCCTCTCTACACACACTCTCTCTACACTGACACACACTCTCACACACTCTCTCTACACTGACACCCTCTCTACACACACTCTCTCTACACTGACACACTCTACACTGACACACTCTCTCTACATTGACACACTCTCTACACTGACACACTCTCTACACCGACACACTCTCTACACTGACACACTCTCTACATTGACACACTCTCTACACTGACACTCTCTCTACACTGACACACACTCTCACACACTCTCTCTACACTGACACACTCTCTACACTGACACACTCTCTACACTGACACACTCTCTGCATTGACACACTCTCTACACTGACACACTCTCTACACTGACACACTCTCTACACACACTCTCTCTACACTGACACACACTCTCACACACTCTCTCTACACTGACACACTCTCTACACTGACACACTCTCTACACTGACACACTCTCTACACTGACACACTCTCTACACTGACACACTCTCTACACTGACACTCTCTACACTGACACCCTCTCTACACACACTCTCTCTACACTGACACACACTCTCACACACTCTCTCTACACTGACACACTCTCTACACACACTCTCTCTACACTGACACACTCTCTACACTGACACACTCTCTACACTGACACACTCTCTACACTGACACCCTCTCTACACACACTCTCTCTACACTGACACACTCTCTCTACACTGACACACTCTCTACACTGACACACTCTACACTGACACACTCTCTACACTGACACACTCTCTACATTGACACACTCTCTACATTGACACACTCTCTACACTGACACACTCTCTACACTGACACCCTCTCTACACACACTCTCTCTACACTGACACACACTCTCACACACTCTCTATATACTGACACACTCTCTCTACACTGACACAATATAAACACTCTCTATACACACACTCTCTCTAAAAAAACACTCTCTCTACACACACACTCTCTCTACAAACACACTCTCTCTTCACACACTCTACACACTCTCTCTATAAACACACTCTCTACACAATCTCTATACACACTCTCACTATAAACACACTCTCTACACACAATCTCTACACACACTCTCTTCACAATCTCTATACACACACTCCCTACACACACACTCTCTACACACTCTCTCTACACACTCTCTCTACACACACTCTCTCCTCACACACGCTGTCTACACACACTCTCCATATACACATACACTCTCTAAACACACACTCTGTCTACACACACAGTCTCTTCACACGCACTCTCTCTACACACACTATATCTACACACACTATAAACACACTCTCTACACACACACTCTCTCTACACACACTCTCTATAAACACACTCTCTCTACACACACACTCTGTCTACACACACTCTCTCTACACACACTCTCCATAAACACACTCTCTATACACTCTCTAAACACACACACTCTCTCTACCCACACTCTCTACACTCACACACTCTCTACACACACTCGATACACACACTCTCTCTACACACACACACACATTAAAACACACACTCTGTACACACACACACTCTCTACACACTCTCTCTTCACACACTCGATACACACACACTCTCTCTACACACACACTCTCTCTACACACACTCGATACACACACACTCTTTACACACACTCGATACACACACTCTCTACACACACACACTCTCTACACACACTCTCTACACACACACACTCTCTACACACACACACTCTCTACACACACTCTCTACACACACTCTCTACACACACTTGATGCACACACTCTCTCTACACACACTCGATACACACACTCTCTACACACACACACTCTCTACACACTCTCTCTACACACTCTTTCTACATACACTCGATAAACACACTCTCGATACACACACTCTCTACACACACACTCTCTCTACACACACTCAAAACACACATTCAGTACACACACACACTCTCTACACACACTCGATACACACACTCTCTTCACACACTCGATACACACACTCTCTCTACACACACACTCTCTCTACTCACACACACACTCTCTCTACGCACACACACACTCTCTCTACGCACACTCTCTACACACACACTCTCTCTACACACACTTGATGCACACACTCTCTACACACACACTCTCTACACACTCTCTCTACACAAGCACTCTCTCTAGACACACTCGATACACATACTCTCTCTACACAAACTCTCTCTACACACACACTCTCTCTACACACACACTCTCTCTACACACACTCTCTCTACACACTCTCTCTACACACACTCTCTCTACACAAACACACTCTCTTTGCACACACTCGATACACACACTCTCTCTACACACTCTCGCTCTACACACACACACTCTCTCTACACACACACTCTTTGCACAGACTCGATACACACACTCTCTTTACAAACACACTTTCTACACACTCCCTCTACACACTCTCTCCACACACACACACACACACTCTCTACACACACTCTCTATAAACACACTCTCTACACACACTCTCTATAAACACACTCTCTACACATTCTCTCTACACCAACACTCTCACTACACACACACTCTCTCTACACACACTCTCTATAAACACATTCTCTTCACACACTCTCTCTCTACACCAGCACTCTCTCTACACACGCACTCTCTCTACACACACTCTCTCTACACACATTCTCTATAAACACACTCTCTACACACATTCTCTATAAACACACTCTCTACACACACTCTCTATAAACACACTGTCTACACACTCTCTCTATAAACACACTCTATACACACTCTCACTATAAACACACTCTCTACACACAATCTCTACACACACTCTCTCTACACACACACACTCTCAAACACACTTTCTACATACTCTCTCCACACACACTCTCTACACACACTCTCTATAAACACACTCTCTACACACACTCTCCCTACACACACACACTCTCTTTGCACACACTCGATACACACACTCTCTACACATACTCTCTCTACACACACTCTCTCTACACACTCTCTCTACACACACACACTCTCTACACACTCTCTCTACACACTCTCTCTACACACACTCTCTACATACACTCTCTTTGCACACACTCTCTCTACACACACTCTCTCTACAAACACTCTCTCTACAAACACACTTTATACACACTCTCTCCACACACACTCCCTCTACACACACTCTCTCTACACACACACACATTCTCTACACACACTCTGTGTAAACACACTCTCGACACACACTCTCTATAAACACACTCTCTCTACACACTCTCTCTACACACACACACACACTTTCTACACACTCTCTCTACACACACACACTCTCTTTGCACACACTCTCTACACACACTCTCTCTACACTCTCTCTACACACACTCTCTCTACACACACACAATCTCTACACAATCTCTCTACACACTCTCTCTACACACACTCTTTGCACACACTCGATACACACACTCTCTCTACAAACACACTTTCTACACACTCTCTCCACACACACTCCCGCTACACACACTCTCTCTCTACACACACTCTCTCCACACACATTCTCTACACACACTCTCTATAAACACACTCTCTATACACACTCTCTCTACACACACACACACACATTCTCTACACACACTCTCTATAAACACACTCTCTACACACACTCTCTCTACACACTCTCTCTACACACACACACACTTTCTACACACTCTCTCTACACACACACACTCTCTTTGCACACACTCTCTCTACACTCTCTCTACACACACTCTCTCTACACACACACACTCTCTCTACACACACTCTTTGCACACACTCGATACACACACTCTCTCTACAAACACACTCTCTCCACACACACTCCCGCTACACACACTCTCTCTACACACACTCTCTCCACACACACTCTCTATACACACTCTAAACACACACACACACACACACACACACACTCAATACACACACTCTCTACACACACACACACTCAATAAACACACTCTCTACACACACACTCTCTACACACACTCGATACACACACTCTCTCTGCACACTCTCTCTGCACACACACTCTCTACACATGCACTCTCTCTACACACACACTCTATCTACATACACTATAAACACACTCTCTACACACACTCTCTCTACAGACTCTCTCTACACACACTCTCTATACACACACTCTCTCTACCCACACTCTCTACACACACACACTATCTACACACACTTGATACACACACTCTCTCTACACACACACACTCTCTCTACACTCTATCTACACACACTATAAACACACGCTACACATACACTCTCTCTACACACACTCGATACACATATTCTCTCTCCACACTCTCTCTCCACACACACTCTCTCTACACACACACTCTCTCAACCAACACACTCTCTACACACACTATAAACACACTCTCTACACACACACTCTCACTTTACACACTCTCACACCACACACAATCTATATACACGCTCTTCCTACACTAACACACTTTCTACACACTCTCTATACTGACACACTCTTTCTATACATACACACTCTCTACACTCTCCCTACACACACTCTCTCTACACACTCAATACACACGCTTTTGTACACACTCTCTCTACACACACTATAAACACTCTCTCTACACACACACTCTCTCTACACAAACTCTCTACCTACACACACTCTCTACCTACACTCTACACACACACTCTCTCTACACACACTCTCTCCACACACACTCTCTCTACACACACTATAAACACACTCTCCACACACTCTCTCTACACACTCTATACACACTCTCTCTACACACACTATAAACACTCTCTCTACACACACACTCTATACTCTCTCTACACACACTCTCTCTATACACACACTATCTACAAACACACTCTCTCTACACACTCGCACATGACACGCTGGAAAATATTCTGCCTCTCTCTCTCTCTCTCTTTTAGGGATTGTAGGCTTTTGGGGATTGTAGGCTTTGGGGGATTGTAGATTTTTGGGGATTGTAGACTTTTGGGGATTGTAGGCTTTGGGGGATTGTAGGTTTTTTCGGATTGTAGACTTTTGGGGATTGTAGGCTTTTGGGGATTGTAGATTTTTGGGGATTGTAGACTTTTGGGGATTGTAGGCTTTTGGGGATTGTAGGCTTTTGGGGATTGTAGGCTTTTGGGGATTGTAGACTTTTGGGGATTGTAGACTTTTGGGGATTGTAGGCTTTTGGGGATTGTAGACTTTTGGGGATTGTAGACTTTTGGGGATTGTAGGCTTTTGGGGATTGTAGACTTTTGGGGATGGTAGACTTTTGTAGACTTTTGGGGATTGTAGACTTTTGGGGATTGTAGACTTTTGGGGATTGTAGGCTTTTGGGGATTGTAGGCTTTTGGGGATTGTAGACTTTTGGGGATTGTAGGCTTTTGGGGATTGTAGGCTTTTGGGGATTGTAGACTTTTGGGGATTGTAGGCTTTTGGGGATTGTAGGCTTTTGGGGATTGTAGACTTTTGGGGATTGTAGGCTTTTGGGGATTGTAGGCTTTTGGGGATTGTAGGCTTTTGGGGATTGTAGGCTTTTGGGGATTGTAGGCTTTTGGGGATTGTAGGCTTTTGGGGATTGTAGACTTTTGGGGATTGTAGGCTTTTGGGGATTGTAGGCTTTTGGGGATTGTAGGCTTTTGGGGATTGTAGGCTTTTGGGGATTGTAGACTTTTGGGGATTGTAGACTTTTGGGGATTGTAGGCTTTTGGGGATTGTAGATTTTTGGGGATTGTAGACTTTTGGGGATTGTAGGCTTTTGGGGATTGTAGGCTTTTGGGGATTGTAGACTTTTGGTGATTGTAGACTTTTGGGGATTGTAGGCTTTTGGGGATTGTAGACTTTTGGGGATTGTAGGCTTTTGGGGATTGTAGGCTTTTGGGGATTGTAGGCTTTTGGGGATTGTAGACTTTTGGGGATTGTAGACTTTTGGGGATTGTAGGCTTTTGGGGATTGTAGATTTTTGGGGATTGTAGACTTTTGGGGATTGTAGGCTTTTGGGGATTGTAGGCTTTTGGGGATTGTAGACTTTTGGTGATTGTAGACTTTTGGGGATTGTAGGCTTTTGGGGATTGTAGACTTTTGGGGATTGTAGACTTTTGGGGATTGTAGGCTTTTGGGGATTGTAGACTTTTGGGGATGGTAGACTTTTGTAGACTTTTGGGGATTGTAGACTTTTGGGGATTGTAGACTTTTGGGGATTGTAGGCTTTTGGGGATTGTAGGCTTTTGGGGATTGTAGACTTTTGGGGATTATAGACTTTTGGGGATTGTAGGCTTTTGGGGATTGTAGGCTTTTGGGGATTGTAGGCTTTTGGGGATTGTAGACTTTTGGGGATTGTAGGCTTTTGGGGATTGTAGGCTTTTGGGGATTGTAGACTTTTGGGGATTGTAGGCTTCTGGGGATTGTAGGCTTTTGGGGATTGTAGGCTTTTGTGCTTTTACTAAGTGCTCTATGTATTACAGTTTTTCCAAGATACTTTTAATGAAACTGGGGTCCATGATCTCCATCAGAACCTAATGAGCACAACAGCATTATTTTTTGCAAAACAGTAAGTAATTTCTCACTGCTTTCACACACAATGCAAATGCTAAGCACAGTTTTGCAAAACAGTCATGACAAACACAATGTTCAACATTTGGACACATCTAATATAAATGACTCCCATTAATGTGAACCTCTTCTGCATGTGTGCAAACTGTCTTTGCGCACCTGTTCAATCACCAATCAGTCCTTATTCATGCATAAAAGAGGTAACCTCTGAGTTGCTGTTTGCAAGAATGGACCAAGTAAGAGATTGAGGGCAAGGACAAAGGAGAGGTAGCGGGGCCCATAGAGGAATGTAGTTCAGCTCTCAGTTCAAATGGAAAAAGGTCAAATATGCCTTTTGTTTCTGGATATTCATGCTCTTGAGTGACATTCTTTCTGCATTGGTCAGCTTTGGTCAAATCACTTTAGGAAGAAAGAATACAGCCCATGCTGTGATAATATGTTGACTCACCTTTTATGGTGCGTACTATAATTATAGTATCAACACATGGTCCAGACATACACTACATGACCAGAAGTAAGTGGACACCTGCTAGTAGAACATCTCATTCCAAAATCACCTGCTAGTAGAACATCTCATTCTAAAATCACCTCCTAGTAGAACATCTCATTCTAAAATCACCTGCTAGTAGAACATCTCATTCATTAATATGGAGTTGGTCTCCCCTTTGCTGCCATAACAGCATCCAACAGCCTCCACTCTTCTGGGAAGGCTTTCCACCAGATGTTGGTACATTGGGGCGGCAGGGTAGCCTAGTGGTTAGAGCGTTGGACTAGTAACCGGAAGGTTGCAAGTTCAAATCCCCGAGCTGACAAGGTACAAATCTGTCGTTCTGCCCCTGAACAGGCAGTTAACCCGCTGTTCCTAGGCCGTCATTGAAAATAAGAATTTGTTCTTAACTGACTTGCCTAGTAAAATAAAGGTAGAAAAAAAAAAAAAAAAAAAAAAAAAAAATTGCTGCTATAACAGTCTTCTGGGAAGGCTTTCCACTAGATGTTGGTACATTACTGCTATAACAGTCTTCTGGGAAGGCTTTCCACTAGATGTTGGTACATTACTGCTATAACAGCCTCCACTCTTCTAGGAAGGCTTTCCACTAGATGTTGGTACATTGCTGCTATAACAGTCTTCTGGGAAGGCTTTCCACTAGATGTTGGTACATTACTGCTATAACAGCCTCCACTCTTCTGGGAAGGCTTTCCACTAGATGTTGGTACATTACTGCTATAACAGCCTCCACTCTTCTGGGAAGGCTTTCCACTAGATGTTGGTACATTACTGCTATAACAGCCTCCACTCTTCTGGGAAGGCTTTCCACTAGATGTTGGTACATTACTGCTATAACAGCCTCCACTCTTCTGGGAAGGCTTTCCACTAGATGTTGGTACATTACTGCTATAACAGCCTCCACTCTTCTAGGAAGGCTTTCCACTAGATGTTGGTACATTGCTGCTATAACAGTCTTCTGGGAAGGCTTTCCACTAGATGTTGGTACATTACTGCTATAACAGCCTCCACTCTTCTGGGAAGGCTTTCCACTAGATGTTGGTACATTACTGCTATAACAGCCTCCACTCTTCTAGGAAGGCTTTCCACTAGATGTTGGAACATTGCTGCTATAACAGCCTCTTCTGGGAAGGCTTTCCACTAGATGTTGGAACATTGCTGCTTCTGGGAAGGCTTTCCACTAGATGTTGGAACATTGCTGCTTCTGGGAAGGCTTTCCACTACATGTTGGAACATTGCTGTGGGGAATTTCTTCCAGTCAAGAGAATTAGTCTGATTAATGGAGGACCAAAACGCCGATACCGACAGCCTAATCAATCCTAATCGATCTCGACAAACCATGGACATCGCTTTGTGCATGGGGGCATTGTCATGCTGAAACAGGAAGTCTAGAATTTCATTATATGCTGTAGTGTTAACATTTCCCTTCACTGGAACTAAGGGGCCTAACCCGAACTGTGAAAAACCGTCCCAGACCATTATTCCTCCTCCACCAAACTTTACAGTTTATGCATTGGCGAAGGTAGCATTCTCCTGGCATCCACCAAAACCAGATTTGTTCATCTGACTGTCAGATGGTCTGTGAGCTTGTGTGGCCTACCACTTCCGTTGTTGCTCCTAGACGTTTCTACTTCACAATAACTGCTTACAGTTGACCGGGGCAGCTCTACCAGGGCAGACATTTTATGGACTGACTTGTTGGAAAGGTGATATCCTATTATGTTGCCATGTTGAAAGTCACTGTTTGTCTTTGGAGGCTGAATGACTGTGTACTAGATTTGATACACCTGTGGCTGAAATAGCCAACTCCACTAATTTGAACGGGTGTCCACATGCTTTTGTATATATAGTGTATAAAAGACTGTTAACCAGGTTAGGGTATATTGATAGCTGTAGTTAGTATTTATTGGGCCTTTGTGTAATGATTGATATAAATACCTTTTCATTAGATAACTAGTTGCATGTTTTGATGGAGGTTGTTGATTTTATGTCATTTATTTATTTGGAGAAGCAGTGGCCAAGAAAAGAACAAAGCCATAACAAACAATCACTGAGCATGAACTGTCTGAGAGAGAGAGAGAGAGAGAGAGAGAGAGAGAGGTGTAAAGATGGGAATTGGAAATAAGAAAGTGAGACAGAGAGAAGAATTTAAAGAGTGATGGAAAGATATGAAAAGATATGTAGAGATGGAGAGAGGAGATAGGGGGAAAATGGCAAGGGAGAAGAGAGGGTTATTATAACGTGGCAGGCTGGCAGCTAAGTCAGCTCAACAGAGATTAGCCAGATGCTCTTCTCCAAAACTCAAGCCTTTTGTATTTTCTTCACTCAGACCTTTTCTTTCCTCTGGTGGGAAGCAGGTCCTCTCACAGCAAGTGTGAGTGTGGCTCCAAATCGATTTCACAAACCCTGCTCTGTAGGAGTGTCTAAAACATCTGTGCTGTCGGTGGATCATTGCAGTCTCTGTCTGCCTCTTAAAGGTGCTATCTCCATTTTACACTTCACTGGGCTAATATGATGATGAGAACCCAGTGAAGCAGTAAACTGTAACCTGCATCTGTCCCCCCCAACCTGCCCAGGGGGAACTTCCTGTCTGAAAGTTCAAAATGCTGGATAATCTTTCAGTCTGCTAAATGATTTTGCTTAACATTTGTCTCACATATTGTTAGCATATTTTCCACTTATCTGTCAAATTGAATAGCCCTTCTAATGACTAGAGTGATTGTTAGGAGGTGTGCTCAAGGGAAGTTAGGTCTCTTCAGATGGATACGCCTCTGTCCATCCTGATGTTCATCATTCCAGTTAGTCAGCAGTACAACCATATAGATCCTTCAAAAATATTAGTATTAGTATTCTAATTCCTAATACTATGGGTGTGTTCGTAAATTCACTCTGGAGTGCCAGAATGCCCTCAGAGTGCTCTCTGGGTGTTCATCAATTCAGAGCTCAGATTGTCCGTTCATAAATTCAGAGCATTTCGCACCCCTTGCGTTCAGAGCCACACTGGACGCTCTGGCCGAGGAGGAGTGTTGATCCAAGCGTTCTGGCCTCAACGGCAGTCAAGCACCTGAGCTAACTAGCTAACGTTGGCTAGCTTGCTAGACACAAATGAGAGAACACCTCACTCTGATAATTTTACTCACCCTAGCAGAGCTGGTTAGGCTGTTTTCCTGTTATCTAGTGACTGTAAATGTGCTGCTGGTAACAATTTAATAACGTTTTTTTGGCCAACGTTTACTGACACCGATCCTATTCAAAGGGTGTTGATTGTTCGTAAAATCATCAGTTATTCTTCAATCTGTCACACTCCGATGAGAGTGCTCTGAAATCGGAGTAGATATCCACAGTGAATTTAAGAACTGTGTGTTGACCTATTCTCCTATCTCCTCGTAACAAAAGAACCTGAGCAACACCTGTTCTGCTTTAAACTCAGCGGCAGTGAGAGGGGTGTTTGGGAGCTTAAGCTCTAACGCATAGAAGCTGGGTTTCACAGCGCGCAACAAGACCAGTGGACGCGATAATAAGTGGATGCTAGTGACACCTAGATGCAGCAGAGGCAAAATTGACAGAAACTTTGTGAGAAAGTCAACCACCCCCCCCCCCCCCCCCCCCCCTCTCTGTGGTATTGTCAGAGTTGAAAGCCGGGCCATCATGGAGCTGCTACCGGTGCCAAGTTGGATCCCCGCTTTGGCACGGTAGCATCCCTTTAGAGATCAAAACCTTTTTTTCTTCATATTTTCGGTTGGTTGTGATTGATTTGAATCATGATCGAATATTTGTCATCTTATTTTTATTATAGAGCAAAGCTACTTCTGTGTGTGCCTATGAGGTAAGAACATATTCCATGACTGCTGCGCTCACAAGACAACATCACATTTTCCTTCCAGACCAGAAACGATGAAAGACAGTTTCAAGGTCCAAATTCATCATTATTGTTCACTTTCGACTGGTATGTTTTTCCCCATCTGCAAACTGTTACGCATTTTTGTTTTCAGAATAAGTGCCCAAAATAACATATTTTCCCTAATCTTTTGCATAATTTGTTTATGAAACACAAACCAGAAGATTTGTTAAGATTATTATCTCTCTCTCTCTCTCACACACACACACACACACACACACACACACACACACACACACACACACACACACAGAACCATAGCGTGTGTTTTCATCAAAGTAATCCAAAAGAAAGAACATCACAATTGAATTCACTTTTTCCTGCAATGCAATGTGGTCATTATAATTTATGTACCATGTGGTAGCAGCTTAATAAGAAGCTATTGGTGTCTTGACGTAGTCTATGATATAAAACAAATCAACAAAAATAATTGGGAACTGGATATACTATAATGAGGGGGTAATCAAATAACCAATTGATTATTGATTGGGCTATAGTCCAACTCCACCAATCCCAGCCATAAAATCTATCAATAAAGTACCACTTCACTAAGTGAGAAAAATTTGAAACCATGCATGCATCTGTTCTGACCAAAAAAATAAAATGGGTGATGTTACCTTGAATCGATGCACAGAAGGTAACGAAAAGCAGTAAGAGAGTCCGTGCTGCGGTGGATGCCATAGTGAGGATAGTGCGCTAGTCCTATGGTGCAGCGCAACAGAGAGAGAGAGGAGGGAGAGAAAAGTAGTATATGGAGAGAGAAGGCTGCCATGGCCTGGGAGAGGGGGACAAACAGACTGTTGGCGTTCTGTTCCCGCGTAGCCTGTCTCCCTCTTCCGGGGAATAGCGGGACTGGCCGAGAGTTGCACCGGGATGGAGGGATGGGATCCACAGTCAATTGCGCACGCAGACTCGAAGATGAATCACAGCAGGTGGGACCATAGAGAATGATAGAGGACTCTAGCAGCCTAAAGGAATGGCAGGTAGCCTAGTGGTTAGAGTGTTGGACTAGCAAGATCGAATCCCCGAGCTGACAAGGTAAAAAGCTGTTGTTCTACCCATGAACAAGGCAGTTAACCCACTGTTCCTAGGCTGTCATTGAAAATAAGATTTTTTTCTTAACTGACTTGCCTAGTAAAAAAAAGGCAGTTTTAGCATAGGCAGCGCCATTGAGGGGTTCCACAATGCTTCTGCCATTTAAAAGTATGTTGTCACAGATGCTATAATGGCACAGATGTATAAAGATGAGTCCTCTATCTGTCTTTATGGATGGGACGTATCCCGTATTTGCATGATTCCAAGGGTGGAGTCTTTGGGGAAGTTAGGGCTTAATTATTTTTCTAAGCTGTATCCTACAATTTGTCAGAAAAAAAAACGTCACACTCTTAAAAGTATGTTGTGTTTTGTTATATCCAAATTCTCACAGTCAACCTGGGGTTTTTTTGGAGAGAAAAAAAGCTGCACATGTGACAGGGTTGACTGTGAGAATTTGGATATAACAAAACACAACATACTTTTAAGAGTGAGGCGTTTTTCCCTTTCTGACAAATTTTAGGATACAGTGGTGGGAAAAGTATCCAATTGTCATACTTGTAAAAGTAAAGATACCTTAATAGAAAATTGCTCAAGTAAAAGTGAAAGTCACTCAGTAAAATCCTAATTGAGTAAAAGTCTCAAATAATTTGGTTTTAAATATACGTAAGTGTCAAAAGTAAACGTAATTGCTCAAATATAGTTTGGGTGTCAGGGAACATGTATGGAATAAAAAGTACAAAACTTTTAATTAAAAGTGAAAGTTGTTAAAAATATAAATTGTAAAGTAAAGTACAGATACCCCCAAAAAACGACTTAAGTACTACTCTCAATTATTTTTCTTAAGTACTTTACACCACTACAAGGTGGGAACCAGGAGACCCTTCTTACTGGGGAATATGTAGAATGTATAAATTGGTCATGGCTAGAAACTTTTGTAAAATTAAGGTCAGATTTGACTTTGCATAGCAGGTTAGGAATACAAACAAATTATACTTTTGAATTAATTTGACAAAAGCTGGATCCCTTCTAGCCATGAGCATATAAATTGCACACCCTTAAAACTGTTGAGATCAGAGCCTTGTCCTGAAGGTTTGTGCCTTCCCTCAGAAAACCACAGCCTTAAAGATAGATTCCTCTATTGCTGCATCCATTTTTTGACCGATAAATTAATGTTATGCTATATAGCCATTGATTCTTGAGGAATATGACTTATAAATAAATGCCTCATGAGATTAGTTCAGCTGTCACACTCCATTAGAGACCAAAATATAAGCTTGTTTTACTCCAATGTTTGTAAATCATGTAAATGTAAACACTGTATAGCCTCAAAACATGGTTCAAACTCAAATTTGTATCTAATAGATGGTCAGTCCAATTTGAGAGTGGTACAATTTTACTTGGCCCCTCCCTCAGCTTTTTTTTTTTTAATCTAAACAGAGGTGTGATGACGCTTTGTTAATGTTTCAATTAAGGATTCTAGCTTTAAGTTTAACAAGGACCTACGCTTTGGTAAAAGGAAATCACCTGAGGGGTATACTATAAAGCAGGATCAATGAGTTAGCCTGCTGTAATGCTTCAATGTTCAGAAATAACTTAATGTTCAGGAATATATGCTTAGAATGGGTATGTATTGAATAACTTGTTTCAACAAATAACCAATATTCAAGTCTAGGTTCATTAGTGCACCAGTAACTCTTTTTATTTCTGAGTGTTTATCAAAGTTAGCTGGTTTACTCATTGATCCTGCTTTGTAGTATACCACTCTGGTGTTTTTACAAAGATTCACTGTGTCCTCTGAGGGCAGAGATGAGAATGCTTTGCCCTCCGAAACAGTGCAAACCTAATAAATAAAGCTCTTCAAAAAAGGCTGGCCTATCTAGTAACATCTGCCGTTTGACTTGTGGGCCCGGAATGGCTGTGCTCAGGTTCTCTCTTCTCAGTTGATTTTGTTTTATTGTTCCCTTGGAGAAGGACAAGCATTCCTCCCTGTGACTGTGATACGCACATACAAAACTGTGTTTATCAAACAGTCATTGAAGACATAGAAAATAAAGAGACTATAAATTATGGCGCCAATGTTTTCTCTAAACTGAAAGACCAAGGCAAGGAACATCAATTAATGCATGAAATCTATAGCTAGCATGTGTAAGATTTGGATTGAAGTCATTTGATATACACAAGGGACTAATGATTTTGGATGGGTTTGTATATGCAGGATCATAGAGACACAAAATACAAACAAATAACAAACTGTTTCCCGGCAGTGTTGCTGGACTGGTCCACATTGGGCCAATGGCAGTTCAACTAAGGTCATAGCAGATGTAGGATCTTAATTTGAGCCAGTTTGCTTCAGCCAGAAAATCATCTTGCAGCAACAGCAAATGTGAATTATTATGTGGATTAAAGTGATTAGATATTTTTTTGTAGGGGTGATACATTTTTCCCTTAGGGCCAATCAAGTCTGACATTTTAAAGTGGAAATTACAAACTTTAGAAGCTTTTTAGACCTCAAATACAATACATGTTGGCATTTCCTGCTGTACAGGATAATTCTCAGAAACAAAACAGTGGTAGTCAGAATTGTTTTGTTGAACAACAAAGGAACCTGATTGGCTGATTATCCCTTGATGTTCAGCGTGAATTTCTACGTGCCATTTCAAAATGGCTGCTGTGGCTTCTGCTACACAGCATGAGGACAAAAAAGGAAGCTTAATTAATTTGAGCAGTATTTCAATCTTCCCGATTTCTCAGTTGGGATAATGGGATAATAAGGAGTACAGCAACAATTTCCATCCCTGGATTGACATATTTTCTCGAGCCATACTGTGCATTCAGAAAGTATTCTGACACCTTAGCTTTTTCAAAATGTTGTTACGTTATAGATTGGAAAGATTGGAAAGCAGCTGCGGTCATCCCTCTTGACCCAAACTGCTACAGACCTATATCTATCCTACCCTGCCTTTCTAAGGTCTTCGAAAGCCAAGTCAACAAACAGATTACCGACCATTTCGAATCTCACCATACTTTCTCTGCTATGCAATCTGGTTTCAGAGCTGGTCATGGGTGCACCTCAGCCACGCTCAAGGTCCTAAACGATATCTTAACCACCATCGATAAGAAACATTACTGTGCAGCCGTATTCATTGATCTGGCCAAGGCTTTCGACTCTGTCAATCACCACATCCTCATCGGCAGACTCGACAGCCTTGGTTTCTCAAATGATTGCCTCGCCTGGTTCACCAACTACTTCTCTGATAGAGTTCAGTGTGTCTAATCGGAGGGTCTGCTGTTCACCTCTGGCAGTCTCTATGGGGGTGCCACAGGGTTAAATTCTTGGACTGACTCTCTTCTCTGTATACATCAATGATGTCGCTCTTGCTGCTGGTGAGTCTCTGATCCACCTCTACGCAGACGACACCATACTGTATACTTCTGACCCTTCTTTGGACACTGTGTTAACAACCCTCCAGGCAAGCTTCAATGTCATACAACTCTCCTTCCGTGGCCTCCAATTGCTCTTAAATACAAGTAAAACTAAATGCATGCTCTTCAACCGATCGCTGCCTGCACCTGCCCGCCTGTCCAACATCACTACTCTGGACGGCTCTGACTTAGAATGCGTGGACAACTACAAATACCTAGGTGTCTGATTAGACTGTAAACTCTCCTTCCAGACCCACATCAAACTTCACCAATCCAAAGTTAAATCTAGAATTGGCTTCCTATTTCGCAACAAAGCATCCTTCACTCATGCTGCCAAACATACCCTTGTAAAACTGACCATCCTACCAATCCTCGCCTTTCCAAATCATTTTCAATTAATAAAATTTGCCACAGGTGGACTCCAATCAAGTTGTAGAAACATCTCAAGGATAATCAATGGAAACAGGATGCGCCTGAGCTCAATTTCGAGTGTCTTAGCAAAAGGTCTGAATACTTATGTAAAAAAGTTATTTCTGTTTTCTATTTGTAATTAATTTGGTTTTGCTTTGTCATTATGGGTGAGGATTTGTATTTATTTAATCCATTTTAGAATAAGGCTGTAACGTAACAAAATGTGGAAAGAGTCAAGGGGTCTGAATACATTCCCAATGCACTGCATCCCATACCGTGTCTACGCTGCTCACATCATGGCAGACGAGCCTTTCCACCAGTAGGGTTCTGATGGACTTACTACCAAAGGTCAGGTCAAAACAATTCTGGCTAAACTTAAAGGTGAAAGCATTCCTATAGGTGATTTCAGTTAGGCCTAACAAAATCCCCAATCAAAAAACTCGAACTGTAGGCCTACATACATATACTGTAAGATAGTAAGACATCCTCTTCAGGATAACTTTGATCGAGATACACTCTCTATCTGTCTCTCTCTATCTCAATTCAATTCAAGGGGCTTCATTGACATGGGAAACATATGTTAACATTGCCAAAGCAAGTGAAGTAGATAATGTACAAAAGTGAAATAAACAATAAAATGAACAGTAAACATTACACTCATAGAAGTTCCAAAATAATGAAGTAGAGGTCGACCGATTAGTCAGCATGGCCGATTAGTTAGGGCCATTTCAAGTTTTCATAACAATCGGTAATCTGCCGATTACTTTGCATTCCAAGAGGAAACGGCCTGGCAGATTTACCACCTGTTACGCTAGTTCAGCAAGGAGTCAAGTTAAGTTGCTAGCTAGCATTAAACTTATAAAAAACGATCAATCTTTACATAATCACTAGTTAACTACACATGGTTGATAATATTACTAGGTTAACTAGTTTGTCCTGCGATGCATATAATCAATGCGGTGCCTGTTAATTTATCATCGAATCACAGCCTACTTCGTCAAACAGAGGATGATTTAACAAAAGCGCATTCGGCGAAAAAATCACAATCGTTGCACGAATGTACCTAACCATAAACATCAATGTCTTTCTTAAAATCAATTCACAGAAGTAGATTTTTTTAAACCTGCGTATTTAGTTGAAACTAATTTGCCAGAATTCTACATAATTATGACATAACATTGAAGGTTGCGCAATGTAACAGCAATATTTAGACTTAGGGTTGACACCCGTTCGAAAAAATACGGAATGGTTCCATATTTCACTGAAAGAATAAATGTTTTGTTTTCGAAATGATCGTTTCACGACTCCCGCCGAAGTTGGCTTCCCCGCCTGTTCGGGTGGTGCTCGGCGGTCTTGGTCACCGCCCTACTAGCCGACCCCGATCCCTTTTTCCTTTCGGTTAGTTTTGTCTCATTAGTTACACCTGTTCCTATTTTGTGAGTTCTTGATTTGCTTCCCTATTTAGCGTGTGGAATCCGCCCCTTTGTTGTGCGGGATTATTTTGGTGTTCACGTTTGTGTCCTTGGTGTTGTTTGTGCTCCGGACCTGTTACCCTGTGTTTTGGGTTGGTCAGTGTTTTGCGCCCTGTGTGTTTGGGCATTTACTTTTGGTGCCGGAATACAGTGCATCTTTCCCCTGGAACTCTCTGCGCCTGTTTCCTATCTACACACCTAGTCAGCCGTGACAGATAGTTTCTGGATTTTATCATATTAATGACCAAAGGCTCGTATTTCTGTGTTTATTATACTATAATTAAGTATATGATTTGATATTTGATAGAGCAGGCTGAATGAGCGGTGGTAGGTGGCGGCAGGCTCGTAAGCATTCATTCAAACTTTACTGCGTTTGCCAGCAGCTCCTACAAATGCTTGAATCACAGCGCTGTTTATGACTTCAAGCCTATCAACTCCTGAGATTAGGCTGGCAATCCTAAAGTGCCTATTAGAACATCCAATAGTCAAAGGTATATACAATACAAATGGTATAGAGAGAAATAGTCGACGCGTCATAATTCCTATAATAACTACAACCTAAAACGTATTAACTGGGAATATTGAAGAACTTGGAATATTAATGACTCTCTGCGGTCATTAAAGATCCCATGGCACTTATCGTAAGAGTAGGGGTGTTAACCCCGGTGTCCTGGCTAAATTCCCAATCTGGCCTTCAAACCATCACGTTCACCTAATAATCCCCAGTTTACAATTGGCTCATTCATCCCCCTCCTCTCCCCTGTAACTATTCCCCAGGTCGTTGCTGCAAATGAGAATGTGTTCTCAGTCAATTTACCTGGTAAAATAACGGATCAAAAACAAAAAAACAAACACCAGCTTTCATATGTTATCATGTTCTGAGCAAGGAACTTAAATCTTTGCTTTTTTACAAGGCACATATTACACATTTACATTCTTCTCCAACACTGTGTTTTTGCATTATTTAAACCAAATTGAGCATCTTTCATTATTTATTTGAGACTAAATAGATTTTATTTATGTATTATATTATGTTAAAATAAGTGTTCATTCAGTATTGTTGTAATTGTCATTATTACAAAAATATATACAAATCGACCGATTAATCGGTATCGGCTTTTTTGGGATCTCCAATAATCGGCATTCAACCTCTGGAATGAAGACATCAGAAATGTAATATTAAGTATATATACAGTGTTGTAATGATGTGCAAATGGTTAAAGTACAAAAGAGAAAATAATGAACATAAATATGGGTTGTATTTACAATGGTGTTTGTTATTCACTGGTTGCCCTTTTCTTGTGGCAACAGGTCACAAATCTTGCTGCTGTGATGGCACACTGTGGTATTTCAGCCAGTAGATATGGGAGTTTATCAGAATAGGGTTTGTTTTCAAATTCTTTGTGGATCTGTGTAATCTGAGGGAAATATGTGTCTCTAATATGGTGATACATTTGGCAGGAGGTTAAGAAGTGCAGCTCAGTTTCCACCTCATGTTGTGGGCAGTGTGCACATAGCCTCTCTTCTCTTAAGAGGCAGGTCTGCCTACGGCTGCCTTTCTCAATAGCAAGGCTATGCTCTCTAAATCTGTTTCCTTAATTGTGGGTCAGTCACAGTGGTCAGGTATTCTGCCACGGTGTACTCTCTGTTTAGGGCCAAATAGCATTCTAGTTTGCTCTGTTTTCTTGTTAATTCTTTCCAATGTGTCAAGTAATTATCTTTTTGTATTCTCATGATTTGGTTGGGTCTAACTGTGTTGCTGTCCTGGGGCTCTGTGGGCTATGTTTGTGAACAGAGCCCCAGGACCAGCTTGCTTAGGGCACTCTTCTCCAGGTTAATCTCTCTGTAGGTGATGGCTTTGTCATGGAAGGTGTGGGTGTCTCTTCCTTTTAGGTGGTTGTAGAATTTAATCACTCTTTTCTGGATTTTGATAATTAGTGGATATCGGCCTAATTCTGCTCTGCATTCATTATTTGGTGTTTTACGTTGTACACGGAGAATGTTTTTGCAGAATTCTGCATGCAGAGTCTCAATTTGGTGTTTGTCCCATTTTGTGAATTCTTGGTTGGTGAGCGGACCCCACACCTCACAACCATAAAGGGCAATGGGTTCTATAACTGATTCAAGTATTTTTAGCCCGATCCTAAATGGTATGTCAAATTTGATGTTCCTTCTGATGGCATAGAATGCTCTTCTTGCCTTGTTTCTCAGATTGTTCACAGCTTTGTGGAAGTTACCTGTGGCGCTGATGTTTAGGCCAAGGTATGTATAGATTTACATGTGTTCTAGGGAAACGGTATCTAGATGGAATTTGTATTTGTGGTCCTGGCGACTGGACCTTTTTTGGAACACCATTATTTTGGTCTTACTGAGATTTACTGTCAGGGCCCAGGTCTGGCAGAATCTGTGCAGAAGATCTAGTTGCTGCTGTAGGCCCTCCTTGGTTGGTGACAGAAGCACCAGATCATCAGCAAACAGTAGATATTTGACTTCAGATTCTAGTAGGTTGAGGCCAGGTGCTGCAAACTGTTCTAGTGCCCTCGCCAATTCATTGATATGTATGTTGAAGAGGGTGGAGCTTAAGCTGCATCTCTGTCTCACCCACAGCACTGTGGGAAGAAATGTGTTTTTTGACTAATTTAACCACACACTTGTTGTGTACATGGATTTTATAATGTCATATGTTTTTCCCCCAACACCACTTTCCATCAATGTGTATAGCAGACCCTCATGCCAAATTCAGTCTAAGGCATTTTAGAAATCAACAAAGCATGAGAAGACTTTGCCTTTGTTTCGGTTTGTTTGTTTGTCAGTTAGGGTGTACAGGGTGAATACGTGATCTGTCGTACAATAATTTGGTAAAAATCCAATTTGATATTTGCTCAGTACATTGTTTTCTTTGAGGAAATGTACGAGTCTGCTGTGAATGATAATGCAAAGGATTTTCCCAAGGTTGCTGTTGACGCATGTCCCATGGTAGTTATTGGGGTCAAATTTGTCTCCACTTTTGTGGATTGGGGTGATCTGTCCTTGGTTCCAAATATTGGGGTAGATGCCAGAGCTAAGGAAGATGTTAAAGAGGTTTAGTATAGCCAATTGGAATTTGTTTTCTGTATACAGTGCCATTTCATTGAGGATACCATCAACAACACAGACTTTTTGGGTTGGAGGGTTTTTATTTTATCCTGTAGTTCATTCAAGGTAATTGGAGTATCCAATGGGTTCTGGTAGTCTTTAATAGTTGATTCTATGATTTGTATTTGACCATGTATATGTTTTTGCTGTTTGTTCTTTGTTATAGAGCCAACAAGATTGGAGAAGTGGTTTGCCCATACATCTCCATTTTGGGGAGATAAATTGTCTGTGTTGTTGTTTGTTTGGTGTTTTCCAATTTTCCCAGAAGTGGTTAGAGCCTATGGATTCTTCAATTACGTTGAACTGATTTCTGACGTGCTGTTCCTTCTTTTTCCGTAGTGTATATCTGTATTGTTTTTGTGATTCACAATAATGAAGGCTTAGGTTTTCTGGGTCTCTATGGTATTGGTTGGACAGGTTTCTCAATTTCTTTCTTAGGTTTTTGCATTCTTCACCAAACCATTTGTCATTGTTGTTCATTTTCTTCGGTTTTCTGTTCAACATTTTTTTATTTGATAGGGAAGCTGAGAGGTCAAATATACTGTTTAGGTTTTCTACTGCCATGTTTACACCTTCACTGTTACAGTGAAACGTTTTGTTCAGGGCATTTTCTGGTAGGGATTGAATTTGTTGTTGCCCAATTGTTTTTTGTTAGATTTCCACACTACATTCCTTCCATCTATAGCATTTCTTAATATTATTCAGCTCCTTTGGCTTTGATGCCTCATGATTGAGCAAAGCTCTGTACAAGTAGAGTGTGATTTTGCTGTGATCTGATAGGGGTGTCAGTGGGCTGGCTGTGAACGCTCTGAGAGACTCTGGGTTGAGGTCAGTGATAAAGTAGTCTACAGTACTACTGCCAAGAGATGAGCTATATGTGTACCTACCATAGGAGTCCCCTCGAAGCCTACCATTGACTATGTACATGCCCAGCGTCAAGACAGGTCATTCACTTAGCACCAAGTGACTCATTTAGCCTAACTTGTAATGGCAACAAGACCTCTTGGTCCAACTATCTGATGAAAGACGGACTCACACACCAGTCTCTTCTGTCTCTGGTCTTTATGTTGGCCTATTGTCCTTCTGAGTCTCTGAGCCTTGCCCACACCTCCCTCTGCTGGTCACAATCTATCTGCGCTCGAAGAACATGAATGAAGCGTTCATCCAGAGACGTTTGGATGCCTGACGGGAGGGCCTGTTCCTGACGGGAGGGCCTGTTTCTGACGGGAGGGCCTGTTCCTGACTGGAGGGCCTGTTCCTGACGGGAGGGCCTGTTCCTGGCGGGAGGGCCTGTTCCTGACGGGAGGGCGTGTTCCTGACGGACCCCCTCTGAGGTTGTCTTAATTGGGGGCTGGTCTCTGTTAGGGGGGGGGGGCAATACTCATTCAGCTTGTACAGCATGTACATCCATTATACAGATGTTTAGTGGAGACTTTCTTAATGATCTTGGCAGTACAGCTATAATTAAATAAGTGTGTGTTACAAATGGCACCCTATTCCCTATTTGGTACACTACTTAGACCATGGCCCATAGGGAAGGTCAAAACTGGTGCACTGTAGGGAATAATCTAGGGTGCCATTTAGGATGTTTCATTTTTTTATTTCACCTTTATTTAACCAGGTAGGCTAGTTGAGAACAAGTTCTCATTTGCAATTGCGACCTGGCCAAGATAAAGCAAAGCAGTGCAACACCAACAACACAGAGTTACACATGGAATAAACAAACATACAATCAATAATACAGTTGAAAAATATATATACAGCATGTGCAAATGAGGTAGGAGAAAAGAGGTAAGGCAATAAATAGGCCATGGTGGCAAAGTAATTACAATTTAACAATTAAACATTGGAATGGTAGGATCTGCAGAAGATGAATGTGCAAGTTGAGATACTGGGGTGCAAAGAAGCAAGATAAATAAATAAATAAATACAGTATGGGGATGAGGTAGATTGGATGGGCTATTTACAGATGAGCTATGTACAGGTGCAATGATCTGTGAGCTGCTCTGACAGCTGGTGCTTAAAGCTAGTGAGGGAGGTAAGAGTCTCCAGCTTCAGAGATTTCTGCAGTTCGTAACTTGGCTTTCAAAGACCTTAGAAAAGCAGGGTAGAATAGATATAGGTCTGTAGCAGTTTGGGTCTAGAGCGTCTCCCCTTTGAAGAGGATGGGAATTCTATGGGAATCTCAGACAATACGAAAGAGAGGCTGAACAGGCTAGTAATAGGGGTTGCAATAATTTTGGCAGATCATTTTAGAAAGAGAGTGTCCAGATTGTTTAGCCCAGATTTAGCAGCTATCTGGATTTGGATGAAGGAGAAGTGGGGAGGTTTGGGATGCAGAAAGTAAGAAGTAAGAAAAGGCCTTAAACAAAGACAGTGATAACAAGTCAATACAGCACTTTTTCTAGTGAGAACATACCAGATAAACAACTTACCTTGACATCAAAGTGTCTAGCCTGCCCCCTAGGTTCTATGTTGTGATTTAATTGCAATTGAGTTGTGTATCTTCCTCAAATCAAATTTTTAAAGCAATAACACCATAAACTCATCGACTGTTCTGTCTCAACAATCTCTTGCCTATACCTCTGCCAGTTACACAGACGCACAGACGCACACACAGACACACAGACACACAGACACACAGACACACACACACACACACACACACACACACACACACACACACACACACACACACACACACACACACACACACACACACACACACACACACACACACACACACACACACACACACACAGAGAGATTGAATTTCTCCTCAGATAGCGTTTCACCCGGTGTTCTAGCAGGTTTCCTGTAATGTTAGATGTAAGGCCCTAAGAGAGTGTTCGTGTCAGGTTTAGAACAAATGTTTAATGTCAGTCTTTAAACGGGTGTGAAACTAAGAAAAAGGTTGTGCTCACACAGGCAGCCCAATTCTGATATTTTTTCCAATAATTGCTCTTTTGACCAATCACATTAGATCTTTCCCATCCAATCTTTTTCAGAGCTGATTTGATTGGTTAAAAAAAAGATCAGAATTGGGCTGCCTGTGTAAATGCAGCCTAATCTCTTGTCATTTAGGATGTGTGGTTGGTCGAATTGTGTATCAGGTTCGGATGGGCACATCATGTAATGCATTTGAGAAAAATATAAGTGGAGAGATGGGCAATTGTAATGTGTGGTTGAGTATGTTTTATTTTGAAATAATATATAAATGTAGTTCATACAGACTACAAGGCATTAACAAGTCCATTGCCAATAGCCTACAATGCGCTTTCTAAAATTGAAAGCAGTTATGACAGTCTAAGTAACAAATATTTTTGTTGCATCAGTAGTATTTTGTTTTAGACGCATCTGTTCACAATAGCACGTAAATGTACATGTAAAAACATTACAGGAATATGTATTGACTACACAACTTTAGATCTTACATCTGCTTCCAGAAGTATTTTTCGCTCTCTTTCACTGGGATGACGAAGTGTTTGAAGGGAAGTCGTTTTCCTGTCTTGTCCTTATAGCGCTCCCGGTGTTTCTGAGAGAGCTGCAAACCAATACGGTTCATGATTACCATGTTATGTCAAATGAGGCATCAAATCGGTATGTTGAAAACAACTCATAGAGAACCCCCATCCCCGTTTCACCTCTCCGAAGCTTTTCAGCGTCTCCTGGCGTTTGAAGTCCACATTGAAACGGGCCCAGTAGGGACTGCGGCCCTGAGCCCGCTGGGCCGACACTAGGAGCCCGCTGTTGGAGAAGATGGACGGGAACATCCCGCCGCGGCTGTACGGGATCGTGCTGCAGGCCATTGCCCCGCTGCGGAAGTCCTGAAAGTATTTGATGGTGGCATTCCCGAATGTGTCTCCATACAAGTACTTTGAAGTTGGAACATAGCCGCAGTATCTTTACAAATGAGAAAGTAAATAAATAACATGCTATTAACTTATTTTATCCAAGCCTACTTGTCCGTAGGCAACTCGTCTCTTATGGTTCTGTCCATTTGGCAGGTGTGTCGCTCACCCGGGCATTAAGGAAGGTGGGATGTAGGTCGAGTTGTTGTGCGTGATAAGCGTTCCATTTCCTCTGAGTGCCATGTTACTGTTATTATCACCCGAACCCTCGAACCACGCAAGACCGAGCACGACAAGCAGCTGCCAAGCACCGGACCAAACACAGACTGACCCACACCTCCAGGCTAACACCAGGCGACCAGAGGACAACAAAGAGTTGCCTGGCAACTGCTCTTTTACTCAGCGTGACCCTGCTGGTCACGAAATAATGACAAAACTGTGCCATGCATATCTGTACTCACATTTTCTTGCGTGATCTAAAATAGGATATCACGTACAAACTATTCATAAGCTTGATTACTATTGAATTAAGATCACATTTTTTCTATTTTTAAATAGATTTGGTCATCTTGAAAACTAAGCTATAGAAATGGCAAATGACTGGCATATATGGAATTGTGGTAGCCTATAGGTGCAATGAAATTGCAATAAAATAAAATTCCCAAACATGTTTAATATGGAATCCCACCGTTGGCCTGCATAGTGAATGTCTTTCTAACAATGGTACATTTTTGTAAAAAAAATCAGAGAATGTAACCGTCCATCTCCAATACCCTGTCACCCTCGCTTCCTTCCGACTGTCAGTCAGAGCGCAAACCGCTGCCTTCACACACGCGCCAGTCAGTCACTGGGATGCGCGAGACCCAGCAGCCACCGAGCATATAGCGCGGGATAAAACGAAAGCTTACCAATAATTAAAGATCCTTCCTTTCTTTTTGTCGAAGGAGGATAAAGCAGATGTTGCATGCGGAATGGAATTAGATTTTTGTTCCACAGAACCAAAGACACAATGAGAGGGTCTAGGTTTAGAGATCACTGAACATTCGGTTTAAACGCATATCAGCAGTACATTCGGTTTAAACGCATATCAGCAGTACATTCGACTTGTTTTGCTCTGTGAAGAAAAATAGTCCATTTTCTCCTGAAGTGCTGGATTGTACCTAACTTGACATGGCTCTTTTAGTCCACCTAAAAACAGTCCGGGACCTTCGCGGAAAGGGGGACAGAATCGCCAAAGTCACATTTCGAGGTAACAAGCGTTTATTATCACTGCAGATCCTTTGTCCCAATACTAGTCATATACTGATTGCGCAGTGCCCGGGGTTTGCGATGTGATCAGTGGGATTCGGTGTGTGAGCCTGTGGACAGGTAAGCCCCAATGTGCTGACGCATCTCCTGTGGTTGCGCTGAAAAGTTGGAGAAAACCCTTGTCTATCTCCGCAATCCCAGGAGGTGATGAGAGAGACACGGATTGTGGAGGCGAGGAGCGCTTTTACGCAAGGGAATACATAATATCCTCAAAGAAATGTATACTGTTTTTATTGAGTCATTTTAATTCAAAACCTATGGTAGGCCTACAACCATTTGGTTTGTCGAATTAAGACATCGTTTTTTAATTGACCGTCAAGTTGAGAAATGTGTTTAATAAAGTCCTATTGATCAAAATGAGGTTGAGACCATATGCGTAATATGCTACCTTTGTTTCACATTCAACAGCTCTCATCTATTCTCCACGGGCGCTCGTTCTCCCAATAATGCGCTCAGCGGAGTTGTATCTCACAATCTCAAACACCATTGATTTTCTTCTCTGAAAGGAATTCGACTCCATTAATGAAGCTCTCCCGTGGCCCTCTATGGCCAACTCCCATGGCCAGGCAAGTCTGATTTGAAACAGATTGGTAATCCCAATGGAACTATTTGGATAGAACAATATATTGTATATGTGGATTTACACACATTTGTGTTCACGGAATTGTGTTTGTGTGTTTGAGTTGCTTTAGCTGGTTGTCTATTTCAGCACCTTGGAGAGTGAATTCTGGTTTCTGAGATACAGTAGCTTACATTGCCTCTGTTGATCCCATAACACCTGGAAGGCTTAGACACAAACATTGTTTGTTTGTGTGTGTGTGTGTGTGCCTGTATGTGTAGGTGCCTGTCTGTGTGTGGGTGTGCATGCATACTTACGTGTGTAAACTTATGCATGCTACATGTGTGTGGACCACTGACTCATGTTCAACTGCTGTTCACATGGAACCCTTCATGTGTCTGTGATTCTTTCTCTCTCTCTCTATCTGTGTGTGTCTGTGAGTATTTCTCTCCCTCTCTATCTTTGTGTGTGTGTCTGTGAATCTTTCTCTCCCTCTATATCTTTGTGTGTGTGTGTGTGTGTGTGTCTGTGAATCTTTCTCTCCCTCTCTATCTTTGTTTGTGTGTGTGTGAATCTTTCTCTCTCTCTCTATCTATGTGTGTGTGTGAATCTTTCTCTCTCTCTCTCTATCTATGTGTGTGTGTGAATCTTTCTCTCTCTATATATATATGTGTGTGAATCTTTCTCTCTCTCTCTATCTATGTGTGTGTGTGAATCTTTCTCTCTCTCTCTATCTATGTGTGTGTGTGAATCTTTCTCTCTCTATATATATGTGTGTGTGTGTGTGTGAATCTTTCTCTCTCGATCTATGTGTGTGTGTGAATCTTTCTCTCTCTCTATCTATGTGTGTGTGTGCCACACTCTAAGCACACTCTCATCTGTGTGTCTATATGTGTGTGCCATCAATTCCAGCATTTTCTTGTAGGGCACCAGGGAACGTGTCAGATCTTTAGCAGCCCTGTCAAGTGTTACATCTGTTCCTCGTTCCACTTGAGTCTCTGCATGTGCTCACAGTAACCAACCAACAACCAACCAACCTATGATAAATGCCTTTGAGGATGTTTTCTAGAATCTCTGCAGATCGCAGTGATAACTCTTTATGACATAACAATAACGAATTACTTGTTGAAAGAAATTCTGCCTTAACTCTTTGACATAACAATTACTTATTACTTGTTAAAAGAAATGCTGTTTTAACTCTTTATGACAACGAGTAGCCCACTTTTTGTAGAGGCAATGTTAGTAAGAGTTTAGATTGGGGCATATGAGAGTAACCCTGCTTAAACAGTACTGGCCATAGAAATATTTTACCAATTGAATAGGACACCTGCTATATTTGTTGGCTGCCTGGCACTGAAACCCTATATTATGTGGCCTGTTGTTCAGTTGAATTAAGGAACCAAAAGGTGTTCGGTTTCTGATCTATTAACTTACGATGTCAGTGAGAAGGACGACAACTTAGCAATGTGTCTCATTTAATGGCAAAAGGCAACACTTTAAAGTGAAACCTGAGTTTTAGTCTGTCTGTCCACCTTCCTGTCCTTTTCCATCTCTCTCTCTCTCTCTCTCTCTCTCTCTCTCTCTCTCTCTCTCTCCTTCCCTATCCACCCCTGTCTCTCTGGTGTTTGAGATGCTGTTGATAGCTCCCTGCCTGGTCTCTTATACAGGCTGTCAGCAAGGCTTCCTGAATGCTTTCAGCTCAGACTGTTTCCTGTCTGGAGAGGAAAGGCTCACTCAGGAAGCCCCTGCCCCACTGGGCATGCCAACCTGTATATCCCTTACAGATGTGGTTAATGGGGATGGCTATGTAAGCTTTGTTACCAGTAACCACAGCGTTAAACATCTCTCCAGAAGGACAAACATAAAGACCCATGTATCCATTAAGTAGATGAAGATGGAGATCATTTAGGATGTAAATCAATGAATTGATCACATTGAAGTCCACATATACTGTACAAGAACCTATACACAAGAATGTGCATACAGTAAGTACATTTTAGTGAATGGTAGAGGACAGTCTGTCCATTAAGGCCAAGTATTTTCCCACATATACTGGCACCACTGTGTTGAATGAGAGTATGAATGTATGAAGTTCTGCTGTTATTTTTATTAACTTCTGGAATCCCTTACCAACGGTATTTTAGAAGGGTGCTGAATTGCTGGCGGTAAAAATACATTTTTTTTCTTCCCCTTTGTTATCATCAGTCTAGTAATTATGTAAGTAGCCCAGGTGTGAAGTTTAGTTCTTTCCTATTCAAATACCAGATACTCCAGCTTGTACTGTAGTGTAGTAAGGTGTTACGCTCGTCGAAATGATCGGATCAAGGTGCAGCGTGGTAGGCGTACTTTTGACCTTTATTATAAATGAACACCTAACAACAACAAAGGAAAACAAATGTAACGTTCGGTAGGCTACACAGAGCTGTACAAAAACAACATCCCACTAAGGTGGCAAAACAGGCTGCCTAAGTATGATTCTCAATCAGAGACAACGATAGACAGCTGTCCCTGATTGAGAACCATACCCGGCCAAAACATAGAAATAAAGAACATAGAGTTTCCCACCCGAGTCACACCCTGATCAACCAAACATAGAGAATAAAAAGATCTCTACGGTCAGGGCGTAACAGTACCCCCCGCCAAAGGTGCGGACTCCATCCGCAAACCTGACACTATAGGGGAGGTTCCGGTGCGGGACGCAGGCCGCGCTCTACTTCTGGCTCCCCCCACTTTGGTGGCGCCTCTGGTGCAGGGACCCTCGTCGCCGACCCCGGACTGGGGACCTTCTCCGCAGACCCCGGACTGGTGACCCTCTCCGCAGGCCCCGGACTGGGGACCCTCGCCGCAGGCCCCGGACTGGGGACCCTCGCCGCAGGCTCCGGACTGGGGAACCTCGTTGCAGGCTCCGGACTGGGGAACCTCGTTGCAGGCCCCAGAATGAGGACCCTCGTTGCATGACGTTGGCCTGGGGGTAGGTTTATGACAGTCATAAATACCTCTTCCCCCCTTTTTCCTCTCTCTACCCTACTGATGTTACATTTACAAAACCCTTGGTTAACATAGAGATTCTGGGAACATCAGAAGGTGGGGGGAAATGAACTATATTCTGCTAATGCGACCAATTGAACATATGCGGTGGTACTTAATGAATATGATGTCAGTTCGGTTGTCATCTGAATTCATTCTCATCAATGATAAGATGACCTAAACTCTACAGTGGAAAGTCTACACATCAGAGTTATCGGACTCACATGGAATTGTTGTTCAATTTAAATGTTTGAATATGAAATTATTCGTGATGGGATGAAATGTGATTTTAGCTTCTAAACTGTGAGATTTGGGTTTTCATAAGATAGTGCTCTGCTCAATCATTGGCCCGCCCCTGTGAAGGGACATGGGCTATAAAACCTTTCAAACACGCCCTCCTCTCCCTTCCTATATAAAGCCTTGACGACAATATAACCTCCTGTTGTGAGGACGATGGTCCGATGTCAGAACGGTTCAGATAATAACTACAGAACGAAGCCAACATCAGCGTGAGCTTTGGTTGCGAATGGTATGAACTTTGAAATCTTATTCACTACAGAAGTGATACCTTCTAGCAGTTGAGTTAGCAACAGCCACTGCAAACGAGGGTTAGGAAGGAACAGACAGAGTATCCCGTCTACCACACAATGACGTTACTACAATTTATTCAATTTACCAGCAGAGACATTCTTCAAAGGACAAAGGACTCGGTTGGGCAACACGGCCTTCCATCTACCATCAACCTACCGAATCGCAGCTCAGAGTAAATATTTATTGCATTTTCCTTTTCCAAATGGGTGGTAATTTAGAATGCATAAGATACTGTATTTACGATAGCACAGCTTCGCCCTTTGTTCCTCAGTCTTCCCGCTCTTTCACTCAAACCCAGACCCTTTTCTTTTGTGTAACAAACTGTCATATCTGTTCCGCCCGCTAGGGACATTTTCCTTTATGACGTAATTTGTAATCAAGTTATGATTTAAATATGTGTATCTGTAATTCTGTGTGATTAGTTAGGTATTTAGTAGATAAATAATTAAACCCAATTTTGTATTGCTGATTCAACTTGTTAGCCAGGGTACGTGCAGATAACTAAGAATTTACAACTTTCAGATGAGACTGAATTAAGATGATGATTAATATTGACTGCTATTGATGTAAAATATTACTAGGTCTTTAAGAGTTTATTCGGAAGATAACAGCTCTATAAATATTATTTTGTGGTGCCCGACTCTCTAGTTAATTACATTTACAGTATTAGCTCAATCAGGTAATATTAATGACGGAGAAATTATTTTATAGAATAGCATGTCATATCACTTAATCCGGCATAGCCAAAGACATGACACGGGCTTCCGTTGATGACTTGCTTCCTCACATCGTCGCCGCTCCTTCTTCACTGCCTCTATTTCCTCCTTTGGGCGGCGATATTCTCCAGCCTGCGTCCAGGGTCCTTTACCGTCCAGGATCTCCTCCCATGTCCACTTGTCCTGTCTACGCTGCTTGGTCCTTCCTTGGTGGGATGTTCTGTTACGCTCGTCGAAATGATGGGACCAAGGTGCAGCGTGGTAGGCGTACATTTTATCTTTATTAAAAATGAACACCTAACAAACAACAAAAGGAAAACGAACGTAACGTTCGGTAGGCTACACAGAGATGTACAAAAACAACATCCCACAAAACTAAGGTGGCAAAACAGGTTGCCTAAGTATGATTCCCAATCAGAGACAACGCTAGACAGCTGTCCCTGATTGAGAACCATACCCGGCCAAAACAGAAATAAAGAACGTAGAGTTTCCCACCCGAGTCACACCCTGACCAACCAAACATAGAGAATAGAAAGATCTCTACGGTCAAGGCGTGACTGAAGGCTTGATGGTCATGCCTATCTTCTCTTCTGGGGCCTGAGGGGAAGATAACACAGCCAATGTGTTACAATATCAAATAAATGAGAAATTAAACAATTATTTCAACCATCACGAAATGGAGTCAGTTTCACTTTGGGTGAGACTAAATACAGATTGCTGGATTCGCTAAGAAGTTGCACAGACTGTCCCCACGTCTACCATTCACTGTAGTCTATTCTCTCTCTCTCTCGCTCTCTCTCGCTCTCTCTCGCTTGCTCTCTCGCTCTCTCTCTCCTCTCTCCTCTCTCTCTCGCTCTCCTCTCTCTCTCTCTCTCTCTCTCTCTCTCTCTCTCTCTCTCTCACTCTCTCTCTCTCTCTCTCTCCTCTCTCTCTCTCTCTCTCTCTCTCTCTCTCCTCTCTCTCTCTCTCTCTCTCTCTCACTCTCTCTCTCTCTCTCTCTCTCCTCTCTCTCGCTCGCTCTCTCTCTCACTCTCTCTCGCTCTCTCTCTCCTCTCTCTTCTCTCTCGCTCTCTCTGTCCTCTCTCTCTCTCTCTCACTCTCTCTCTCCTCTCTCTCGCTCTCTCTCTCTCCTCTCTCTCTCTCTCTCTCTCCTCTCTCTCGCTCTCTCTCTCCCCCCTCTCTCTCTCTCTCTCTCTCTCTCTGTCTCTCTCTCTCACTCTCTCTCTCCTCTCTCTCTTTCTCTCAATTGCTCTCTCGCTCTCTCTCTCCCCCCTCTCTCTCTCTCTCACTCTCTCTCACTCTCTTTTGTCATGTAGTTTCAGTCTCTTTTCTCTGACATGGTTGCTCGTTTGCGGCTTGTTTCATTCTCTATTCAAGCTGCCTTGTTGAATTGCTGTTTGGTTTTAAGAGGGCCTTGCATATCACTATGTGTGTGTGGTCCTACCCTATTAAACCCAAAAGACTAACAGGTTTAATATCTCTGTTAGGTGAAAAGATTCATCAGGACAGTCATGCTCACTGTGGTTTGTGTAGGTGGAACACATTGGATTTTATGCGATTTTTGTGTTCAAACTAAAGAGCTGACCTTGTGTACTGAATTACCCTGAAACCATTAGATCCGCATGTAAAGCCTTTAATGTATACTCCAACTTCAAAAGCAGAATATAACATAAATATATATATATATATATATATATATATAATAATATTAATTATTATATATTTATTTTATAAACTGCTTTTCATACAGAATCTCAAAGTCACTTAAAATGTAAATAAACAAATACATTATATATCAACTTTTTTCAAACCTAGGATAGAGGTTATCCAATATACTTACATGACCCAATAATTGTTGCAGTAACTGCAGTTTCTCAAAACAACACCTCATTTGTTGTGTAATCTGAGTTGAATAAGAAATGCATATATTTTGTTCTAGCAAATGGAAAACAGGTTAACTGTGATTAATGTATTTATTTCAACACAGAGAGAGAGAGATAAGTTATGAGGTCGCTAACCTGCCAGCGAGAAATTATTGAGTCCCTGTCCAGGCTAATTACCAATCAGAATGACAAGGGCTGTAATTACCTGTGTGTGTGTGTGTGTGTGTGTGTGTGTGTGTTTGGCTGGCAACCTCAGTACATATGAGCTGTCTACACACACACACATCAACAGACATGAACACCCACACAAAGCCTCTTACACACAAAGCAAATGACTTAAGTACACAAACGCACAACCACAGTAGAGCTTTCTGATATTCACCAGCCCTCATTTTCAAAGCAGTCTTTTAATAGACCCAGTAGTCTCTGTGTTTACTATCCTTGTGGTCATACATATATGGTACATCTTTTCTTAAACAATCTAACTGAAAATGTAAAAGATGAATAGCTACAAATTCACACAGTTGTATTTGAATTAGTCTATATTTAGTATGTATACATTAGATTGGAGGTATAGCTGTGTCCATGCCTTTTCCTTTTGTTGAAAAGCATCATGTCACCACAGAGTAAGTAGTCTATCTCTCGCTCTCTCTTGCTATCTCTCACTCTCTCTCGCTCTCTCTCGCTCTCTCTCGCTCTCTCTCGCTTTCTCGCTCTCTCTCGCTCTCTCTCGCTTTCTCGCTCTCTCTCACTCTCTCGCTTTCTCGCTCTCTCACTCTCTCGCTCTCTCGCTCTTTCTCGCTCTCTCTCGCTCTCTCTCGCTCTCTCCTCTCTCTCTCTCTCTCTCTTGCTCTCTCTCTCTCTCCTACTCTCTCCCTCTCTTTCAATCTCTCTCTCTCTTTCAATCTCTCTCTCTTTCAATCTCTATCTCTCTCTCTCTCTCTCTCTCTCTCTCTCTCTCTCTCTCCTCTCTCTCTTTCAATCTCTCTCTCTCTCTCTCCCTCTTGCTCTTTCAATCTCTTCCTCTCTCTCTCTTTAGCTCTCTCTCGCTCTTTCAATCTCTCCCTCCTTCTCTGTCTCTCTCTCTCTCTCTCTCTCTCTTTCAATCTCTCTCGCTCTCTTTCAATCTCTCGCTCTCTCTTTCAATCGCTCTCTCTCAATTCAATTCAATTCAATTTGCTTTATTGGCATGACGTAACAATGTACATATTGCCAAAGCTTATTTTGGAGATTTACAATATAAAAAATCAAAATCAAAATCAAAATTGTCAACGGGACAACAGTAACAACAATAACCAAGGGTCAAAATAACCATACATTCAACAATAACAATAAGCATACAGTAGAGTACATGTGCAGGTTGATTGGTCTGTCTCTCTCTCTCTTTCAATCTCTCTCACTTTCTCTTTCAATCTCTCCCTCCCTCTTTCTCTGTCACTCTCTCTCTGTCTTCTTTCTGTTACATTTGGTGTCATTATGAGTCATCATTTAGTTGTTTATTTGTCTGGCTGTCTTTCTCTCCTCTCCTCTGGCTCCTCGTATCAAGCCTGGTGTGGGCTTATGCTTGTCATTCGGTTATTACAGCACCATTACTCTGTCTTGCCCTTTCCATTTAGTCTGACACATGTAAATAGATGGCTGGAGTTTTACTGTTATCTATTGCCGGGGAAGGAGAGTTGTGCCATAGGTTGAGTGGGTCTCTGGCAACTAGTATATGGTTATGTCATGGAAACTGGTATATGGTTATGTCATGGCAACTAGTATATGGTTATGTCATGGAAACTAGTATATGGTTATGTCATGGAAACTAGTATATGGTTATGTCATGGCAACTAGTATATGGTTATGTCATGGCAACTAGTATATGGTTATGTCATGGCAACTAGTATATGGTTATGTCATGGCAACTAGTATATGGTTATGTCATGGCAACTAGTATATGGTTATGTCATGGAAACTAGTATATGGTTTTGTCATGGAAACTAGTATATGGTTATGTCATGGCAACTAGTATATGGTTTTGTCATGGCAGCTAGTATATGGTTATGTCATGGCAACTAGTATATGGTTTTGTCATGGAAACTAGTATATGGTTATGTCATGGCAACTAGTATATGGTTATGTCATGGCAACTAGTATATGGTTTTGTCATGGCAACTAGTATATGGTTTTGTCATGGACACTAGTATATGGTTATGTCATGGCAACTAGTATATGGTTATGTCATGGCAACTAGTATATGGTTATGTCATGGCAACTAGTATATGGTTATGTCATGGCAACTAGTATATGGTTATGTCATGGAAACTAGTATATGGTTATGTCATGGCAACTAGTATATGGTTATGTCATGGCAACTAGTATATGGTTTTGTCATGGCAACTAGTATATGGTTTTGTCATGGACACTAGTATATGGTTATGTCATGGCAACTAGTATATGGTTATGTCATGGCAACTAGTATATGGTTATATCATGGCAGCTAGTATATGGTTTTGTCATGGCAACTAGTATATGGTTATGTCATGGAAACTAGTATATGGTTTTGTCATGGCAACTAGTATATGGTTATGTCATGGCAACTAGTATATGGTTTTGCCATGGCAACTAGTATATGGTTATGTCATGGAAACTAGTATATGGTTTTGTCATGGCAACTAGTATATGGTTATGTCATGGCAACTAGTATATGGTTATGTCATGGCAACTAGTATATGGTTTTGTCATGGCAACTAGTATATGGTTTTGTCATGGCAACTAGTATATGGTTTTGTCATGGCAACTAGTATATGGTTATGTCATGGCAACTAGTATATGGTTATATCATGGCAGCTAGTATATGGTTTTGTCATGGCAACTAGTATATGGTTATGTCATGGAAACTAGTATATGGTTTTGTCATGGCAACTAGTATATGGTTATGTCATGGCAACTAGTATATGGTTTTGCCATGGCAACTAGTATATGGTTATGTCATGGAAACTAGTATATGGTTTTGTCATGGCAACTAGTATATGGTTATGTCATGGCAACTAGTATATGGTTATGTCATGGCAACTAGTATATGGTTTTGTCATGGCAACTAGTATATGGTTTTGTCATGGCAACTAGTATATGGTTTTGTCATGGCAACTAGTATATGGTTTTGTCATGGCAACTAGTATATGGTTTTTTCATGGCAACTAGTATATGGTTTTGTCATGGCAACTAGTATATGGTTTTGTCATGGGAACTAGTATATGGTTTTGTCATGGCAACTAGTATATGGTTTTGTCATGGCAACTAGTATATGGTTTTGCCATGGTAACTAGTATATGGTTATGTCATGGCAACTAGTATATGGTTATGTCATGGCAACTAGTATATGGTTATGTCATGGCAACTAGTATATGGTTATGTCATGGCAACTAGTAATGGCTATGTCATGGCAACTAGTATATGGTTATGTCATGGAAACTAGTATATGGTTATGTCATGGCAACTAGTATATGGTTATGTCATGGCAACTAGTAATGGCTATGTCATGGCAACTAGTATATGGTTATGTCATGGCAACTAGTATATGGTTATGTCATGGCAACTAGTATATGGTTTTGTCATGGACACTAGTATATGGTTTTGTCATGGCAACTAGTATATGGTTATGTCATGGCAACTAGTATATGGTTTTGTCATGGCAACTAGTATATGGTTATGTCATGGCAACTAGTATATGGTTATGTCATGGCAACTAGTATATGGTTTTGTCATGGACACTAGTATATGGTTATGTCATGGCAACTAGTAATGGCTATGTCATGGCAACTAGTATATGGTTATGTCATGGTAACTAGTAATGGCTATGTCATGGCAACTAGTATATGGTTATGTCATGGCAACTAGTATATGGTTATGTCATGGCAACTAGTATATGGTTATGTCATGCGATGCAAAGCATCAGGAGTCAGACGGAATTCACATGCAACATTGTGGTATTCATTTACAGGTACAGAAGGTGAGCTGAACCATGAATACTGATGTTGACAAACACTTGACTGACAATAATAACAAATAAAGTAAAAGCAATGGCCAATTCACTGAAACTACTGGCTTTTAAGGAAGAGCGCCTAAAACTTTGACAAAGCGTCAATAATTCCTCGCACAACTGACATATCAGGCCAGTCAAAGCTCTCCTAAAATGAGCAACCTCAACAGGTTTAAAGCTCAACCCCAAATCAGTCCACAAACGATCTGCGTTGGTTACACTATAAATATATGCTGGGTTTTATAGTTGACCTAACTGCTGGGTTGCAGGCATTGAGTCACTTAGTTTGGTCGTTTTCTTTAAAAACTGCTGGGTTATTGATGCTGGGTGCTGGGTTATTGATGCTGGGTTAATGAGATATGACTCAGCGGGTCAGCTCAGAAGACTGGAGGAATGGCTTAGTAGGGGCAAGGCTTTCAGATAATTATTTTTGGCCAGCCAATAGAATAAATGTAATTCTGTTCAATCTGTTCTGTTGTATTGTTAGATTGAACGCTGACAGTAGTAAATCTAGTTATTTTTCCCCTAGCGGTTCAACTACCATTAAAATCGTGATGTAGAGGCATCTTGAGAAGGTTCATACACATCTATCATACACATCTATCATACACATAGTTTCATACACATCTATCATACACATAGTTTCATACACATCAATGTACTTTTACGAAGAAAAAAGCATGTAGGCAATGTAGATTATACGTTTATATAGGTAGCTACAGTGCCTTCAGAATGTATTCACACCTCTTGACATTTTGTTGTATTACAGACTGAATTAAAAATGCATTCAATTTAGATTTTTTGGTCATTAAAATAAAAGTGGAATTTTGTTTTTCAAAATGTTTACAAATTAATTTAAAAAAAGAAAAGCAAAAATGTCTTGAGTCAATAAGTATTAAACCCTATTTTTAATGTCAACCCTAAATAAGTTCAGGAGTAAAAATGTGCTTAACAAGTCACATAATAACTGCAATAGTGTTTAACATGATGTTTGAATGACTACTTCATCTCTGTACCCCACACATACAATTATCTGTAAGGTCCCTCAGTCGAGCAGTGAATTTCAATTCAACCACAAAGACCAGGGAGTTTTTCCAACGCCTCGCAAAGAAGTGCACCTATTGGTAGATGGGTAAAAAAAGAAGCAGAAATTGAATATCCCTTTGAGCATGATGAAGTTATTAATTACCCTTTGGATGGTCAATCCATACCGATACACCCAGTCATTACAAAGATACAGGCGTCCTTGCTAATTCATTTGCCAAAGAGGAAGGAAACCGCACAGGGATTTCACCATGAGGCCAATGCTGACTTTAAAACAGTCACAGAGTTTAATGGCTGTGACAGGAGAAAACTGAGGATGGATCAACAACATTGTGTTACTCCACAATACTAACCTAAATGACAGAGTGAAAAGAAGGGAAACCTGTACATAATAAAAATATTACAAAACATGCATCCTGTTTGCAACAAGGCACTAAAGTAAAACTGCAAAAAAATGCAGCAAAGCAGTTCACTTTTTGTATGTTTGGTGCAAATCCAATACAACACATTACTGAGTGCCGTACTCCAAATTTTCAAGCATAGTGGTGGAGTTCTAATCCCACACAGGGCAGATATATTTTTTTACCTCCTTTTTCGATCTTGTCTCATCGCTGCAACTCCCCAATGGGCTCGGTAGAGGTGAAGGTCGAGTCATGTGTCCTCTGAAATGTTACCTGCCAAACCCTGCTTCTTAACACCCGCCCGCTTAACCCGGAAGCCAGCTGCACCAATGTGTTTGAGGTTTCACCGTTCAACTGAGGAGTCGCTAGAGTGCAATGAGCCAAGTAAAGCCCCCCCCCCGCCCGGCCAAACCCTCCACTAACCTGGAAGCCAGCTGCACCAATGTGTCGGAGGTTTCACCGTTCAACTGAGGAGTCGCTAGAGTGCAATGAGCCAAGTAAAGCCCCCCCGGCCAAACCCTCCACTAAACCGGAAGACACTGGGCCAATTGTGCACTACCCTATGGGACTACCGGTCCCGGACGGTTGTGACACAGCCTGGGATCGAACCCGGGTCTGCGATGCAGTGCTTTAGATTGCTGCGCCACTCGGGAGATCCCTGTGAGAGAGGTTGCCTCGGTAGTAGTTGTAGGTTTTTATACACTACCTAAGAACAATCTGTTCATTTGACCATTGGAAAAAGAGCTACAGCGTAAGTTCTGCAATGCAGGTTCTGTTGAATTGAACCTCTAATCTTCCTTTTCAAGGTAATGATTGCAATGTTCTTCCCAACACAATACTGCAATAAATGTGTCCACCGCAAGTGGTAATAGGTGTCAGGAACTTGGAGCCTTACCACTGTGAGCTTACTGTCCAGAACCGTATTGCACATCATTTTATTATCACAGCGTGCCAGTGGACTTCTGGTAAGTGTGCTTTAGTGAGAACATATTGGGATCAGGTACAACTACTTTAACCCACCCCCAACATGAATATTATGAGCAAGTTACTGTTTAATGAGGCTTACACAAGTGTCTCAGTTCCTCAAGAGCCTATGCCTATCCCAATTTTGGGATATGTAAGTAATAATGTTATGAATTTTATATTGGAATATGTAATGTGCAAACATATTCAAGCACATTTTAATTTGCAGTGTACAAATTTAGATGTATTAATAGGAATGTTTAATTATTGGACAGAACACATGCTGGGTTACCAAATAACCCAAATTGGGTTGTTTTTAACCCAGCATTTTCAGCTGGGTTGCATGAATATCCCAACATGTTGGGTTGTTTAGAGCAGTACAGCACTACATGTCGATGATGCAATAGAAATTAAAACGTCTAAATAAACAATGTTACAAAGGATTTATCGAGATAGATTTTTTTTGTAATAACTATGGAAAATGTCTAGTAGTAGGAATTTGCTTGAGAATGCTAGCATGATAAATGAACATTAGCAAACATTTGCAGACCGAGTTTGGCACCAAATAAGAGGATAGAGATGTCCTGAAATGTCAGATGGATGGATATTTGCTTTCCAACGTGTTCTTCAAGGCCAATGTGTTCTTCAAGGCCAACGTGTTCTTCAAGGCCAATGTGTTCTTCAAGGCCAACTTGTTCTTCAAGGCCAACGTGTTCTTCAAGGCCAATGTGTTCTTCAAGGCCAACGTGTTCTTCAAGGCCAACGTGTTCTTCAAGGCTCATTAACCCTTTGTGACCCTACACTTCATTGAATAACTTTTTGTATTTTTATCGTTTGAAAATTGTAAATCCTTTGAGCCTGTCTAACCCCTGACCTCTGTCCTTTCACCCCTCAGGTCTGTCGTTCTACACACGTGTTCTGGAGAACTGTGAGGATGAGGCCAGATTTGATGAGGTTTGTAACTCTTCTATTAGATTCCAAATAACCATCAAGCCCTTTTTCTTTTGTGTTTATATTTTAATTTAGTTTAGACAATTTAATTTAGCAGAGTTAGTACATATGGGGGAGATGGATGCAGTAGGCTACAAAGAGCACTAGGCAAGTCAGTTAGGAACAAATTCTTATTTTCAATGACAGCCTAGGAACAGTGGGTTAACTGCCTTGTTCAGGGGCAGAACGACAGATGTTTTACCTTTTCAGCTCGGGGATTCGATCTTGCCGCCCCCTATAGGCTTTACATCCCTGTGTCCTGAGGTGAGAGTTTCCCCACCATGACACAAATAGCATGATTTGTGTTGGATATTACTTTGCTTGATATGGACATGGTTAAGTCAAATCAAACGTTATTTGTCACATGCGCCAAATACAACAGGTGTAGACCATACAGTGAAATGTTTTCTTCCAAGCCTTTAAACAACAATTCAATTTGAAGAAAATCCCTAAAAAAGTAAGAGATAAGAATAACAAATAATTAAAGAGCAGCAGTAAATAACAATAGCGGGGCTATTTACAGGGGGTACCGGTACAGAGTCAATGGTCCTCCTTTTCCTGTAGTCCACAATCATCTCCTCTGTTTTGATCGCGTTGAGGGTATGGAGCTAGTGTGTTCATCCATACTCCTTATTAACAGGCTCCAGTGTTGGTTATCACATCAGGGATTTGACCAGGCTCTGCTAACAGGAAATCCTGCACTATTTTAATCTTATCAAGTTTTTTGTGTTATTTCTTTACAGTACCTCTGTTCTTAAGACAAGAAGGAATCTCATTTGACGTCCATTGTAAATGGGCCATTTCCTATCTAGTCCACTCTAATGGGCCACTTGCAACTAGTCTTCGGTGGTGGTATTTGTGGGGTTGAGATGGCAGTGAGAACTAGAGGATGGCAGCCATGCTGTACAGTGTGACCAGATCAGACATACTGCAGGCTACTGGGGTGTAGAGACTTAACTAGGCAGAGAGAGAGAGAGAGAGGAAGAGCGAGAGTTAGTTAGTTTGTACCTGAGAGACACCATGAATATGATTACTTTGTGATTTACCTTTACATTGGCCATCTAAAAATAAACAAATGACATTAGCAGGAATAAGAACTCTGCTCTACTCTGAATATGATTCTGATAAATTGTAGACCTGTAATAGTCTTGAAAACCAGACTCAAGAACATGCGTGAGGCAACGAGGATGTCTAGAGAGACCTGTAAATGCCTCAGGGTCCAGGAGCTTTGGTGGAGGCTGATGATTGACTGGCTCTGTTTGGCTTTGTAGCTGTTCTGGAAAGTTTTCCCAGTGCGATTCCTCTTGTCAGGTTGGGAAATCAGTTCTGTAATGTTTTTAAACCTGAAGACTCACTCTGGGAGGGAGGGATGAGGAGTAGACAGTGGAATACTGAAAGAGAGAGCAAAGACAGAGAAGAAGAAAATAGAGAGAGAAAATTAAATATGGAGGGAGATACAGAGAGAGAGAGAGAGATATGCATCAACAGCAACCATGGGAAAATCCTCTGCATCATCATTAACAGCAGACTTGTACATTTCCTCAGTGAAAACAATGTACTGAGCAAATGTCAAATTGGCTTTTTACCAAATTATCGTACGACAGACCACGTGTTCACCCTGCACACCCTAATTGACAAACAAACAAATCAAAACAAAGGTAGTCTTCTCATGCTTTGTTGATTTCTAAAAGCCTCAATTTGGCATGAGGGTCTGCTATACAAATTGATGGAAAGTGATGTTGGGGGGAAAACACACAACATTATAAAATCCATGTACACAAACAACAAGTGTGCGGTTAAAATAGTCAAAAAGCACACACATTTCTTCCCACATGGCTGTGGGTTGAGACAGGGATGCAGCTTAAGCCCCACCCTCTTCAATATATATATATCAACGAATTGGCAAGAGCACTAGAACAGTCTGCAGCACCCGGCCTCACCCTACTAGAATCTGAAGTCAAATGTCTACTGTTTGCTGATGATCTGGTGCTTCTGTCTCCAACCAAGGAGGGCCTACAGCAGCAACTAGATCTTCTGCACAGATTCTGCCAGACCTGGGCCCTGACAGTAAATCTCAGTAAGACCAAAATAATGGTGTTCCAAAAAAGGTCCAGTCGACACTGTTGTCCTAGAGCACACAAAAAACTATAAATACCTTGGCCTAAACATCAGCGCCACAGGTAACTTCTACAAAGCTGTGAATGATCTGAGAGACAAGACAAGAAGGGCATTCTATGCCATCAAAAGGAACATCAAATTGGACATATCAATTAGGATCTGGCTAAAAATACTTGAATCAGTTATAGAACCCATTTCCCTTTATGGTTGTGAGGTCTGGGGGCCGCTCACCAACCATGAATTCACAAAATGGGACAATCACCAAATTGAGACTCTGCATGCAGAATTCTGCAAAAATATCCTCTGTGTACAATGTAGAACACCAAATACTGCATGCAGAGCAGAATTAAGTCGATACCCGCTAATGATAAAAATCCAGAAAAGAGCCGTTAAATTTTACAACCACCTAAAAGGAAACGATTCCCAAACCTTCCATAACAAAGCCATCACATACAGAGAGATGAACCTGGAGATGAGTCCCCTAAGCAAGCTGGTTTGGGGCTCTGTTCACAAACACTAACAGACCCCACAGAGCTCCAGGACAGCAACACAATTAGACCCAACCAAATCATGAGAAAACAAAAAGAGAATTACTTGACACATTGGAAAGAATGAACAAAATAACAGAGCAAACTAGAATGCTATTTGGCCCTGAACAGAGAGTAAACAATGGCAGAATACCTGACCACTGTGACTGACACAAACTTAAGGAAAGCTTTGACTATGTCCAAACTCAGTGAGCATAGCCTTGCTATTGAGAAAGGCCGCCGTAGGCAGACCTGGCTCTCAAGAGAAGACAGGCTATGTGAAACTGAGCTGCACTTCCTAACCTCCTGCCAAATGTATGACCATATTAGAGACACATATTTCCCTCAGATTACACAGATCCACAAAGAATTCGAAAAAACAAATCCAATTTTGATAAACTATCTACTGGGTGAAATTCCACAGTGTGCCATCACAGCAGCAAGATTTGTGACCTGTTGTCACAAGAGAAGGTCATCCAGTGAAGAACAAACACCATTGTAAATACAACCCATATTTATGCTTATTTATTTTCCCTTTTGTACTTTAACCGAAAGTGTGTGAGAGAGAGAGAGAGAGAGAGAGAGAGAGAGAGAGAGAGAGAGAGAGAGAACCAGACAAAATATAGGTTATGCCATGGGGCATACTTTAAGAGTTTCTCTCTCATACAGAGGAGACCTTGAGTTTTTCTGCTTGTTGTTTAGGAGCAGAAACACTTTCCTTTGATGGCTCGGCTCAGACACTGAGTGCTTTTTCCTTTGCTGATAACCAGCGCTATTGTTTTGGGTCTAATCAGGAACAACAGCAAGATGAGACTTAATGTACCCATGCCTGCACAAAGACTACACACACACACACACACACACACACACACACACACACACACACACACACACACACACACACACACACACACACACACACACACACACGCACACAGACACACATGCACACACACACACACACACACGCACGCACACACACCACTCATTCTCCTATGGTATTATTATTGCCTCATTTACATTGGTGAGTTGGTACAGTTACAGTAGGACAACTGATGTGATCGGACAGAGGGTTATCCAATGTTCCCTGCCCGGGCTTTGTGCATCCAAACCACGAAACGATGAAGAGGTTATTATATCAACTCATCATCAATGGATTGTCCAGTCTGACCCCGGGCAGTCTAGTGTCTAGAGGACAGCTTCAACAGTGTGAGTGTGCATGATTTATATCAAAAGTTAACCCAAAAAGCTTTGAATGCGATAGCAGTTTAATTTTCTACATCCTAATAACCCTCCTCATCTTCATAATAAAACTCACTGAATATCCCAGGCCAGCCTCTCTAGTAAAACACTGCCTCATTAGCATAAAGATAGGTTTGTTTCTTTATGCATGGCCTGGAACATGGCTTTGATAGACTGGATGCTGAATCTGTATTCATGATTCAACATGGGAGGGTTAGCTTGTAGCTGCAGTACATTGGAGCCTCTCCCTGTTCTTTAGTGTATTAGCCTGAAAACTACACTACCTCCATGAAGCCATCTCCTCCTGCTAGAATACTGATGTGTATTTGGGCCACAAGTTAACAGCATTCTGAGTGTTGGGGAGTTAAAAAAAGTATTGTTTTCTAAATATTCTGCAGCGTAACCTATTCATGCTGTGTAGCCTTCTTGATTGGGATCATACATAGGGTATGCAGATAGATGTTTTCATGAGGCACCCAAAGCAACATGTCATTAATGTCATAACTTTTTCATAACTTTTTCAGGCGCTTGCATACTGAAAGACATAGAGCTATTTCATAATGTATTGTGCCTGTCCGCCATTATGTAGGTTACCACTCACTGAAAGCTTGTAGCTGGCCACTGTGAAGTCACTTCCTGAAAGTGCCCGCATCAATTCCCATATTGCCTGCATCACTTCCCTGATTATGGTTGAGTTGCAGGAAACGAGGGCCCTCATGCGACTGTTTGTTATGATGGGGTTAAATATAGCGAGTGTTCTCGTTAACCCAGCGCCATGACATCCTGTTCATGGAGAGAACCATATCCCTGTCAGACTAACCGAAACAGCTAACTGATCATGTGGAGCTCCAGGAAGTACTCTGGTTTGTCGTTGGGCTTTGAGAATGTGAGATGTGGATTACAGGCATCTGTAGACAACATAAAGACTAAAGTGTTTTCACTTTTTTTAAATCCTGTCTGGTTGCACACTGTTCTTTAGGGTTGAAGTGTTGCCCTACAGAAGTAGTATCCAATCTCCCAGCATACTGAATAAAGGTAGAAAGTATTTATTCCTAGATATTCCCTTACCCTAGACAGTTATTTCTTTCCACACTGTGTTACTGAAGGCAACGGTTTCATGGGTATTTGTAACCATGAAATCCCACATTGCATTTCTCACTTCTGTGGTTTATTCATTGCTGTCTTGTTCTTAAAGTTTTAACACACACACACACACTCATTTCCGAGGGGAATGTTTCGTCCTCGTTTCTCCTCGTTTCTGCTGCATGCATCTGCATAATAATGCTCATCTCACACAGAGAACACTACGCAGCACTGACAAGGCACCGCCATTAAGACTGCAACAACAGCCCCCCCCTTTCACAAAACGTTCTCTTTCCACCAGAGCGAGAAGAACAGATCATGACCATAAATAGCTACAAGATAATTGTCTCATCATGTCTAAAACTGTTTCAATGAAACAGAGAACTTTCAGGACATTGGTACATGTCAGGATATTGTATTCTACTGCTCCCAGATGAGGTAATGTAATACAGTATAAGTGTCTCAGCTATAGATCTCAGGTAGATTTATTGTATTGGTCTTCAATGGCGAGAGCCCTATAATTGGTATAGCCATGGGTGTACTGTAAGTGGAATGTCCCTGTGCTCTGTGTATGGATTCTGAATAGATGTCTGTGTACAGATTGGCAGGTTAAATTGACCGACTTTGATAGGGTATGGTGGTGAGGTTGATAGATCGATATCTGGCGATATTGAAAAAGATGGTCCCCATAGGTGGATTAGAACATGGTAAAGTGGTCCTGGGCTGTGATTGAAAGGGTATTGGAGTGGATGGACAGGCTAGTTTCAGGGCTAGACAGTTCAGTCTTGACTATGATTTATCAGCCTTGAGTTTCTGTGTCTCAAGTCTCAAGCTTTTAAAATAATACTCTCAAAACAGCTTTTCTTTGCTCGCAATTCGGACTCTCCAGAAGCTTTTGGGATAGTACGGTGGAGCAGTCTCAGGTCATGCTGACATGTCAAATTGGACATCAGTCAAAGGTCTTTTGGTGTAAAGATAATACACTTTTGCAGTTTGATTGCGTAGTGCTGCAGTATCTGGTTTATAGACCATGGGCGATTCTGTGAAACCTGCTTGGACAACTTGACCCATTTCCCCTCTGCAGTTAACTCCACACCAGATGGCCTCAGTGCCTTACACAATGAAAACAGTTGGAGTTTAATCAAGACGGTAGTCTATTCCTGAATTCACAATCAAATCACTTTAGATTAGCTGTATAAAGTGCCCTTGCAGCAGCCAGAGAAAAAGGGACTGTTTCAATACAGTAACGGTATTATACTGCACTTGTTTTAAACTTGATTCAAGGTGTAAAACCTTGTGTGATGGTGGATGGGCTTAATTGTACTGGCGTGGGAAGAATAGCTGAATTATGCACATTGTTAATCAGATAAATAGAAATGTGTTCATAGAAGTGTCATTAACGGACATTGCTTTGCCGTAAAGACCACAATGATCATCATTGATTGTATGTTGTGTTAATCTCATTAATACTGAAGAGGTTTCATGTCAACAATATTTTTTCTTTGTATGGTCATGTTATTTTAATCAGGATTCATTTGGTGCAGAAAAAAATCATTACCCTCTAATGAGTTGAAGTATGTCACTCAACACTCATACACACTGACTGCACACACACACAGACACGCACACACACACAGACACACATACACACACAGACACACATACACACACAGACACACATACACACACAGACACACATACACACACAGACCGCACACACACACAGACACGCATACACACACAGACACGCACACACACACAGACACACATACACACACAGACCGCACACACACACACAGACACGCACACACACACAGACACGCATACACACACAGACACGCACACACACACAGACACGCACACACACACAGACACGCATACACACACAGACACGCACACACACACAGACACACATACACACACAGACCGCACACACACACAGACACGCACACACACACAGACACGCATACACACACAGACACGCACACACACACAGACACGCATACACACACAGACACGCACACACACACAGACACGCACACACACACAGACACGCATACACACACAGACACGCACACACACACAGACACACATACACACACAGACCGCACACACACACAGACACGCACACACACACAGACACGCATACACACACAGACACGCACACACACACAGACACGCAGACACACACACACAGACACTCATACACACACAGACTGCACACACACACACAGACACGCACACACACAGACACGCATACACACACAGACCGCACACACACACAGACACGCACACACACACAGACTGCACACACACACAGACACGCACACACACACAGACACACATACACACACAGACCGCACACACACACAGACACGCACACACACACAGACACACATACACACACAGACCGCACACACACACAGACACGCACACACACACAGACACACATACACACACAGACTGCACACACACACAGACACGCAGACACACACACACAGACTCTCATACACACACAGACTGCACACACACACAGACACGCACACACACAGACACGCATACACACACAGACCGCACACACACACAGACACGCACACACACACAGACTGCACACACACACAGACACGCACACACACACAGACACACATACACACACAGACCGCACACACACACAGACACGCACACACACACAGACACACATACACACACAGACACGCACACAAACACGCAGACACACACACACAGACACTCATACACACACAGACCGCACACACACACAGACACACACAGACACGCATACACACACTGACCGCACACACACACAGACACGCACACACACACAGACACGCACACACACAGACACACATACACACACAGCCACGCACACACACACAGACACGCAGACACACACAGACACGCACACACACAGACACGCACACAGACACACACAGACATGCACACATGCACACGGACACACGCACGCAGACACACGCAGACACACGCGCGCACAAACACACACACACCCACACACACACACACACACACACACACACACACACACACACACACACACACAAAGGCTGTACTGTCTGAAATAAGTAAAGAGAATATGTATTTTTTAAGTCTGTTCACTATCAGTGAGCATAGCATAAACCACAGTCTCTGTACAGCACATTATTCTGTAGAGCCAGGCCTGGCCTCTCCCTTCATAGGTAAAACAAATTATTGAAGGAACTCTAGTGAATTATGTAAGACTATGTCATAATCTCTGTGTTGATGTGAGGTCGAAACGATCTTCAGTAATTTAACTGTCTCAGAGTTGAGCTCGGGCTGTAGGCCTACTTTCTTAGTGGAATACTGCTATATACAAGATGGTAAACCCCGAGTAGACCACCTCACCCTTCCCTTACCCTGTCCAGGAAATCGACTACTAAATATTACATCACTTCCCATGAAAATGACATATAGCTTTCCTCCAACTGGAGTGAGGTGTCATCAAAGGGAGGATGGATAGATCATGATCTGTTTTGATTCAACACATTATAGAATTATGAAATCATTTATTTTAGGTGGGATTTTATATTGAAAGTACAAAAGGACATTATTATTAGCACAAAATGATTCTGCTGCTCTGTCGTTCGCTGCATACTTTAGTCTGAGACTGACATCGATGAAGTCGTTTGTGGTGACGAGGGGCACAAAGGAGGTTGTTCAAAAACAATGTCTTCTGCGATTGGATCGTCTCTAACCAATCAGTGTATCAAAGCCAATGACACATTTTCAAACCGCCACTTTACCCACGTGTGTTCTGGCTCTGGTCCAACCCATTGGATTCTGGACCAATCAGATAGCCCCGATTGTGTTTGCATTCGGTGAAGGGTCAGACTCATTGCAGAGAAAAGCTAAGCAAGGAGTCTGGGTATCCAGGGAAACTTCAGAGATGCTCTCCTCTGTGAGTGAAACCATGCTGTAGCTACATACAGTGCATTCGGAAAGTATTCAGACCCCTTGACTTTTTCCACATTTTGTGGGAAAAATGTATTAAATAACAGTCTACACACAGTACCCCATAATGAAAAAGTGAAAACAGGTTTTTAGAAATTTGTGCACATTTATAAAAAAGCAAAAAACAAAAATACCATATTTACATAAGTATTCAGACCCGTCGCTATGAGACTCGAAACTGAGAAAAAAAGGCTCATGACAGCTTGCTTGGAGTTTGCCAAAAGGCATCTAAAGACTCTCAGACTATGAGAAACATGGTGATGGCAGCAGCATGCTGTGGGGATGTTTTTGGGGCTGTTTTTTTTTTAGCGGCAGGGACTGGGACACTAGTCAGGATGGGGGGCAGGAAGAACGGAGCAAAGAACAGAGAGATCCTTGATGAAAACCTGCTCCAGAGCACTCAGGACCTCAGACTGGGGCGAAGGTTCACCTTCCAACTGGACAACGACCCTAAGCACACAGTCAAGATAACGCAGGAGTGGCTTTGGGTGAAGTCTCTGAATGTCCTTGAGTGGCCCAGCCAGAGCCCGGACTTGAACCCGACCGAACATCTCTGGTGAGACCTGAAAATAGCTGTGCAGCCACGCTTCCCATCCAACCTGAGAGGATCTGCAGAGAAGAATGGAAGAAACTCCACAAATACAGGTGTACTAAGCTTGTAGTGTCAAACCCAAGAAGACTCAAGGCTGTAATCGCTGCCAAAGTTGCTTCAACAAGTACTGGGTAAAGGGTATGAATACTTATATAAATGTGATATTTCTGTGTTTTATTTGTAATAAATTAGCAAAAATGTGTAAAAATACTTTTTTGCTTTGTCATTAAGGGATATTGTGTGTAGATTGATGAGGGAAAAAAACAATTGAATCCATTTTAGAATAAGGCTGCAACGTAACAAAAACAAAAAAGTCAAGGAGTCTGACTTTTTGAATGCACTGTATTTTATCTCATCCTAGATGTGTTCATCCTCTGTGTCCATGGCAACAGTCAGGAGGAATCATGGGATATGGTTAGGAGGACTGCGGGATGACCCTGCTCACCAAGCTAGTCGCCGTGGTTTTACAGTGAAGGACCATGGGAGTCAATATCTTGTCTTTAATTGAGCTCTTGGCCCTTCTTAATGCGGTCAGAGCATATCTGTCATTTTTAACGAGCACATCATACCTCCATTTAAGGAAGGCTGCCGCTCTGTAAAAGACTATGTAAGAACAGAGAGAGAGAAAAGGGAAGACAGAAGGGAGAGAGAGAAGGGAGAGAGAGAAGGGGAGAGAGAAGGGAGGGAGAGAAGGGAAGACAGAAGGGAGAGAGAGAAGGGGGAGAAAGAAGGGAGAGAGAGAAGGGAGAGAGAGAGAGAGAAGGGAGAGAGAGAAGGGAGGGAGAGAAGGGAGAGAGGGGAGGGAGAGAAGGGAGGTAGAGAAGGGAGAGAGAGAAGGAAGGGAGAGAAGGGAGAGAGAGAAGGAAGGGAGAGAAGGGAGAGAGAGAAGGGAGAGAGAATAAAGGGAGAGAAGGGAGAGAGAGAAGGGAGGGAGAGAAATGAGGGAGAGAGGGGAGAGAGAAAAGGGAGGGAGAGAAGGGAGAGAGAAGGAGAGAGAGAGAAGCGAGGGAGAGAAGGGAGGGAGGGAGAGAAGGGAGGAGAGAGAGAAGGGAGGGAGGGAGAGAAGGGTGGGAGGGAGAGAAGAGAGAGAGAGAAGGGAGGGAGGGAGAGAAGCGTGGGAGGGAGAGAAGAGAGAGAGAGAAGGGAGGGAGATAAGGTGAGAGAGAAGTAAGCTTGAGGATGTTTTGAGACCATAAGACTGTTGAATAGTCATTTGCGGAGGCCTCTGTCCAAAATGTGATGCATTTCTATAGCTATCTATATACTGTACTGTGGGTGTACTGTAGGTGTCTGGTGCCAGTCAGGTTAATTCCATTGGTACTGTATACAACAGTGAGCACCACATGGGATTTGAACCAGAAACCTTCTGGTTATGAGTTCATCTGCTTTGGGAAAGGGGAGGGACAGTTAGCACATTGGGTTGTGGAACCATCTAGGAAGGTTTGAGAAGCAAACCAAGAACCAAGCAACACTCATCCAATATTGTTTTTTGTACTTCAATTATTGTATTTAATTTGCAAACATGAATCTTATCTCTGCCAATTCACATTTGTGTAGATACACGTACACTGAGTGTGAAAAGAGAACAAATTTCCATGACAACAGCAAAGATGGCTTAGATTGGCTCGTTCCTTCACCCTAAAGAACAATCTGGTTTTCTTTACCTTCACTATGGGTCTATGGCTCTATGACTCTATGGTGCTTAGCTCTATGGTTAAGCAGTCAGGTGGTTAACTCAACATAGGCCATTGGACTTCCTTCCCACTGTTGACCACCATTCATTTATGCCTCCCAGCATTTGCCCCAACTCATAGTGTGTTTCAGTCAGACTCACCGTATTTATACCTGTGCTATATTTGGTTATTGGACTCCATTACCTAAATATCATCATGCATGAGTCATACTGTAACTCATTAAAGGTCATGATGCGCACGAACATGAAGTATGATGAAACATTCTCTCCTGCGATATTCTGGGCCATGGGTGAGTGATACTAACCTGCCCCAATATATCTACATCAAGCCATCTTCCAAACTACCTTCTCCATTAGATGATGGTGATTCCTTAGCTATATGTTTATAAACAGTCTTCCATTTAGTTTCAATCAGGAAGTTAGTGTTGATTCATTGGGGTCATGTGACTGTTAAAATGGCTGTCCTGGGACGTGGTAATGGGGATCGTAATGGCGACGCTGAATTATAAATGATGAGGTTGAGATCTTAAATCGAACCTGGTGCAATTATTGTCAACATGAATAGTTAACCACACATGTGGGTTTTATAGGCATGACTGTCTCTGAATGTGTATTTCCTACAGTATGTGTACAAGTAGTGTCTGTCTGACTGTTCACCCTCCCCCCGTATGTTTTTTTTGTGTGTTCAGTAGATTCTTATTGGTAGAGGATTCTTCACTGTGTGTTTCCTCAGAGGTAAACTCAATTTGAATTCATGCCACCACAGCTAAAACCAAACTTGGACACATTTGTGTGTCAAATGCGTGTCCTCTGTAATGTTCCAGATCATTCCATGCGTTACATTAACTCCATACTGTGGTGTGATGCTTCAGTGTTCTACTGTAAGCTATCTAAGTTTCATCATCACAGTGGGTGTGTGACTACTTAGCTGTGTCACATTAAGACCATGCTGTGGCTTCTCTTCTCACCCCAGGCTTTTCTAGCAGAGGGGAACAGATTTAGAACTAACTGATGTAGCTACATTATCTCTGGTGTACTTGGACAGTGACTACCCTCGTGAAAAAGTACTTCTGAATTACTACTCAACACTACTACACAAGATCTACAAAACCTACTGTTTTTACGACTTGGTTGCTATTGAAATGTTCAGTAAACAAGTTGTGATTTATGTAGTAATTGAAGTAGTAATGAGAGATACTATAAATTGGGATGTTTCACTACGGATTAACACTATATCTCTCCTACTCAAATCACTAGAGAATTCTCCCTTAATGACAACTAACTGTGCAACTACTTTTGGGTATCTACTACTTAAAACCCTAGAACATACCTACACAATTCCTACATGTTCACTATTGAATTACCACGTAATGCTTACACATTACTGCTGTGTGCCTACTCAATCCCTATTGACATGTACATGGTATTTCCTCAAGATTCTAACTGTATTATATCATCAAACAATAAATAATAAGCTGATACAGACTTTATTGCGATTAATTTTTTAGAAATGAAATACTACGGAAAGCATTCAGACCCCTCGACTTTGTTACGTTACAGCCTTATTCTAAAATGGATTAAATAAAAACAATTCCTCAGCAATCTACACACAATACCCCATAATGACAATTTTTGCAAATGTATTACCAATAAAAAACAGAGATACCTTATTTACACAAGTTTTCAGACCCTTTGCTATGAGACTCGAAATTGAGCTCAGGTGCATCCTGTTTCCATTGATCATCCTTGAGATGTATCTACAACTTGATTGGAGTCCACCTGTGGTAAATTCAATTGATTGGACATGATTTGGAAAGGCACACAGCTGTCTATATAAGGTCCCACAGTTGACAGTGCGTGTCAGAGCAAAAACCAAGATAAGAGGTCAAATAAATTGTCCATAGAGCTCAGAGACAGGATTGTGTCGAAGCACAGATCTGGGGAAGGATACCAAAACATTTCTGCAGCAATGAAGGTCCCCTAGAACATGGTGGCCTCCATCATCCTTAAATGGAATAAGTTTGGAACCTCCAAGACTCTTCCTAGAGCTGACCACCCGGCCAAACTGAGCAATCGGGAGAGAAGGGCCTTGGTCAGGGAGGTGACCACGAACCCGATGGTCACTCTGACAGAGCTCTGGAGTTCCTCTGTGGAGATGGGACAGCCTTCCAGAAGGACAACCATCTCTGCAGCAGTCCACCAATCAGGCCTTTATGGTAGAGTTGCCAGACGGAAGCCACTCCTCAGTAAAAGGCACATGACTGCCCGCTTGGAGTTTGCCAAAAGGCACCTAAAGACTCTCAGACCATGAGAGATTCTCAAACAAGATTCTCTGGTCTGATGAATCCAAGATTGAACCCTTTGGCCTGAATGCCAAGCGTCACGTCTGGAGGAAACCTGGCACCATTCCTAATGTGAAACGTGGTGGTGGGAGCATCATGATGTGGGAATGTTTTTCAGCTACAGAGACTGGGAGACTAGTCAAGATCGAGGTAAAGATATACGGAGCAAAGAACAGAGAGATCCTTGATGAAAACCCACTCCAGAGCACTCAGGACCTCAGACTGGGGCGAAGGTTCACCTTCCAACAGGACAACGACCCTAAGCACACAGCCAAGACAACGCAGGAGTGGCTTCGGGACAAGTCTCTGAATGTCCTTGAGTGGCCCAGCCAAAGCCCGTACTTGAACCCAATCGAACATCTCTGGTGAGACCTGAAAATAGCTGTGCAGCGACACTCCCCATCCAACCTGACAGCTTGAGAGGATCTGCAGAGAAGAATGAAAGAAACAGGTGTGGCAAGCTTGTAGAGTCATACCCAAGAAGACTCGAGGCTATAATCGCTGCCAAAGGTGCTTCAACAAAGTTCTGAGTAGAGGGTCTGGATACTTATGTAAATGTGATATTTCAGTTATTTTTTTAATAGATTTGCAAACATTTCTAAACATCTGTTATTGCTTTGACATTATGAGGTTGCTGCCACATTTCTCCACCATGTAACCGTTTAGAAAATAAAAACAAGCACCAATTATAATCCATAATCAATCATCTGCTAACAGAGGTCACATAACACAACACAGAAAAACATTTGGTTAACAATGTTAATCTTACCGACAATGGCCTCCAGACTTCTTATGTCGTGGGTCTCTTTGGCAACTGGCCAAAAGAGGTAAGTAGAATGGGTAAGTATACCAATTTGAACATACTGTATATTTGCATACAAACACACATACTTATTAGATAGCATGACAAAAACAGAGGCTACATATGTAGCTACATTTCAATGGGGCTAGCAAACAGCTAGGCTAAACTCAATTAATCTCTATGTCAACGGCTAATGGCTAAGACCATTTTGGCTAGCAATCTTTTTTTGGTGGGTGATGAACAGCTAAACAACAACTTGAAAGTAAAACATAAAGGAAAGGTAAACACATAGATGGTGCCAGCATAAGTGCTATGAAAGACAGGATGAGGAAGGATGGAAGATGGATCCTGTATTTAACTAGGCAAGTCAGTTAAGAACTAATTCTTATTTACTTTATTCTTATTTATTTATGACTGCCTACCGGGGAATGGGCAGAAGGACAGATTTATACATTGTCAGCTCGGGGATTCAATCCAGTAACATTTCGGTTACTGGCCCAACGCTCTAACCAGTACGCTACCTGCTGCCCCAAGATGATTACATTCAGGATTGTCAAAGAGGGTGGTTGATGGCCAGAAGCAGGATATTTACAAGATGCCCAAGGAACCACTCTGTTCAATCCCTTCAGTGTTTCTGTCTGTTGGTTTGCTTGATAAGTGTGAGGCTCTTGATAAGTGTTTGGCTCTTGATAAGTGTGAGGCTCTTGATAAGTGTGTCCATGCTTGTCCACTCTGTCTGTTAGTGAGACTGACACCTCTGACTCTAGGGCAATTGGCAGCACCGAGTGTGGGTTAATAGCACCACACACACACCATACAGTAGCAGGTGGAACCCTAGGTTTTAGTAATGGGACAGGCCTGATGGATCACTGCTCTAAGTAAAAACAGACCGATGTGCTGTCGGAGAGAGCAGGAGGAGAGAGGATCAGCAAGGGGTGTTTGAGCTTTAAACAGCCTCTCCTCTCACACACCAGCACTGGCAGACACTTACTTAGTTCAACGTTACAACAGACAAGACTGAGAAGACTGATAAAAATAGCTACTTATCTCAGCTCTGTCTTGCTGTTGTACCTTTGACAGTCGAAGACAGCCAATTAGAGGTGTGATAACTGGGACCTAACAGTTCTCAGGAAAACATGAAGCAATGCATGATTCTGTCAATATGATGTGCGTCCTAAGTAAGTCCCAACTACCACACTTACAAACAAGGCCATTCCAGAGCTATTCAAAGTAGCTGGCAGTACAGGGGAACAACTGTAATCATGATGGGGTTGCAACTTCTATTCTGCTATTAGAAATGACTCGGCAGCACAAGTTGGGTTTATCTTGAAGAAATCATATTCAGGTTTTCTGGCATTTTCAATTGTACATGTTGCTGGTGGTGTTGCTTCACTGTTGGATTGAATGTTTTTTTCTTACTTAGTCAAACAAGTATTTCGATGTTGTATGGCCCAGTAAGAGAGGGATGATGGGCTTTTGTGAATTGCCTGTTGTGTTTAATGATTGACCTGAAATACCTTTAAACCGGTCAGTCAAATGATTTCCTTGGAAACTGTAGATGTTGTGGTTGCATCAATATAGGCTGTGGTTGTGCAGCCTGTTAAACAGTCTCATAGTGTTTGCAAATCCTTAATTAGTTCTTCTCTCCCCTCAGATGTTCCGATGGCCGATCGCCAGTAGAGTGGATGAAAACGAGATACTGGAGCTTCAAGTGTTCAACTACAGCAAAATCTTCACCAACAGGTCAGTTACTATAAACACAGTATTGTAACATACCTACCACTACTAACAAAACTTAAACCAACAGGTCAGTTACTATAAACACAGTATTGTAACATACCTACCACTACTAACAAAACTTAAACCAACAGGTCAGTCCCAACATGCTCAAGACACACTCCAACGACGAGTCAGAGGCAATAATACTCATAACACACTCCAACAGGCCACCAGACTAACCAGGATCTAACTAGGAGTTGCAACGTAGAGGGAAGGATACCAGCACCCTTCCAACACTTTTCACCTGCCATCCTCAGACTTACATAATGCTGTAAATAATGTAGCTGAAGGCACTTCAGATAGACAATCAGCTCCTAACGCTTCTTGACTATGAGGTGATAGATTGACTCAATTAAACGTGTGATAGGCTGCAGACCGCAGGGCAGGATTAAGTCAAATCCTTAAATTGAGGATTCACGTTTTAGCAGACTCTCTTATCCAGAGCGATTTACAGTAGAAATTAGGATTAAGTTTCTTGCTTGGGGATTCAAAGTGTAGTGGCTCAGGGATTCAAACCAGCAACATTTCACTTACTGGCCCAACACTCTTAACCGCTAGGCTATCTGTTGCCCCCATTTGAGAGGAACGTTGTAGCACCAGTGGTTAAAGACTATATAGCTTCTCTACCTATCTCTATGGTTAAATATCATCACTTTGGAAGCTTTTATCTTTCTACTGGATGGATATAGCCCTTGTAGAAGGATGGTTTAAGTTAGTGCATTTATGCTGTTAGATGTCATAAAGCTAGTGAGTACATTGTCAACCTCTGTTAGCTAGACTGGATTCATCCCATCAGATCAGATCTACCAGCTGCCCAGTGGGCTGACTGCTGTGTCCCGAGTCCTCAAATTGGGCTTCCCACGCAGGAACCCTGTGTGTGTGTGTGACATTGTTTGTTTGTCTCAGCCACATAAAGCACTCTGACTGCTCTGTCTATCGCTTTCACATCAACGCAACTATGTAGTGGCATCAAGCCAATTCTACTGTCCTATTGAATTCTATGGAAACCATTAATGATACAGAGACAGAGAACAGACAGACAGCTTGGTCCTATTCTCAACAAGTCCAGGTTCAAGGATTTGATTGAAAATCATTATTTTGTATTAGATAGTCTGAATGTGTTTACTTGGTTTTCGTGTCATCAATATGGACCATGTGCACAGATATATTATTTTCATACGTATTGGCATGTCATTAACATCTGAGAGTACAGCTGTGCAGTTGCCTAGCTCCTAGACAGTTCTGATGCCTACGAGAAGAGCCTTGCTGTGTTTGTGCCGTGTGTTGCTCTGTAGCTACAATGGCTGGCGCATCTTCACAAACACAAAGCATCAGTTAATATACAAAAGATGCTGCAGATAACACACCAACACACACCTAACAAGGGCGGTTGGTAAATCATTGAAGGTCACCCCTAGCATATGTTATTCTTCTCACACCTGCCCCATATGTCCACAGAACGCCTCATTACAAAAGTAACCAATACCCTTCATGGCTACTGGTTGATGACCTCATGGCCTGATGACTGTCAATAGTCACCATGTCATTACGGCTGGCAGGCCATGTCACAGCGGGTTCAGAGCAGAATGGAGAAGGAGTAGAGGGATGACGAGGGTCATGTTACCAAAATAAAAAGAGTTGAGGGATAACAATGATGACACACACACACACACACACACACATACACACAAACACACACACACACATGCTCGCTCGCACACACACATACACACAAACACACACACGCTCACACACACACATACACACGCACACACACACACACACACACACACCCTGGCCAGTCATATGCAGGGTTTCTAAACTGTAATATATTCTTATATACTATTGATGCACCAATGGGAGACACTGCAGTTTATTACGAGCCAAAACATTGTTGCTGCTTACATTTTTTCCTCCAATTTAATTTATGTTAAGGGATGTGAGTGTGTCTGTATAAAGTCCTTACTCCACAAAGCCTTCCACAGTGAGATAAGACTGTGTATAATTCATGTGTATCTTCTCTTCCCAAACAGAGCTCCTCTCTGCCTTCGCCTCCGCCCCCCCCCTCGCCCCCCCCCCTCTCTCCCTCACTCCATTTCTCCCACAGACTGCAATTCATTCAATTCATGCCTTCATCCCTTGTATCCCTCACATCCTCTGTTTCAGTTGATTCTCTACCTTCATTTTTCTGTCTGTCTATACTTATCGGCAAACCTTAAACCTTTCAGTTTATTACATTTCACCATCTGTCCTCGTTAATTTTCCTCACATTCTCCCTCTTTCATTCTTCATTCCGCAACGTCTCTATTCATCATTCCATCTTTCTCCTTTTCTGTTCTGTCATCCCTTTCATCATTATTTCATAACTCCCTTCTCCTCACTCCTCCATCCCCCAATACTTCTCTGTCCTTGGTAAAGTGCAGAGGGTCGTTTTCATTCCCCTCACATCGAGCACTCATCAACACACAGTTACTGTCTCTAAACTTTGCACAGTGGCACAGCCACACCATAAAAATAACCACACAGGTACAGGGGTGGCAGACAATATAGGGGAGGAGCTAGGAGCGAGAGAGAGAGAGAGAGAGGGGGGGGGGGGGGGGGGGGGGGGTGCGGATGTGGGCATGTGTGTTATTCATGTCTAGCTGGCCAACAGGGGGAACTGCTTAATAATATGACAATCAAAAGTAAATCAGTTTAAAGCTTAATTTCTCCTTCTTACCAAGAGCATACAGTACAGTCATTTCCAAGAGAGAATACTAAACAGCCTGTGGTTTGTTTTCATATTCCAAGGTCTTCTCTACAGTCATTTCTTCTAAGAGCAAAACATATTCTTGTAGTCAAGCCTTAAGGAAGTTTTATTTTCTGTAACCCAATCTCTATGTTTTATGTAAATGGCATGCTATACAGTAGAATGGTTCAGACAAACAGCAAATCACTTACCCCTATCCAGCTGTTCCCGTCCATGTAGCCTGCTGCAACAGGTCACTGCCAAAATAAAGGAAACCCCAACATAAAATGTCTTAATAGGGCGTTGGGCATCCATGAGCTGCCAGAACAGCTTCAATGCCCCTTGGCATAGATTCTGTGTCTGGATCTTCCTGTGTAGAAGCACCCCATGCTTTCAATAAGCTTTGTATCTCTTGCTTATTCAAGTGTTTCCTTTATTTTCTCAGTTACCTGCAGAATGGAAGGACGTATCACTCGAGTCGCAACAAAATGGAATTTCATGTGTTCTTCATCACTGTACTGAGAACTTTGCCCTTTATAAAACAATGTATTTGGGTGTTTTTGAAGCCTTTGTTTGTGGGGTTTTCTTTGTGTAAGAAATACAACTTCTCCTTTAATTGCATTCATTGCCTGATGGAAGCTAGCACACTTCAGACTTTGAGGGTTGATCTAGATTAGAAAAATGAAATTGACTTGAGAATGAATAAAGAGAGGAACTCTGCTTTGAATTATGAAGTAGGTGAAAGTAAATTGTTTGGCAGGCAAGGATCAATAATGAATGGCACCTTTTGAAGAGCCAAAAAGTGAGCCAGAACCTGATAGGCTGTTCTTATTCTATTATTCAGGAGTACACAGGAGTGGCTGAAAGGGACTAACAAACAGTTCACTTTTCTGAGGAGGTATCGATCACCGTTATGATAACAAAAGGACAGAGTAGGAAAGAGATAAAGATGGGGGAGGATAGAGGAGAGGCTTGGAAAAGAGAGAACAGTAGAGGAGGGTACATTAATAGTTTTTAGTTTCTTGTAAAAAATAGAAAAACTATACTCCATAGAGAATCATCCTAGGTATTTTGGCTATGAGCCCAAAAGGGACATACCATATGGTGTTATTCAGTGTGGGAAGACTTAGCTACTTCCAGATGAAGCCTGGCTGTATGTGCTGGAGGTGGAATGATTAGTTACAGTGAGGATCACATCTGGAGTAGGATTCTGTTTCTGTCTCCATGACGTTTGTCCTCTATTGGATTATATGTCTGTGCTGGCTGTTTACTTCATTTGGCTGCAGTTGTTATTATTGTTACACTTCAGTTTCTGCTACATATTGCATCCATCTCTCAGGAGGGAGGGGAAAGTGAGAGAACAGAGAGAGAGAAAGAGAGAAGGGAGAGAGGGGGCAAAGCAGAGAGAGATAGAGAGATAGAGAAAGAGAGATAGAGAAAGAGAGAGCGAGAGAGAGAGAGAGAGAGAGAGAGAGAGAGAGAGAGAAATATACATGGGTGGGGAAGGGAAAGGGGAGACAGAGCTAGAGAGTAGTCGGAGTGATAAACACAATGATGGTTTGTGATTGGTCTTCTACTGATAGGATCTAATAGCCATGGCTATTAATGTCACTGCCTCTCTCTCTCTCTCTCTCTCTCTCTCTCTCCGTCTCTCTCTCTCTCTCTCTCTCTCTCTCTCTCTCTCTCTCTCTCTCTCTCTCTCTCTCTCTCTTTCTCTCTCTCTCCGTCTCTCTCTCTCTCTTTCTCTCTCTCTCTCTCTCAATTAAATTCAAGGGGCTTTATTGGCATGGGAAACACATGTTAACATTGCCAGAGCAAGTGAAGTAGATAATATACAAAAGTTAAATAAACAATAAAGATTTACAGTGAACATTACACTCAGACGTTCCAAAATAATAAAGACATGAATAAAGAGAAGAATAAAGACATGTCATATTATGTTTAAATACAGTGTTGTAACGATTGTCAAATAGTTAAAGTACAAAAGGGAAAATAAATAAACATAAATATGGGTATGGGTATTTACAATGGTGTTTGTTCTTCACTTGGCAGGAGGTTAGGAAGTGCAGCTCAGTTTCCACTTCATTTTGTGAGCAGTGTGCACATAGCCTGTCTTCTCTTGAGAGCCAGGTCTGCCTACGGCGGCCTTTCTCAATAGCAAGGCTCTGCTCACTGAGTCTGTACATAGTCAAAGCTTTCCTTAAGTTTGTGTCAGTCACAGTGGTCAGGTATTCTGCCATTGTGTACTCTCTGTTTAGTTTTTTTTTTTTTTTTTTTTTCACAACTCCTGACATTTAATCCTAGTAAAGATGCCCTGTCTTAGGCCAGTTAGGATCACCACTTTATTTTGAGAATGTGAAATGTCAGAATAATGGTAGAGAAAATTATTTATTTCAGCTTTTTTTCCTTTCATCACATTCCCAGTGGGTCAGCAGTTTACATACACTCAATTAGTATTTGGTAGCATTGGCTTTATATTGTTTAACTTGGATTAAACATCTCAGTTAGCCTTCCACAAGTTTCCCAAAATACAGTGGGGCAAAAAAGTACTTAGTCAGCCACCAATTGTGCAAGTTCTCCCACTTAAAAAGATGAGAGAGGCCTGTAATTTTCATCATATGTACACTTCCACTATGACAGACAAACTCGTTGTGTTTGGAGGACAAATAATGCTGAGTTGCATCCAAAGAACACCATACCCACTGTGAAGCATGTGGGTGGAAACATCATGCTTGGGGGCTGTTTTTCTGCAAAGGGACCAGGACGACTGATCGACTGTAAAGGAAAGAATGAATGGGGCCATGTATCGTGAGATTTTGAGTGAAAACCTCCTTCCATCAGCAAGGGCATTGAAGATGAAACGTGGCTGGGTCTTTCAGCATGACAATGATCCCAAACACACCGCCCGGGCAACAAAGGAGTGGCTTCGTAAGAAGCATTTCAAGGTCCTGGAGTGGCCTAGCCAGTCTCCAGATCTCAACCCATAGAAAATCTTTGGAGGGAGTTGAAATCCATGTTGCCCAGCAACAGCCCCAAAACATCACTGCTCTAGAGGAGATCTGCATGGAGGAATGGGCCAAAATACCAGCAACAGTGTGTGAAAATCTTGTGAAGACTTACAGAAAACGTTTGACCTCTGTCATTGCCAACAAAGGGTATATAACAAAGTATTGAGATAAACTTTTGTTATTGACCAAATACTTATTTTCCACCATAATTTGCAAATAAATTCATTAAAAATTCTACAATGTGATTTTCTGGATTTTTTCCCCTAATTTTGTCTGTCATAGTTGAAGTGTACCTATGATGAACATTACAGGCCTCTCTCATCTTTTTAAGTGGGAGAACTTGCACAATTGGTGGCTGAATAAATACTTTTTTTGCCCCACTGTGAGTTGGGTGAATTTTAGCCCATTCCTCCTGACAGAGATGGTGTAACTGAATCAGGTTTGTAGGCCTCCTTGCTCGCACATGCTTTTTCAGTTCTGCCCGTAATTTTCTATAGGATTGAGGTCAGGGCTTTGTGATGGCAATTCCAATATCTTGACTTTCTTGACTTTGTTGTCCTTAAGCCATAACTTTGGAAGTACGCTTGGGGTCATTGTCCATTTGGAAGACCCATTTGTGACCAAGCTTTAACTTCCTGACTGATGTCTTGAGATGTTGCTTCAATATATCCACAGAATTTTCCGTCCTCATGATTCCATTTATTTTGTGAAGTGCACCAGTCCCTTATGCAGCAAAGCACCCCCACAACATGATGCTGCCACGCCTGTGCTTCACGGTTGAGATGGTGTTCTTCGACTTGCAGGCCTCCCCCTTTTTCCTCCAAACATAACAATGGTCATTATGGCCAAACAGTTCTATTTTTGTTTTATCAGACCAGAGGACATTTCTCCGAAAAGTACGATCTTTGTCCCCATGTGCAGTTACAAACCATAGTCTGGCTTTTTTTATGCCGATTTTGGAGCATTGGCTTCTTCCTTGCTGAGTGGCCTTTCAGGCTATGTCAATATAGGACTCGTTTTACTGTGGATATAGATACTTTTGTACCTGTTTCCTCCATCTTCACATGGTCCTTTGCTGTTGTTCTGGGATTGATTTGCACTTTTTGCACCAAAGTACATTCATCTCTAGGAGACATTCTGTCTCCTTCCTGAGCGGTATGACATCTACATGGTCCCATGGTGTTTACACTTGCGTACTATTGTTTGTACAGATGAACTTGGTACTTCAGGCATTTGGAAATTGCTCCCAAGGATGAACCAGATTTGTGGAGGTCTACAATTTTTTTTCCTGAGGTCTTGGCTGATTTATTTTGATTTTCCCATGATGTCAAGCAAAGAGGCACTGAGTTTGAAGGTAGGCCGTGAAATACATCCACAGGTACACCTTCAATTGACTCAAATAATGTCAATTAGCTTATCAGAAGCTTCTAAAGCCATGACAGCATTTTCTGGAATTCTACAAGCTGTTTAAAGGCATTGTCAACTTAGTGTATGTAAACTTCTGACCCACTGGAATTGTGATACAGTGAATTATAATTTAAATAATCTGTCTGTAAACAATTGTCGGAAAAATGACTTGTGTCCTGCACAAAGTATATGTCCTAACCAACTTGCCAAATCTATAGTTGGTTAACAAGAAATTTGCGGAGTGGTTGAAAAAAGAGTTTTAATGACTCCAACAGAAGTATATGTAAACTTCTGACTTCAACTGTAAGTTTGAGAGCGATGTCCTTTAGGGTCTGGGTGAAGGTGGGCACTGCTGCCTTGTATCGGTGGACCTGGTCATAAAGGCTGTTCATGTCCAGGGTGGAGTGGTGGGTCAGGTATACATTACTGGTCATAAAGGCTGTTCAAGTCCAGGGTGGAGTGGTGGGTCAGGTAAACATTTGGTTTTGAGGCACAGTCACGGGAAATACTTGCGTTTACCCGCTGTATGGTAGCAGGGTGGAAGTCTTTTCGTGGTAGCAGGGTGGATAGTTAGGGAAAGTAGAACAAGCTTTTTCTATCACTCCCTTGAGTTCTTTGGCCACCCTTTCCTGCTAGGCTCTGAGGTCGTTTGTGCCTGTGTGTATTATTATGTGGCTAGGTGTCACGTCCTGACCTTAGTTCCTTTTTTATGTCTCTATTTTGGTTTGGTCAGGGCGTGAGTTGGGGTGGGAATTCTATGTTTTTCATTCTATGTTTTGTTCTGTGTGTTGTATTTCTATGTGTTTGGCCTGGTATGGTTCCCAATCAGAGGCAGCTGTCCATCGTTGTCTCTGATTGAGAACCATACTTCGGTAGCCTGTACCCACCTGTGTTTGTGGGTAGTTGCTTTCTGTTTCGTGTCGTTCACACTCTTTGTTGTTTTTGTCATTCAGTGTTCAGTTTATTTAGTTAAATTTACTATGAACACTTACCACGCTGCGTGTTGGTCCGATGATTCCTATTCCTCATCTTTAGACGAAGAGGAGAGCCGTTACACTAGGTGAACCTAGTTGGTCCTCAGACAGAAGGTCTAGGGCGTGCTGGGTGTTTGGACACCAGCTTTTAGACACACTGTGTTTGGGAAAACATTTTTTTTTTTGTATATATTTCCCATTTGAGTCCATAAGGAGTACAATATGTGTCTTGTGTATGTCCTCAGTGGGTGTGAAAGGGTTGTCAGGAGGGCTATCTGGGTGGCTGACACAGGGGGGTGCTCAGAGGGGGTGAAATCCCCTGGGCTTGGGGTTCTTCATTTGTTTGTCCCGCTAGGATTTCGAGGCTATGGTCAGGCTCTGGGGTGGACTGTTTCGCTGTGGTGTTGAGACTTGTTGGGAGCTGAGGTGGGCTGTTCTGCTGGCTTCTCTGCGGGGGTGGCCACCTCTCTAGTGGGTTGTTCTCTGTCACACGCCATCCCCCTCACCCTCTCCTCCAGCAGTCTGATCCTCTCCTCTAGTGCTCTGTTCTTCTCCTGCTCATGCTTTTTATCATGTTAAAGTTGTCTCACCACAGTCCTAAGTGCAGATACAGTATGTCTCTCTCCACCTCCAGCTCTCCAGGTCTGGTTAAGGGGGTGTTGTTGTACTGGACTGTTGTCTGGGTCTGTGCTGACTGGAGTGTAATCACCTGCTGTTCCAGCTCCACATGCTTTACCTCCAGCTGGGTAAATATATCCTTCATTTCAATGAGGGAGTAGTACTCTGTGCTGGGGGGTTGACTTTCCGCTTGGGTTTGCTCATCTGCGGGGTTATATAATGAAGAGGTCTGGTCTGACCTGCTCGGGGTTCGGATATCTTTCTCAAGGGAGAGCTTCTCCTGTTGAGTTAAGTCTTTGATTAGGTTAAAGTCTGTTTGCTCAGTTTGTAAAGGTCCTAAAGGCGTGTGTGTGTTTGTGTATGTGCCAGGCTGTAATGCCATTGACTGGTTGCCCTTCCAGATTCGTCAGTGTGGCTTCTAGTGTGTGTAGTTGGGCTCCCAGTGGATGTGTGTGTGTGTGTGTGCGTGTGTGTATTAAGGTTGTTTGGTTGTATGATCATTAGGCATGTGGCAGGAGCAACCTAATGGATTCCAATATACTGTGTTTGTGATGTGTGACTTGGGTGGGGGGCTATATAAATTATTCACATCCTCTGTAATTCTCTGACTGAATACCACGTTTCACTCCCACTTGAAATGAACAGCGAATTCCATTTGCTCGTAAATTATTTGTGTACTATCTATGAAGGCCTTACAAACATTTGGAGTTGATGTAGAAAGCAGCTGCCTCTTGTGCCAAAGGTTGCATGTTCAAATCCAGTGATATATTATTTTTTGGAGATTTTTAGTTTAAGCCCATCCCAAACCTTAACCCTTCAGAGTTAATGACAAACCTTGAGATTTCTGAGTTGATGCCTAAACTTAACTTCGAAATTTGACGTTTGGAACAACTTCGAAATTTGAGAAACATAGATGAATGTCTAATTCTGACGTGAGACTTTGTTGTAAATGCACTATGAAGGCTTAATTAAGCCTTTATAGCTGTTGCTCATACAGAGTGAAACCCATAGTTTTTGCCCCTTTTTTGTGGCGTCCAATTGGTAGTTACAGTCTTGTCTCATCACTGCAACTCCCATACGGACGTGGGAGAGGCGAAGGTCAAGAGCTGTGCGTCCCCCAAAACACAACCCAACCGCACTGCTTCTTGACATATTGCCCACTTAACCCAGAAGCACCAATGTGTCGGAGGAAACGCTGTACATACGCCACAGGAGTCGCTAGCGTGCGACGGGACAAGGACATCCCTGCCGGCCAAACCCTCCCCTAACCCAGACAACGCCCCATGGGTTTCCCGGTCACGGCCGGCTGTGACAGAGCCTGGACTCGAACGCAGAATCTCTAGTGGCTCAGCTAGCATTGTGATCCAGTGCCTTAGACCACTGCGCCACTTGGGAGGCCTTGAAACCCATATCTCTCTAAGCAGTCTGGTACGTGCTGAGACTCAGGGCTGTTACAGAATTGGAATTATCTCCCAACTTAGGTATTTTGGAGGCTTTTGTTTCAATCCAAAGCAATTAAATACAAGTAAAACATTCATATACAGTGCCTTGCAAAATAATTCATCCCCTTGGCATTTTTCCTATTTTGTAATTTAAATGGAGTTTTATTTGGATTTCTTGTAAGGACATACACAAAAAGTGAAAAAAAAGAAACAAAAAAAAAAGTGTTGCGTGCATATGTATTCACCCACTTTGCTATGAAGCCCCTAAATAAGATCTGGTGCAACCAATTACCTTCACATAAGTCACATAATTAGTTAAAGTCTATCTGTGTGCAATCTAAGTGGCACATGATCTGTCACATGATCTCATATATACACCTGTTCTGAAAGGCCCTAGAGTCTACAACACCACTATGCAAGGGGAATCACCAAGCAAGCGGCACCATGAAGACCAAGGAGCTCTCCAAACAGGTCAGGGACAAAGTTGTGGAGAAGTACAGATCAGGGTTGGGTTATAAAAACATATCCGAAACTTTGAACATCCCACGGAGCACCATTAAATACATGATTAAAAAATGGAAAGAATATGGCACCACAACAAACCTGCCAAGAGAGGGCCGCCCAGCAAAACTCATGAACCAGGCCAGGAGGGTGTTAATCAGAGAGGCAACAAAGAGACCAGAGATAACCCTGAAGGAGCTGCAAATATCCACAGTGGAGATTGCAGTATCTGTCCATAGGACCACTTTAAGCCGTACACTCCACAGAGCTTGGCTTTACGGAAGAGTGGCCAGAAAAAAAGCCAGTGCTTAAAGAAAAAAATAAGAAACACTTTTGGCGTTTGCAAAAAGGCATGTGGGAGACTCCCCAAACATATGGAAGAAGGTACTCTGGTCAAATGAGACTAAAATTGAGCTTTTTGGCCATCAAGGAAAACGCTATGTCTGGCGCAAACCCAACACCTCTCATCACTGCCAGAACCTCATCCCCACAGTAAAACATGGTGGTGGCAGCATCATGCTGTGGGGATGTTTTTCTTCGGCAGGGACTGGGAAACGGGTCAGAATTGAAGGAATGCTGGATGGCGCTAAATACAGGGAAATTCTTGAGGGAAATCTGTTTCAGTCTTCCAGAGATTTGAGACTGGGACGGAGGTTCACCTTCCAGCAGGACAATGCCCTAAGCATACTGTTAAAGCAACACTTGAGTGGTTTAAGGGGAAACGTTTAAATGTCTTGGAATGGCCTAGTCACAGCCCAGACCTCAATCAAATTTAGAATCTGTGGTATGACTTAAAATTGCTGTACATCAGTGGAACCCATCCATCTTGAAGGAGCTGGAGCAGTTTTGCCTTGAAGAATGGAAAAATCCCAGTGGCTAGATGTGTCAAGCTTATAGAGACATACCCCAAGAGACTTGCAGCTGTAGTTGCTGCAAAAGATGGCACTACAAAGAATTTACTTTGGGGGGGTGACTTGCATGCTCAAGTTTTTAGTTTTTTGGTTTTCTTTCTTGTTTGTTTCACAATAATAATAAAAAATGTATCTTCAAAGTGATAGGCTTGTTGTGTAAATCAAATGATAGAACCCCCCCAAAAAATATATTTTAATTCCAGGTTGTAAGGCAATAAAATAGGAAAAATGCCAAGGGGGGTGAATACTTTCGCAAGCCACTGTATATTTCTGGAAACTTTGCTTATAGACAGGAAGTTAAAAACCTAAAGTTAGTGTGCTATGGGAATAAATCACTGAAGTTTTCTTAGACACTTTGTTAAAAAAGCTTTTTTTGGGAACAGCGAAAGCAGCTAATGAGAAAACAATATGGATATAATTGTTTGGTGTTGGTATGTTGGGGGAGGGTTGAATGCAACTCAACTTCACAAATTCCTCGCTGGCCAAAGGTTGGTGTGGTGTGTATATATATATATCTCTCTCAGTAGCTCTGTAGCTGAGATTTAATAGTAGCCGATTACTCATAGTCTGCCAGTCTTTACTGGTTAGTTGCTGTAGCGGGTTGCGACAATGACACACTATCCCTGCCTGTCAGAGCCAATCTCCATCACTCTGCCCACACACACACATGCACGTGCGCGTATACACAAACACACACACACAAACACAGCCACTTGCCTACACACCATGCAGGCAGAGGGAGAAGAGACAGGAGCCAGAGACAAAAGACTGAAATAGACAGAAAGACTTAAGGTGGATGGTAGAGACATACTGTATGGGATTATGAGATAGTCAACCAGAAGGTGGAGAGAGAGAGAGAACATAGAGGGGAGGAAGAGGAAGATGGTGCAAGCTGTGTGAGGACAACACTATCACACTGATTCAATGTAACCCACCAAAACCCACTGTTAAAGAGGTTAAAGAGATTAAGGCTCATTCTATGTGCAGTGCACTGTCCATTTCTGTCTGTCTGTTCCTGTGATCCACTAAACTTTCTGAGATTCTCTGTGACCCATCAAACAGACTATACCAATGTTTCTAGCTAAGACACAGCCCTGCATCATGACCTGCTGGGGGAGGATCTATAGCGTCGATCAACTAATGGGTTCTAACCCACTATCCCACTATAGTTTGATTGTTTATGGTTTTTGTGATTTTGTTGTTCCAGAGTCATTGGAACCTTCCGGATGGTTCTACAGAAGGTGGCGGAGGAGGGGCAGCTGGAGGTGACAGACACACTCATCGATGACAACAACACCGCCATACGGGTAAGCCCCAGCACTGGTCCCAGATCAGTCTACAGGTCTTCATCCATAAGAGTGGGAATCCTCCATACTGGTCCATGGACAGCACACATGTATTTACAGTATATACCGCAGACACACAGATAAACAGATATGTATTTTATGGAGCTCAGATGAGTACTGATCCAATAGCCATATATTCAGAGGATATTGTTTAAGGGAATGAAAAAGAGAGTCAGCTGGAGGGAGCAAGGGATGGAGAGATCAAGGGAGATATAGAAAGGGGGGATAGAGAAACGACTATAAAGAGTGTGAGAGCTCATCTGTATAAATTACCCCAGGGCTTAGGAGAATGGTGTTAGTGGAGCTGTGAATGCTGACTCTGTTATTGAGATGATATCACACATAGTAACCAGAATGACCTGGTGGGTACTCACACTCATTATACCTGATGGCTGTCGAAAGGTTGGTTATGAAATGATTGCATCTGAGCTCCTAGAGTGTGCGGCTCTCCACACACACACACACACACACACACACACACACACACACACACACACACACACACACACACACACACACACACACACACACCTCTCAGCCCCTCTGCACCCCTCTCTGTCCCTGATGAGGGAGAGGAGGAAAACATCCGGCAGACTCTCACCTGAGTTCTAACTAAGCAGAAGTGTTTTTATAGCCTCCCACTGAAGGATCCAGGGTTACCATGGTAACACCTTTAACTTTACTGGCTCTGCAGTGATTTACTGGCTTCCGGGAGGTCGCAGGGCAGAGAGAGCGAGATAGGGAGAGAGAGGTGGAAAGGGGAACATTGTTTGTTTATTTCCCTCCTCAGTCTTTGTCAGTGAAATAAATGGCTTGGTTTGTAGTAAAGGCAGTTGCTGTCAAAACAAATTCCAATGCCACAGTTCCTTGTCGTGTATTCACTTGATGAGAAATCTGTGTGTTTCTAGTTTGTTTTGACTAATTCATTGGTCGGCTATTCCATTCCAGACTAGTGTTACCGTAGACATCAAGTACACGACCATGGATGGGACAGTGGGGGTGTGGAGCGATGGGGAATTCCTGGACATTCCGGGCGACCCAGAGGGAACGTTCCAGTTTGAGACAGACAGCCTGCTTTCCGGACACAGCCATGGATCAGGATCAGGAGTGTCTCCTGGACGATCCATCCACGGAATTCCCACTTTCAGGAAGTGAGTCGACAACTCCATTAATATAGCTGAAACATTTTCTTATTTTTATTTCACCTTTATTTAACCAGGTAGGCTAGTTGAGAACAAGTTCTCATTTACAACTGTATCCTGACCGAGATAAAGCAAAGCAGTGCGACAAAAACAACAGCACAGAGTTACACATAAACAAACGTACAGTCAGTAACACAATAGAAAAATCTATGTACAGTGTGTGCAAATGTGGAAGATTAGGGAGGTAAGGCAATAAATAGGCCATAGTGTCACGGTTTTCTGTATGTGAAGGAGAGTCGGACCAAAATGCGGCGTGTAGATTGCGATCCATGTTTAATAAACACACTAAACACATACACTACCAAAACAATAAACGTAACGAAAACCGAAACAGCCTATACTTGTGTAAACTAACACAGAACAAGGACATCAGGACACTAAGGACAATCACCCACAAAACCCAACACCAAACAGGCTACCTAAATATGGTTCCCAATCAGAGACAACGACGAACACCTGCCTCTGATTGAGAACCATATCAGGCCAAACATAGAACTAGACAAACTAGACATGTAACATAGAATGCCCACCCAGCTCACACCCTGACCAACCAAAACATAGAAACATACAAAGCAAACTATGGTCAGGGTGTGACACATAGTGGCAAAATAATTACAATTTAGTGATAGATGTGCAGATGGTGATGTGCAAGTAGAGATACTGGGGTGCAAAAGAGCAAAAAATAAATAACAATATGGTGATGAGGTAGTTGGGTGTGCTATTTACAGATGGGCTGTGTACAGGGACAGTAAGCTGATCTAACAGCTGATGCTTCAAGTTCATTCCAGTCAATTCATTCCAGTCATTGGCAGCAGAGAACTGGAAGGAAAGGCAGGCGAAGAGGTGTTGGCTTTGGGGATGACCAGTGAAATATACCTGCTGGAGCGTGTGCTACGGTGGGTGTAGCTATGGTGACCAGTGAGCTGAGATAAGGGGGTGCTTTACCTAGCAAAGATTTATAGATGACCTGGAGCCAGTGGGTTTGGCGACGAATATGCAGCGAAGACCAGCCAACGAGAGCATACAGGTCGCAGTGGTGAGTAGTATATGGGACTTTGGTGACAAAACGGATTGCACTGTGATAGACTACATCCAATTTGCTGAGTAGAGTGTTGGAGGCTATTTTGTAAATGACATCGCCGAAGTCAAGGATCGGTAGGATAGTCAGTTTTACGAGTGTATGTTTGGTAGCATGATTGAAGGAGGCTTTGTTACGAAATAGGAAGCCGATTCCAGATTTAATTTTGGATTGGAGATGCTTAAAACCTGTTACGGCTAGGGGTTCCGCTAGCGGAATGTTTCGACAACATCTGGTGAAATTGCAGAGCGCGAAAAAAATAAAAATAAAAATTGAAATATTTAGCTTTGATATAATCACAAGTGCAATACACCAAATTAAAGCTTAACGTCTTGTTAATCTCGCCACCGTGTCAGATTTCAAAAAGGCTTTACGACACAAAACTCAGAAATAACGATATAATTCATGCCTTACCTTTGAAGATCTTCTTCTGTTGGCACTCCAAAATTTCCCATAAACATCACAAATGGTCCTTTTGTTTGATAAATTCCGTCGTAATATCTCCAAAATAAATGGTGCGTTTGATTCAGAAAAACACTGGTTCCAACTCGCCAAACATGACTACAGATGTTCGAATAAGTTACCTGTAAACTTTGTCCAAACATCCTAGCTTCTGGGCCTGATTAGCTGGCAGTTTACTTTGGCCATGCTTTTCATCCGGACGTGAAAATACCGCCCCCTAGCCCAAAGAGGATTTTTTAATGTGAGTCTGGATGGAGAGTTTACAGTCTAACCAGACACCCAGGTATTTGTAGTTGTCCACATATTCTAAGTCAGAACCATCCACAGTAGTGATGCTAGGCGGGCGGGCGGTTGTGGGCAGCAATCGGTTGAAGAGCATGCATTTAGTTTTACTAGCATTTAAGAGCAGTTGGAGGCCACAGAAGGAGTGTTGTATGGCATTGAAGCTCGTTTGGAGGTTTGTTAACACAGTGTCCAAGGAAGGGCCTGATGTATACAGAATGGTGTCGTCTGCGTAGAGGTGGATCAGAGAATCACCAGCAGCAAGAGCGACATCATTGATATATACAGAGAAAAGAGTCGGCCCTAGAATTGAACCCTGTGGCACCCCCATATAGACTGCCAGAGGTCCGGACAACAGGCCCTCTGATTTGACACACTGAACTCTATCTGAGAAGTACTTAATCAGCATCATTATAAATGTGCATGCATCAATGTCATAGCTAGAACCATCTCTTCATCATCAGTAGCCCTTTACACTCGTACTCATATACGGGTTGAAAATTGCAGATTTGGACACTGATAAGTGCCTAAATTGTAACGAGGTGGCTGTACAGTAGCATGCTATAAATGATGTCAGAGCTCAGGCTCTGCGCTTCACGGCTCTGTATGGGTTTTGACTGACAGCTGTTCTGAACATGATAACCGCACGCGACAAGAAGTTGCCCCATCCCTCCGACTAATTTTGAAAGATTAGATGTTGAGGAATATAATGAATACTGCTTTGATGTCATACAAGCAAGACAAATACCCGTCCAAATGTGTACTTCACATTTCCATATCATAAAACTCATAATATACCGTGTCAACGTTCATGATCGCTATGTTTTTTACAAGATGACATGGTGTTTTACCCTGGGTTGTCCTGAACAGAATGAGCCTATGTTTATCTATCGGGGGAAAGGATTTTGCCATTTAACACACACCTCAATGCACACATAACTGTGAAAGATTGTAGTTTATAACTTAGCTAGTCATGTCGGCAAGAGAACAAGCTTTCAAATGATGCCCATATGACCCAGATTGCGATTTATAATGGGCCGTTTTTGAATTGTGTAAACAACCACATTCATTGTGTAAAGGGGGAACGCAGGGTTGTGTTCCAAACAAAACAACTACAAGTGTTCTTGCTCTAGTTCCTCAATGGCACAGCTAGGAGAGCTCAAAAAACACCTTATAGTTGAAGGCTCTTCTTCGAGTCATAAAAGTGCATTGAAATTAATTAGGAACTGTGCACACTTTGGAGAGGTGTGTGGCTACTTGCAAACACCACATAGTCCTCTCACTCAAACCCTTGTCATTGTTGCAGCTACCTCATATTTTCCAAGAATATTCTTATCATGTTACTGAATGTATCCAGACTATTTTCAGATTTCGTTATCAACAATTGCGGTGAAAAGTACAGTAAATGTAAAATCACATAAAATCAACGGTGTTATCTTTTAAGTGCTACCATGGTTATGCATATGCTATCCATATTTCCTCTGTAAGAAACATTTCTATTTAGCCCCATTCATATTGGCCAATTCCCAACAAGGTTTAAAACAATAACAACAACAATAACATCAAAGCGAAGATATCATTATTGTCAGTAAAGTCATTAAATTTACCATTATGCTCAAAATACACCAACACCATAGTTAGAACAATCCTCATCATCATTATCATTCTCATTAATAACAACAAAAGTGAAGACATGATAATCATCAACAATATCATCATCATCTTCACACCATGCATTTAAACATACCTAGACACTCCTTTAGCTGGCACGATACTCTGCCAGTCAGTAGGGAGGGAATGTGTTACAGCAGTATGTTTCAGCCTCCAGACAGTAGTGAGGGAATGTGTTACAGCAGTATGTTTCAGCCTCCAGACTTATTTACATAAATAAGTATTTAGACCCTTTGCTATGAGACTCGAAATTGAGCTCAGATGCATCCTGTTTCCATTGATCATCCTTGATGTTTCTATAACTTGATTGGAGTCCACCTGAAAGCCAGCACAGACCGTCACCGCAGTGAGGCCCCGGTGTTCACACCAGGGGACCAGGTCTGGCTCTCGACCCAAAACCTGCCCCTGCCAGAAGCTGAGGCCGTGGTTTGTGGGGCCATTTAAAGTCCTGAGGAGACTGAACGAGGTTAGTTACAGGTTACAGCTTCCCCCTGATTACCATATTAACCCCTCGTTCCATGTGTCTCTCCTCATGCCGGTGGTGGCTGGCCCTCTCCAGGAGTCTGAGGTGCGGGAGTTTCCTCCGCCCCCTGTGGACATCGAGGGGGCCCCGGCGTATTCCGTTCGCTCCATACCGGATACGAGGCGTCAGGCGGGGGCCTTCAGTACCTCGTGGAGTGGGAGGGGTACAGTCCGGAGGAGAGATGCTGGGTTCCGGTGGAGTTCGTGTTGGACCCGTTACTGCTGCAGGAGTTCCACCGTCGCCATCCAGATCGCCCTGCACCTCGTCCTTTAGGTCGTCCCCGAGGCCGGTGTCGGCGCGCTGCTGGAGCCGCATGTCAAGGGGGGGTACTGTCACGACTCCTGCCGAAATCGGTCCCTCTCCTTATTCGGGCGGCGTTCGGCGGTCGACGTCACTGGTCTACTAGCCATCGACGCTCTACCTTTCATTTTCCATTTGTTTTGTCTTGTTTTTCGCACACCTGGTATATTATCCTCTGTTCCCCCCATGTCTGTGTGTGATATTGTTCGTTCGGTACGTGTGTGACGCTACAGGCTGGTTTTGCGCCGGGTATTGTGTTAATCCGTGTTTTTTTTATTTGTACCCATTTGGGTAATTTGTGCGCTGGATTTTTTCCATTGGCCGGAGTGTTGTGACGCAGTTGCGTCCGGCTGTTTTTCTCTGCCTGAATAAAGTGTGCCTGTTCACTTATCTCTGCTCTCCTGCACCTGACTTCCTTCGACCAGTTGCGCACACTCTGACATGTCTACATAAGGTTCCACACTTTACAGTGCAAAACCCTAGGCATGAGGTCGAAGGAATTGTCAGTAGAGCTCCGAGACAGGATTGTGTTGGGGCACAGATCAGGGAAAGGGTATAACAAATTCCTGCAGCATTGAAGGTCCCCAAGAACTCAGTGGCCTCCACCATTCTTAAATGGAAGAAGTTTAGAACCATCAAGACTCTTTCTGGAGCTGGCTGCCCAGCCAAACTGAGCAATCAGGGGAGAAGGGCCTTGGTCAGGGAGGTGACCAAGAACCCGATGGGCACTCTGACAGAGCTCTAGAGTTCATCTGTGGAGATAGGAGAACCTTCCAGAAGGACAACCATCTCTGCAGCAGTCCATCATTCAGGCCTTTATGGTAGAGTTGCCAGACGGAAGCCACTCCTCAGTAAAAGGCACACGACAGCCCGCTTGGGACCTGAAGAATCTCAGATCATGAGAATCAAGCTTCTCTGGTCTGATGAAACCAAGATTGAACTATTTGGCTGGAATGCCAAGCGTCACGTCTGGAGAAAAACTGGCACCATCCCTACGGTTAAGCATGGTGGTGGCAGCATCATGCTGTGGGGATGTTTTTCAGCAGCAGGGACTGGGAGACTAGTCAAGATCGAGGCAAAGATGAGCGGAGAAAAGAACAGAGAGATCCTTGATGAAAACCCTCTCCAGAGCGCTCAGGACCTCAGACTGGGGTGAAGGTTCACCTTCCAACAGGACAATGACCCTAAGCACATGGCCAAGACAACGCAGGAGTGGCTTAGGGACAAGTCTCTGAATGTCCTTGAATGGCATAGCCAGACCCGGACTTGAACCCGATCAAACATCTCTGGAGAGACTTGAAAATAGCTGTGCAGCAACGCTCCGCATCCAACCTGATAGCTTGAGAGGATCTGCAGAGAAGAATGGGAGAAACTTCCCAAATACAGGTGTGGCAAGCTTGTAGCGTCATACCCAAGAAGACTTATTGCTGTAATCACTGCCAAAGGTGCTTCAACAAAGTACTGAGGAAGGGTCTGAATACTTCTGTAAATGTGATATTTCAGTTTTCTATGTTTAATAAATTAGCTACAATTCTGAAAATGTTTTTTGCTTTGTCATTATGGGGTATTGTGTGTAGATCATTGAGGATAAAAAAACAATTTAATCAATATTAGAATAAGGCTGTAACGTAACAAAATGTGGAAAAAGTCAAGGGGTCTGAATACTTTTCAAAGGCACTGTATATCATGGTATTGTTGAATACTGTTGAAGGAAATTCTAGAGCATGCATTATTTCCCTATAATGCACGGCAGAATTCAATTTCTAGCGGCAAATGTGTTCAATTATAACCATGGTATAAAAGGGATAATCAAATAAAATGCAACTCCATGGAAGGTTATAGTTCCCCTCTCCTTGGAACACACCTTCCGCGTCATTTATTATTTTCCATTGAGCTCATAGCCCTTCAATGATTATCCCTAACATGTAAACAGTTCCAGTGGTGTATTTGATCTATTTGGTCTGTGCATGTACAATGTATAGGGCAAGCCTCCCTCTTATGAGGGAAGTGAGTTCGGAAGACCTGAAAGTATGCATTTTAGAAATGTTTTTCGCATACAAACTTTGTATGCCTGAATCTTATAGCCTTTGCAAAAATAACACGGTCGCTGTGGTAGAACATTTGCTTTGATTAGCGATTATCTACAATTATCAATCGTCTCATCAGGTTGCCTGATTTCAGAGGGTGTTTATGTAAACAGGATTATTTGGGAAATCGTTTTTCTTTCAAAGCATGTAAAATTTTAAACTAACTATTATATTAATCTGACTATCCACAATAATTGTATTTTTGTGTGCATGTAACCATACTCAATGTGGTGTGTTATTGTGTTTTCTGTTGAATAGTGTGTAGGCTAAGACGGTGTAGATAGCATTTATTTTCCTGTTGGCTGGTTTGCCTGGCTAGGTTCCCTAACCCATTATCATAACACAAGTTAAGTGTTTGTGTGTGCGTGCGTGTGTCTATATGTGTGTGTGCGTGTGTGTGTGCGTGTGTGTGTGTGTGTGTGTGTGTGTGTGTGTGTGTGTGTGTGAGTGTATCTGTGTGTGGTTGGGACCATACATCAGCCACTGTATTTGGATGTATTAGAGTGAGTCTCTCACCATGAGAATCTCCATCCTCCTGACTAGACAGTTTGTAGTGGGAGTCAACTGGGCATTACAATGGAATGGGGCTCTGTCTGTGAATCCTCATGAAAATCTATTGAACTGACACATACAGTTATCATCTCCTAGAGTTTAGATGTACTGATTTAGTGGGTTTTGTTGGACGGAACAGAGTTTTTATAGTGTGTCCCCATAGAGCTGATCTGTGGTTTATGAGACCTGTAAAAAAAGAGGAGAAAAGGGAAAGGGAAAGGGGGATACCTAGTCAATCAACTGAAATGTGTCTTCCTCATTTAACGTCCTACGGGATCGGTGCCACCCCCTCACCCCGCGGGACAGTTGAGCTAACGTATGCTAATGTCATTAGCATGACGTTGTAAGTAACAAACAAAAAAATCCAGGACATAAACATATCTGATATGGGCAGAAAGCTTAAAATCTTGTAAATCCAACTGTACTGTCCAATTTACAGTGGCTATTACAGTGAAATAATACCATGCTATTGTTTGAGGAGAGTGCACAATTATGAACTTGAAAATGTATTAATAAATCAATTAAGCACATTTGGGCAGTCTTGATACAACATTTTGAACAGATATGTAATTGTTCATTGGATCAGTCTAAAGCGTGGCACACACACGGCTGCCATCTAGTGGCCAAAATCTAAATCGCTCCTGGGCTGTAAAAATACATTACGGCCTTTCTTTTGCATTTCAAAGATGATGGTACAAAAAAAACGCGCACATACTCCTAACTACCGAGGCAACAAAGAGCTAGTCCTGTCAGTGGTACAGTACAGTACAGTAGCACAGAGGAGAGCTGAGATTTTGTGTGAGAGAGAAGCCCAGTGAACCCACACAGAGTGATGACATACTGATGGAAAACACACACTATAGTACTGGAGGAACAATGATGACCTCATGGAACCACTCTGATGATGTCAATGGGCATTGATGCCATTGTATTAACCTGTCTGGGTTGGTGCTCCTTACAGGGAGGAGAATGAGGAGGAGGACAAAAACAGTGTGAACTCAAGGTACCATATGCTGTTTGGGTTGCAGTGTCTCTCCTCTTTGGGTTGCAGCAGTGCCGTCTTGCATGTTTGAGTGTGCGCGTGTTCATGAGAGAGTGTTTTTTTCAGTGACATGGGAGTAGGACACACACACACACGCACACTAGTACCTTGGAATCAAAGCAATTAATTTGTCCCTGAGACCGCATCGTCTGTCACCCTAAGGCATTATTACATCATAAACTTAATTTATTATCATCTCACGTTCTATGTATGATGACATTTCACCATGATGAAACAGAAGTCATTCCATACCGGCCCTTAAATCTAAATCAACGTCACACCAGAAGGGTCTTTCTATTTCATGTAGAATAATTACAATCACAGGGCTTATTATGTTTTATGATTATGCAATTGCTAAGGGCTAGATGTCCACGGTAAGAGGTCGTGGAATCTGGTGTGCGTGATATTCATTAAGATGGTTGTATTGCCAGGCTAGCATAGGGAACTGTATTAAGATGGTTGTATTGCCAGGCTAGCATAGGGAACTGTATTATGATGGTTGTATTGCCAGGCTAGCATATGGAACTGTATTACGATGGTTTTATTGCCAGGCTAGCATATGGAACTGTATTAAGATGGTTTTCTTACCAGGCTAGGATATGGAACTTTATTATGATGGTTTTATTGCCAGGCTAGGATATGGAACTGTATTAAGATGGTTTTATTACCAGGCTAGCATAGGGAACTGTATTAAGATGTTTTTATTGCCAGGCTAGCATATGGAACTGTATTAAGAGGGTTTTATTACCAGGCTAGCATATGGAACTGTATTAAGAGGGTTTTATTACCAGGCTAGCATAGGGAACTGTATTAAGATGGTTTTATTACCAGGCTAGGATATGGAACTGTATTAAGATGGTCATACCATGGATAATTTAGCGATTTTAAACCCATTGAATAACACATTCATAAATGGCAAAACAGGCAGTGAAAAAAATGTATCATAAGGAATAAGGTTTTGAAGTGTCTGTCCTAAACCTAGGAGAAAGCTCAAGCTCAAGTTATACTTCCAGTCAATAGACTGTTAATTAAGATGTTTTTATTGCTAGAGGAATCTGGTGTGTGGGAGATTCATTAAGATGATTTTATTGCCTACCGTACAATAGATCAGGGGAGAAGCAGAAGGCTAAGAGACATAATCCTAACCTTATTGAGCAGCCAGATTTGGGTCAGAGTTAATGAGAGTTAGAGCCTTGTACAGTACATATCAAACAGAAGATGAAGACTGTGTAGTTTACTGGTGCAACTTAGACCACCCTGTCTGTAATGATAGCATTACATGTGGTTTAAAGGTCATCCCAAATTCCAACATTGGTACAGTTTAGGAAGGACTTCTGTTCTTCTGACATTGGCATAGACAAAGGATAAGAGAGAGATGGAGTTGGTTGGGTGGGTGTGTGTGTGTGTGTGTGTGCGGTCTTCAGGTCTGAGCTACCATGGTAAAGTGATAGATAAGAAACATGAGAAAGGGGTTTCACTGGCCTTTTAATTGCACTGTATCCCATTGATTGCACACACACACACGCGCACGCGCACGCGCACACGCACACGCACACACACACACACACACACACACACACACACACACACACACACACACACACACACACACACACACACACACACACACACACCAGTTTACAATGACATTTGAGTCATTTGGCAGACACTCTTATCTAGAGCTACTTACAGTTAGTGCATTAATCTTAAAATAGCTAAGGAGGTAGTGTGAGGGGGGGTGCTGTCGGATTATGTAAGATACTCTTTGTAGGGTTTCAGAGGTTTTCGGAAGATTGGCAGGGACTCTGCTGTCCTAGCTTCAGGGGGAAGCTTGTTCCACCATTGGACTGCCAGGACAGAATAGAGCTTGGACTGGGCTGAATTGGAACTGGGGTGAAGATAGGGGTGGGAGGGCCAAGAGACCAGATGTGGCAGAATGGAATGCTCGGGTTGGGGTGTAGGGTTTTGAGCATAGCCTGAGGGTAGGGAGGGGCAGTTCCTCTTGCAAGTGACATGGTCTTTTAGTGGATGCAAGCTTCGTCTGGAAGCCTGTGGAGAGTGCAGAGGAGCGTGGTGACATGGGAGAACTTGGGACTGTTGAGCACCAGTTGGGCTGCAGTGTTCTGGAGAAGTTGCAGGGTTTTGATAGCACAAGGTTCCCAAGTGGCGCAGTGGTCTAAGGCCCTGCATCTCAGTATAATAGGTGTCATTACAGTCCCAGGTTAGATCCAGGCTGTATCACATCCCGGACGAGATTGGGAGTCCCGTAGGGCGGTGCATAATTGGCACAGCATCGTCTGGGTTTGGCCTGGGGTAGGCTGTCATTTTAAATGAGAATTTGTTCTTAACTGACTTACCTAGGTAAACAAAGGTTTAATAAAACGTTTAAAATATAAAAAGCAGGAGCCCAGCCAACAGTGAGTTGCACTAGTCCGGACAGGAGATGACAAGTGCCTGGATTAGCACCTGTGTGAGATGGGGTCTAGAATGTTGTAGAGCATGAACCTGCAGGAGCGAGTCACTGCTTTAATGTTTGCAGAGAACAACAGGGTGTTGTCCAGGGTCACGCCAAGGTTCTTTGCACTCTGAGAGGGGGACACCGTGGAGTTGTCAACTGTGATGGAGAGGTCTTGGAGAGGGCAGGCCTTCCCCGGGGGGAAGAGCAGCTCTGTCTTGCCGAGCTTGAGGTGGTGGGCCGACATCCAAGCTGAGATATCTGCCAGGCATGCAGAGATGAGCGCTTTAGCAGTGTGGAGAGCCTCTGTGACACATGCAGAGAAGAGCAGTCTCTGTTGAGTGATCCGTCTTGAAGCTTGACTGGTTAGTGTCAAGAATATTCTTCTGAGACAGATAGCAAGAGAGTTGGTCAGAGACGGCATGCTCAAGTGTTTTGGAAAGAAAAGGAAGAAGAGATAACGATCAGTAGTTTTTCACATCAGAGGAGTCAAGTGTTGGCTTCTTGAAGAGGAAACTGCATTCTGAAGTCAAAGGGGATGCAGCCAGTGCATACATTTGTGTACTGGTCCCCCCTGGGAATTGAACCCACATCACTGGCATTGCAAGTGCCATGCTCTACCAACGTAACCCCACGGGAACACAGCTCCAGGCTTTGCCCCCTTCTCTGCCACTCCAGAAGGATGTATTTCTGGTCCGGGAACTACAGTTGAAGTCGGAGGTTTACGTACACTTAGGTTGGAGTAGTTAAAACTCGTTTTTCAACCACTCCACAAATTTCTTGTTATAGTTTTGGCAAGTCGGTTAGGACATATACTTTGTGCAGGACACAAGTCATTTTTCCAACAATTGTTTACAGACAGATTATTTCACTTATAATTCACTGTATCACAATTCCAGTGGGTCAGAAGTTTACAGACACTAAGCTGACTGTGCCTTTAAACAGCTTGTAAAATTCCAGAAAATGATGTCATGGCTTTAGAAGCTTCTGATAGGCTAATTGACATTATTTGAGTCAATTGAAGGTGTATCTGTGGATGTATTTCAAGGCCTACCTCCAAACTCAGTGCCTCTTTGCTTGACATTATGGGAAAATCAAAAGAAATCAGCAAAAATTGTAGACCTCCACAAGTCTGGTTCATCCTTGGGAGCAATTTCCAAACGCCTGAAGGTACCACGTTCATCTGTACAAACAATAGTATGCAAGTTAAACACCATGGGACCTCGCAGCTGTCATACCGCTCAGGAAGGAGATGCATTCTGTCTCCTAGAGATGAATGGACTTTGGTGCGAAAAGTGCAAATCAATCCGAGAACAACAGCAAAGGACCTTGTGAAGATGCTGGAGGAAACAGGTACAAAAGTATCTATATCCACAGTAAAACGAGTCCTATATCGACATAACCTGAAAGGCCAGTCAGCAAGGAAGAAGCCACTTCTCCAAAACCGCCATAAAAAAGCCAGACTACGGTTTGCAACTGCACATGGGGACAAAGATCGTACTTTTTGGAGAAATGTCCTCTGGTCTGATTAAACAAAAATAGAACTGTTTGGCCATAATGACCATTGTTATGTTTGGAGGAAAAAGGGGGATGCTTGCAAGCCGAAGAACACCATCCCAACCATGAAGCATGGGCGTGGCAGCATCATGTTGTGGGGGTGGGTCTGACTCTTGCTGCAGGAGGGACTGGTGCACTTCACAAAATAGATGGCATCATGAGGATGGAAAATTATGTGGATATATTGAAGCAACAGCTCAAGACATCAGTTAAAGCTTGGTCACAAATGGGTCTTCCAAATGGACAATGATCCCAAGCATATTTCCAAAGTTGTGGCAAAATGGCTTAAGGACAACAAAGTCAAGGTATTGGAGTGGCCATCACAAAGCCCTGACCTCAATCCTATAGATAATTTGTGGGCAGAACTGAAAAGGCATATGCGAGCAAGGCCTTCAAACCTGACGCAGTTGCACCAGCTCTGTCAGGAGCTGGTGTAAACTTATATAACATGTATTCCTTTGGTTTTTGTTTAATTCGTTCAATCATTTTGTTAGTTTTGTGTTGGGATGTAAGCAAGCTCATTCTGTGCCAGCCTGGGGTCGTCATGCTTTCAAAGGCCACCTTTGATCATACCCACAATGCAACAGGTTGGTGGCACATCAAACAGCATTGTGATGGTGTTGTGTTGTGGAGTCTTTTCATCTGTATCAGTGTATCACACGGCAGTGCCAACAAATGACAGATCTAGGAAGTATTTTATGTCTTTAACGTAGACTTAAGGGTCTTTATTCATATGAGGTCTATGTGAACTTACAGTAGCACTGGTAGAATGTTCTGGAGTCTTTGATTGCTACTGTAGCAATGTGTTCTTGGTTTGAAGCTGTGTCTTGTTTGAAGTACTTCTAGTCGGTTAGAGCTTTAGTTGTAGACATCAAATGCTATAGTTGTAGAGGTAACTTTAGATTCTCTTACAACTCCTCAATGTTCCGTGTTGTGTTTTATGTCACTGTTTTTCCTCAAGGCCTTCTGTCTGAGTGCAGTGTTTTGTGTTTTGTAGTGTCTTGCTGTGGTGTATTGCCTGTGCATTATGTGCCATTGTGTTCCTCCCACATGTTGACTGACTGAATGACCCTCCCTGACTTCCTGTCCAAAGCCATGGTGTGGGAATAGATCACCACTCAATACCAGACTCTTTTGGGGTTGAGCAGAATGAACATTTTAAAACAGAGGGGTATTCAGAGAAAGCCTGTTGAAAGTTAACCACCTCTGCTATTCAGCCTCTCCTCCCTCCTTCCTCCTCCCTCCTTCCCCAGTCAACTGCTGAATTGTTTCTCTCAAATCTCTCTTCCTCCTCCCGTTATTTCTCTCTTTCTCTTTCTGTCATCGTTTGTTAGGCATTCAATTATTTACATCTCCAACAAGTAGGCATCTGCACATGCAAATACTAATGGAATGCTGTTTCTCTTTCATGATTTCCTGCGTCCCACTGATTGTTCTAGCCACTTACTGTGTGACACTAATGAAGAAATAAATACCACAGCAGCCCAGAATACTGCTCTTATTACAAATACACAGAGGAGAAGGAAAGTCTTGTATCATAATTGTATTTAAAATAGAGATTTAGAAAAACTTTTCCAGGGATAAGTATTTTACTAGGCAATTCAGTTAAGAACAAGTTCTTATCTTCAATGACAGCCTAGGAACAGTGGATTAATTGCCTTATTCAGGGGCAGAACAACTGATTTTTACCTTGTCAGCTCAGGGATTTGATCTTGCAAACTTTCGGTTACTAGTCCAACGCTCTAACCACTGGGCTACCTGCCGTCCCAATGAATAATATTGCTCAAATAATAACCACTGCTCTGGTTCTCAGGTTTACCTGATCATTGTCCGACCGTCTGATCACGGGACACTCCTGAGAGAACACTGTGTGTGTGTGTGTTTGGGAGAGAGGCTATTCAGCTCCGTTCAGCCGAGCAAGCAGAGCAGAGCAGAGCTTAGGGGCGGTTCATTATTGATGACCTGCAGTTCAATTATTTTTTTTCTGTATTTATATTCAATTTCCCTAGTTTGATTTTCTCTTACACTGACCATTCTTTCTTTTCTGCCTCTCTCTCTCTCTCTCTCAACTCTCTCTCAACTCTCTCTCTCTCTCCTTTCACTCTCTCTCAACTCTCTCTCTCTCTCCTTTCTCTCTCTCTCTCTCTCTCTCTCAACTCTCTCTCTCTCTCCTTTCTCTCTCTCTCTCTCTCTCTCTCTCTCTCTCTCTCTAACTCTGTGTCAATATTACTACAACGCTCATTATGTTTTATTGATCCTACAACCTCAAGAGTCAGACCCTAAGAGTAACAGTACTGAGACATTATCAGAGTACCAGTTAGGGTTGCTGTTCATTCTCTTATTATGTACCTCATGAATCATGATAAAACAGCAAAAGCACTCTTATTAATTATTTACCAATACTGAACACAAAGTATTGCTTTTTATTAGACCTTGTGACAAATCACACCATAATAATGATCAGTATTAACCGTCATGGTCGGTAGCAGAGGGCGAGTTATTGATCAATTATTGATGTTGGTTTGATGGGTTTAAGAACACCTGCTACATGCTTACTGCAAAGGGCTGTAGCCCAATGCAGCATCGGACTATGATTCTCTCAGTTTGTACTGCTGTAGTGATCTGCTGTGGGGATTATTTGTTTGCTGAGTCTGCTATGGAAGTTCTATTCCTGGACTATGTGGTACTGAAGCTGAAGCACTAGTGGGCTATGGTGCCGTGCTGCACATACCTTAGTAGTTGATGGCTTGTCTGAGGCTACTCTACAACCTGATTCAAGCATACAGTTTGTGTGGTTTTGACTGGTTTGATGTGATTTTGATGTGGGTTTGTTTTCCCATTTCAGTTCAAAGGGAAAAGAAGGACAGACAAACAGGTACTTTGTCACACAGAGCTTTGCTCATTAAGACTTCATAGCACACCCTTTAGTACTTGTATTATACTTTATAAGACATCATTCATTCCATCACCTCAGTGGATGAATTCCCCTTCTAGCAGATTCATCTTCTTCTATTTGTTCAGATCGACCCTTTACTGAAGTTCAGTCACTTTTTCATTTCCACCTTGCATCACTCCATCTCTCTGCCTGCTCACTGATCTTTCATCCAGTCTCACACAGCCCCATCTCTACCCTCACCATTAAACTAGAGACACCGGGTCACTGATTAAACAACAACAGCAAAAAGCCGAAAGCCTTCCAATCAATTTCTGTTGTCTTTCTCTCACTCAGACACGGCCTCTCTCTAAAGATAATGATGTTGGTTAGCTACTCTCTTATTCCCCATCTGCATTCACTATAAAAGGAAATGAGAAGGCTGGAAAAAGAGGAACAGAGAAGTGTATATCACTCAGTCGGCTCTATGCTTTTCTGTTGTAGTGTTGGGAACTTTCTTAGAGTGTCTCTGGTCTCTTTGTTACAGGGTGTTAAAGTGTATTGAGCCCATTTCTCTGTTAGTTTTCATCCCTGGTGACAGCTCTCTGCGGTTTACTGACAGGCAGCTTCCTGAGTCTGTCTGCTCCAGTTTCATCCCCTCCATCTTGTCCCTGCTGTCTGTAATAAGGCTCTGTGATCCAAACTTACCTCTTTAGTCCTCCCAGTTCATTCAACAGTAGCGGTCTGAAAAAATGATACAAATAAAAAACTCTCTGCTCTGACAAAGTGAGAGCCCAAAATACTTCTTTAACCACCACAGTGTGAAATCAAATCACATTTTATTGTTCACATATACGTGTTAAGTAGATGTTATTGCGGGTGTAGCGAAATGCTACTGTGTAGCAAAATGCTTATGTGTTTGCGTGCATATGTGTGTGTGTATGTCTGTGCTTCAGTGTGTACTGTATTAGTGCTCCTTGCCATGATTGGCTACACTCGTATTATTTGGTTGTCAGCGCTCCACCTCCTCCCTGCTCCCTGCTCCCTCCCCCTTTTCCCTGCTCCCTCCCCCCTCCTCCCTGCTCCCTCCCCCTTCTCTCTGCTCCCTGCTCCCTCCCCCTTCTCCCTGCTCCCTGCTCCCTCCCCCCACCTCCCTGCTCCCTCCCCCCTCCTCCCTGCTCCCTTCTCCCTCCTCTTTCCTCCCTGCTCCATTCTCCCTCCTTCCTGCTCCCTGCTCCCTTCTCCCTCCTCCCTGCTCCCTCCTCCCTGCTCCCTCCCCCCTCCTCCCTGCTCCCTGCTCGCTTCTCCCTCTTCTTTCCTCCCTGCTCCCTTCTCCCTCCTTCCTGCTCCCTCCTCTTTCCTCCCTGCTCCCTCCTCCCTGCTCCCTCCCCCCTTCTCCCTGCTCCCTGCTCCCTCCCCCCTCCTCCCTGCTCCCTTCTCCCTCATCTTTCCTCCCTGCTCCCTCCTCCCTGCTCCCTCCTTCCTCCTCCCTGCTCCCTCCTTCCTTCTCCCTCCTCCATGCTCCCTCCTCCCTCCTCCATCCTCCTTCCACCCTGCTCCCTGCTCCCTCCTCCCTCCCCCTTCTCCCTGCTCCCTGCTCCCTCCCCCCACCTCCCTGCTCCCCCCCCCCTCCTCCCTGCTCCCTTCTCCCTCCTCTTTCCTCCCTGCTCCATTCTCCCTCCTTCCTGCTCCCTGCTCCCTTCTCCCTCCTCCCTGCTCCCTCCTCCCTGCTCCCTCCCCCTCCTCCCTGCTCCCTGCTCACTTCTCCCTCTTCTTTCCTCCCTGCTCCCTTCTCCCTCCTTCCTGCTCCCTCCTCTTTCCTCCCTGCTCCCTCCTCCCTCCTCCCTGCTCCCTCCCCCCTTCTCCCTGCTCCCTGCTCCCTCCCCCCTCCTCCCTGCTCCCTTCTCCCTCATCTTTCCTCCCTGCTCCCTCCTCCCTGCTCCCTCCTTCCTCCTCCCTCCTCCCTGCTCCCTCCTTCCTTCTCCCTCCTCCATGCTCCCTCCTCCCTCCTCCATCCTCCTTCCACCCTGCTCCCTGCTCCCTCCTTCCTCCTCCCTCCCCCTGCTCCCTCCTTCCTCCTCCCTCCTCCCTGCTCCCTCCTCCTTCCTCCCTGCTCACTCCTTCTTCCTCCCTCCTCCCTCCTTCTTTCTCCCTTCTCCCTTCTGCCTTCTCCCTCCTCCCTGCTCCCTCCTCCATCCTCCCCTCCTCCCTCATCCCTGCTCCCTCCTCCCTCCTCCCTGCTCCCTCCTCCATTCTCCTTGCTCCCTGCCTCCTGCTCCCTCCTCCCTCCCCCTTCTCCCTTCTCCCTGCTCCCTGCTCCCTTCTCCCTGTTCCCTGCCATCTCCCCCTGCTCCCTGCTCCCTCCTCCCTTCTCCCTTCTCCCTTCTCCCTTCTCCCTTCTCCCTGCTCCCTGCTCCCTCCCCCCTACTCCCTGCTCCCTTCTCCCTCCTCCCTCCTCCCTCCTCCCTCCTCCCTGCTCCCTGCTCCCTCCCCCCTGCTCCCTGCTCCCTCCCCCCTCCTCCCTGCTCCCTCCCCCTTCTCCCTGCTCCCTGCTCCCTCCCCCTTCTCCCTGCTCCCTGCTCCCTCCCCCCTCCTCCCTGCTCCCTGCTCCCTTCTCCCTCCTCTTTCCTCCCTGCTCCCTTCTCCCTCCTTCCTGCTCCCTGCTCCCTCCTCTTTCCTCCCTGCTCCCTCCCCCCTCCTCCCTGCTCCCTTCTCCCTCCTCTTTCCTCCCTTCTCCCTTCTCCCTCCTTCCTGCTCCCTCCTCTTTCCTCCCTGCTCCCTCCTCCCTGATCCCTCCCCCCTTCTCCCTGCTCCCTGCTCCCTCCCCCCTCCTCCCTGCTCCCTTCTCCCTCCTCTTTCCTCCCTGCTCCCTCCTCCCTGCTCCCTCCTTCCTCCTCCCTCCTCCCTGCTCCCTCCTCCCTGATCCCTCCCCCCTTCTCCCTGCTCCCTGCTCCCTCCCCCCTCCTCCCTGCTCCCTTCTCCCTCCTCTTTCCTCCCTGCTCCCTCCTCCCTGCTCCCTTCTCCCTCCTTCCTGCTCCCTGCTCCCTCCTCTTTCCTCCCTGCTCCCTCCTCCCTGCTCCCTCCCCCCTCCTCCCTGCTCCCTTCTCCCTCCTCTTTCCTCCCTTCTCCCTTCTCCCTCCTTCCTGCTCCCTCCTCTTTCCTCCCTGCTCCCTCCTCCTTGATCCCTCCCCCCTTCTCCCTGCTCCCTGCTCCCTCCCCCCTCCTCCCTGCTCCCTTCTCCCTCCTCTTTCCTCCCTGCTCCCTCCTCCCTGCTCCCTCCTTCCTCCTCCCTCCTCCCTGCTCCCTCCTTCCTTCTCCCTCCTCCATGCTCCCTCCTTCCTCCTCCCTCCCCCTGCTCCCTCCTTCCTCCTCCCTCCTCCCTGCTCCCTGCTCCCTCCTCCTTCCTCCCTGCTCACTCCTTCTTCCTCCCTCCTCCCTCCTTCTTCCTCCCTCCTCCCTGCTCCCTCCTTCCTCCTCCCTCCTCCATGCTCCCTCCTCCCTCCTTCCTCCTTCCTCCTCCATGCTCCCTCCTATCTCCTCCCTGCTCCCTGCTCCCTCCTCCCTGCTCCCTCCTCCCTGCTCCCTGCTCCCTACTCCCTCCTCCCTGATCCCTGCTCCCTCCACCCTGCTCCCTGCTCCCTGCTCCCTCCCCCCTCCTCCCTGCTCCCTCCACCCTCCTCCTTGCTCCCTTCTCCCTCCTCCCTGATCCCTGCTCCCTCCACCCTGCTCCCTGCTCCCTCCTCCCTGCTCCCTCCCCCCTCCTCCCTGCTCCCTCCCCCCTCCTCCTTGCTCCCTTCTCCCTCCTCCCTGCTTCCGTCTCCCTCCTCCCTGCTCCCTTCTCCCTTCTCCCTTCTCCCTTCTGCCTTCTCCCTCCTCCCTGCTCCCTCCTCCATCCTCCCCTCCTCCCTCATCCCTGCTCCCTCCTCCCTGCTCCCTCCTCCATCCTCCTTGCTCCCTGCCTCCTGCTCCCTCCTCCCTCCCCCTTCTCCCTTCTCCCTGCTCCCTGCTCCCTTCTCCCTGTTCCCTGCCCTCTCCCCCTGCTCCCTGCTCCCTCCTCCCTGCTCCCTTCTCCCTTCTCCCTTCTCCCTGCTCCCTTCTCCCTTCTCCCTTCTCCCTGCTCCCTGCTCCCTGCTCCCTTCTCCCTCCTCCCTCCTCCCTCCACCCTCCTCCCTGCTCCCTTCTCCCTTCTCCCTCCCACCTGCTCCCTTCTCCCTCCTCCCTGCTCCCTCCCCCTCCTCCCTGCTCCCTGCTCGCTTCTCCCTCCTCTTTCCTCTCTGCTCCCTTCTCCCTCCTTCCTGCTCCCTCCTCTTTCCTCCCTGCTCCCTCCTCCCTGCTCCCTCCCCCTTCTCCCTGCTCCCTGCTCCCTCCCCCCTCCTCCCTGCTCCCTTCTCCCTCCTCTTTCCTCCCTGCTCCCTCCTCCCTGCTCCCTCCTTCCTCCCCCCTACTCCCTGCTCCCTTCTCCCTCCTCCCTCCTCCCTCCTCCCTCCTCCCTCCTCCCTCCACCCTCCTCCCTGCTCCCTGCTCCCTCCCCCTTGCTCCCTGCTCCCTCCCCCCTCCTCCCTGCTCCCTCCCCCTTCTCCCTGCTCCCTGCTCCCTCCCCCCTCCTCCCTGCTCCCTGCTCCCTTCTCCCTCCTCTTTCCTCCCTGCTCCCTTCTCCCTCCTTCCTGCTCCCTGCTCCCTCCTCTTTCCTCCCTGCTCCCTCCTCCCTGCTCCCTCCCCCCTCCTCCCTGCTCCCTTCTCCCTCCTCTTTCCTCCCTTCTCCCTTCTCCCTCCTTCCTGCTCCCTCCTCTTTCCTCCCTGCTCCCTCCTCCCTGATCCCTCCCCCCTTCTCCCTGCTCCCTTCTCCCTCCTCCCTCCTCCCTCCTCCCTCCACCCTCCTCCCTGCTCCCTGCTCCCTCCCCCTGCTCCCTGCTCCCTCCCCCTTCCTCCCTGCTCCCTCCCCCTTCTCCCTGCTCCCTGCTCCCTCCCCCTTCTCCCTGCTCCCTGCTCCCTCCCCCCTCCTCCCTGCTCCCTGCTCCCTTCTCCCTCCTCTTTCCTCCCTGCTCCCTTCTCCCTCCTTCCTGCTCCCTGCTCCCTCCTCTTTCCTCCCTGCTCCCTCCTCCCTGCTCCCTCCCCCTCCTCCCTGCTCCCTTCTCCCTCCTCTTTCCTCCCTTCTCACTTCTCCCTCCTTCCTGCTCCCTCCTCTTTCCTCCCTGCTCCCTCCTCCCTGATCCCTCCCCCCTTCTCCCTGCTCCCTGCTCCCTCCCCCTCCTCCCTGCTCCCTTCTCCCTCCTCTTTCCTCCCTGCTCCCTCCTCCCTGCTCCCTCCTTCCTCCTCCCTCCTCCCTGCTCCCTCCTACCTTCTCCCTCCTCCATGCTCCCTCCTTCCTCCTCCCTCCCCCTGCTCCCTCCTTCCTCCTCCCTCCTCCCTGCTCCCTGCTCCCTCCTCCTTCCTCCCTGCTCACTCCTTCTTCCTCCCTCCTCCCTCCTTCTTCCTCCCTCCTCCCTGCTCCCTCCTGCCTCCTCCCTCCTCCATGCTCCCTCCTCCCTCCTTCCTCCTTCCTCCTCCATGCTCCCTCCTACCTCCTCCCTGCTCCCTGCTCCCTCCTCCCTGCTCCCTCCTCCCTGCTCCCTGCTCCCTACTCCCTCCTCCCTGATCCCTGCTCCCTCCACCCTGCTCCCTGCTCCCTGCTCCCTCCCCCCTCCTCCCTGCTCCCTCCACCCTCCTCTTTGCTCCCTTCTCCCTCCTCCCTGATCCCTGCTCCCTCCACCCTGCTCCCTGCTCCCTCCTCCCTGCTCCCTCCCCCTCCTCCCTGCTCCCTCCCCCCTCCTCCTTGCTCCCTTCTCCCTCCTCCCTGCTTCCGTCTCCCTCCTCCCTGCTCCCTTCTCCCTTCTCCCTTCTCCCTTCTGCCTTCTCCCTCCTCCCTGCTCCCTCCTCCATCCTCCCCTCCTCCCTCATCCCTGCTCCCTCCTCCCTCCTCCCTGCTCCCTCCTCCATCCTCCTTGCTCCCTGCCTCCTGCTCCCTCCTCCCTCCCCCTTCTCCCTTCTCCCAGCTCCCTGCTCCCTTCTCCCTGTTCCCTGCCCTCTCCCCCTGCTCCCTGCTCCCTCCTCCCTGCTCCCTGCTCCCTTCTCCCTTCTCCCTTCTCCCTGCTCCCTTCTCCCTTCTCCCTTCTCCCTGCTCCCTGCTCCCTTCTCCCGCCTCCCTCCTCCCTCCTCCCTCCACCCTCCTCCCTGCTCCCTTCTCCCTTCTCCCTCCCACCTGCTCCCTTCTCCCTCCTCCCTGCTCCCTCCTCCCTGCTCCCTCCCCCTCCTCCCTGCTCCCTGCTCGCTTCTCCCTCCTCTTTCCTCTCTGCTCCCTTCTCCCTCCTTCCTGCTCCCTCCTCTTTCCTCCCTGCTCCCTCCTCCCTGCTCCCTCCTTCCTCCTCCCTCCTCCCTGCTCCCTCCTTCCTTCTCCCTCCTCCATGCTCCCTCCTCCCTCCTCCTTCCTCCCTGCTCCCTGCTCCCTCCTTCCTCCTCCCTCCCCCTGCTCCCTCCTTCCTCCTCCCTCCTCCCTGCTCCCTCCTCCTTCCTCCCTGCTCACTCCTTCTTCCTCCCTCCTCCCTCCTTCTTCCTCCCTCCTCCCTGCTCCCTCCCCCCTCCTCCCTGCTCCCTCCCCCTTCTCCCTGCTCCCTGCTCCCTCCCCCTTCGCCCTGCTCCCTGCTCCCTCCCCCCTCCTCCCTGCTCCCTGCTCCCTTCTCCCTCCTCTTTCCTCCCTGCTCCCTTCTCCCTCCTTCCTGCTCCCTGCTCCCTCCTCTTTCCTCCCTGCTCCCTCCTCCCTGCTCCCTCCCCCCTCCTCCCTGCTCCCTGCTCCCTTCTCCCTCCTCTTTCCTCCCTTCTCCCTTCTCCCTCCTTCCTGCTCCCTCCTCTTTCCTCCCTCCTCCCTCCTCCCTGATCCCTCCCCCCTTCTCCCTGCTCCCTTCTCCCCCCCCTCCTTCCTGCTCCCTTCTCCCTCCTCTTTCCTCCCTGCTCCCTCCTCCCTGCTCCCTCCTTCCTCCTCCCTCCTCCCTGCTCCCTCCTTCCTTCTCCCTCCTCCATGCTCCCTCCTCCCTCCTCCCTCCTCCCTGCTCCCTGCTCCCTCCTTCCTCCTCCCTCCCCCTGCTCCCTCCTTCCTCCTCCCTCCTCCCTGCTCCCTGCTCCCTCCTCCTTCCTCCCTGCTCACTCCTTCTTCCTCCCTCCTCCCTCCTTCTTCCTCCCTCCTCCCTGCTCCCTCCTTCCTCCTCCCTCCTCCATGCTCCCTCCTCCCTCCTTCCTCCTTCCTCCTCCATGCTCCCTCCTATCTCCTCCCTGCTCCCTGCTCCCTCCTCCCTGCTCCCTCCTCCCTGCTCCCTGCTCCCTCCTCCCTCCTCCCTGATCCCTGCTCCCTCCACCCTGCTCCTTGCTCCCTGCTCCCTCCCCCCTCCTCCCTGCTCCCTCCACCCTCCTCCTTGCTCCCTTCTCCCTCCTCCCTGATCCCTGCTCCCTCCATCCTGCTCCCTGCTCCCTCCTCCCTGCTCCCTTCTCCCTCCCCCCTCCTCCCTGCTCCCTCCCCCCTCCTCCCTGCTCCCTTCTCCCTCCTCCCTGCTCCCGTCTCCCTCCTCCCTGCTCCCTTCTCCCTTCTCCCTTCTGCCTTCTCCCTCCTCCCTGCTCCCTCCTCCATCCTCCCCTCCTCCCTCATCCCTGCTCCCTCCTCCATCCTCCTTGCTCCCTGCCTCCTGCTCCCTCCTCCCTCCCCCTTCTCCCTTCTCCCTGCTCCCTGCTCCCTTCTCCCTGTTCCCTGCCCTCTCCCCCTGCTCCCTGCTCCCTTCTCCCTTCTCCATTCTCCCTTCTCCCTTCTCCCTCCTCCCTGCTCCCTCCTCCCTCCTCCCTCCTCCCTCCACCCTCCTCCCTGCTCCCTTCTCTCTCCTCCCTGCTCCCTTCTCCCTTCTCCCTCCCCCCTGCTCCCTTCTCCCTCCTCCCTGCTCCCTGCTCCCTCCTCCCTGCTCTTTCTTCCCTGCTCCCTCCTCCCTCCTCCCTGCTCCCTTCTCTTTCCTCCCTGCTCCCTCCTTCCTCTGCCCTGCTCCCTCCTTCCTCCTCCCTCCTTTATGCTCCCTCCTCCCTGCTCCCTGCTCCCTTCCCCCTCCTCCCTGCTCCCTCCTCCCCAACCCTATAGCAGCTTCTGCACTACTGTATCTCCTCCAGCCTCAGATTCATCCTCTCACCTGCCTCTTCCTTTCCCTCCTCTGTCTCCTTTCCTCCCTGTGTACCTCTTGACCTACTTGTCTATGGAAGGAACTGCTAATATGGAATAGAGTGAATGAGTGAAGCGTATTCTGCTGAGCAGCAGGGCGAGAAGGTGCTAGTGTTGTCATCCCGAGCTGGGTTTGGACCCAGGGTATGTATGAACCACTTGAGCTGCTTAAATGTCTGTTCATCTGATTGAGGCTGTAGTCAACACCTGATGATTCTATTCTTGGGTTGTTTTGAGGTGCTATTGGTTTTGTTTTTACAAATATTACAATCTAAATATTTGCATTGTTAGATGGTCAATAATAGACGGCAGGATAGTAGCACAGTTGCTAGGTGATTCGATATGCTTGTCAGTTGAACACACAGAATCAAGACTTCCAAGGCTTTCCATTCATATTTTTTTGATTGTTTAAAAAAAATGTAAGTCTGTTCTGCCTTCAACGTGTTTGAACTTGATTTGAAATGATTAGGAGAACTATAGCTACACCTTGAACCTGGCTTTATAGACACCAGCCTTGAGTGAACAATTGCTAAGTCTTTTGTAGTCTAAATCATTTTGCTTCTTTCTGAAGGATTTTCCATTTCCAATTTATCCTCCCAAACCTGTCATATTGAATAGGGTGTAATATGATATCTATTCTTAAAAGACCATTCCATTTTATCTCCTTCATTTTCTGGTTCTTATCAAAAGAGGGTTAGATAGATATCAGTGAATTAATGAAAGAAAAGACAGAAAGCAGACATTTCACTCTGATTGACTGCTTCACTGCTTGAGCAGACAAATTGAAAACCTCCCTTTCATCTTCTATCTGACATGTATCCATATCCGCAGCTAATTGGACGGTCACGCACATCATTTTTAATTATTAAGGCCCTTCATTTGCCGGTCCGGCAGTGACATCACAGCCTTTGTTGTGGTGGTGATATGTGATCCTCTGTAATATCTGTGTGGTGTTATTGGACACCCCTGGTTTCTATTGTGATGGGGGTCGGGGAGTTTAGAGACTGTCTCATCAATGCGATGTTCATCTCTGCAAAATGTTTCCATCCTGACGGTGCAGTGTGTTACATTGGTGTAGGGTTTAGTTAGTTACTGTCAGTTTTCATCATGTACTCACATGGTTCTTTCTTGAATGAGCTCCTCCTTAGACGAATATAAAGGTTAACTAAGAGAGTCAGCAAAGTCCTCCTAATGACAGCATAATGACAGCAGTTCATGAAATTTGGGAAATTGTCTTTGCCATTAGTCCAAAAGTGGGAGCTCTTCCCAGATATTTGACCTGATTTCACTGTGTCGGATTTCAGTAGTTTCTTTCTATTTCTCCATCAGAGCAGGGAAAGGGGTATTCTCAGCCATGAAGCTCCACAAGACCAAGAGCTCCAGAGATGACCACAAGAAAGGTAGGCTTTTACTAACCAGCTGATTATCCAAACCTTGATAAGAAGGGTAGGCTTTTACTTATCAGCTGCTCATACAGACCTTGAAAAAAAGGGTAGGCTTTTACTTATCAGCGCCTTATCCAGACTTTGATAAGAAGGGTAGGCCTATACTAACCATCTTATTATCCAGACCTTGATAATGAGGGTAGGCTTTTACTAACCAGCTTATTATCCAGACCTTGACAAAACGGGTAGGCTTTTACTAACCAGCTTATTATCCAGACCTTGATAATGAGGGTAGGCTTTTACTAATCAGCTTATTATCCAGACCTTGATAATGAGGGTAGGCTTTTACTAACCAGATTATTATCCAGACCTTGATAATGAGGGTAGGCTTTTACTAACCAGCTTATTATCCAGACCTTGATAATGAGGGTAGGCTTTTACTAATCAGCTTATTATCCAGACCTTGATAAGAAGGGTATGCTTTTACTAATCAGCTGATATTCCAGACCTTGTTATGCTGAATCAGGTGTGTTAGAGCAGAGATATCCCAGTGAATCTCCAGGAGGAGGGTTGCCAACCCCTTGGCATAAACTCACATGGGTTATTGTGATGGCATCCCACAGATGAGCCAGCCACCCTGGACATGGAGGATCTGGACAGGAAGGCCTTGCGTCTGGGAGGGTTTGGTGGTCTGGACCCAGACTGCATCTCCCTGGCGTCCGTCACCGCCGTCACCACCAATGTCTCCAACAAGAGGTCAGTGTACTGTGTACTTGCTCTACATCTGCTCGTGCAACGATTCATTGACCCTTTATAACACTCTTATTCATGTTTATAACCCACACTATACCAAATTGAGTAAATAGTCAACTGCTCTGGTTTGTGTCTTCTTGACGCTCTCAGGTCAAAGCCTGATATCAAGATGGAACCTAGTTCTGGGAGGCCTGTGGATTACCAGGTGAGAGGAGGAAAGGAATTACCACGACTACAGTCACTGCTGGAAATGTATATTGTATACACTGTGGTTAAATGTAACCATGCCTGTCCAGTTTGTTTAACAACTAGCCCCTAAAGGCAGACAAGGCTTAACCCTACCCCTGCCAGCTGTGTGTGTTTGTCTTCACTGTATCTATGCATCCTTAGCTCTATTACACAATAGCTGCTGCAGTTCGTGGAGAGAGGTTTTTTTTTCTTGGATTTTATTAGGATCCCAATTGACTGACTCCAGTAGGGATGAATGGATAGGGCATAGTGTGAAGACTGGGTGGTTAGAACAAAAGATGGCAGCTCATTAATGTAGCCTAACTTCAGGCTGCGGCTACTCTCCCCTGCCAGCAACAGCACACTGGCCTATATACATTCATGTACCAGTCTCTGTGACCACAAACCACAACTCTGCACACCGAGATGTTCACAGCACAGACTGTGTGCCTTGCACTGTGCTGGGCTCTTTAGTAAAGGTATAAAGGTATAATTAACCTTCAGGGACAGGAGTCGCCTCTTTAGTCAAAACCTCCAGTTTGACTTTTCATCTTGATTGTCTTGCTTGGTACCCTTTTGTTATGGTGCATTTACTCACCTTTAGATGGAAGGTTTTGGAGTAAAATGAATCCCGGCTAGAATATTACCTACCTGCTTATTCCCTTCTGACTCCTATAATCCTCCAACCGGGATTTCCGAAAAACCTGTTTCCTTAAGAAAATGTTCTGTATTTTGCAACGTATTAGATTAGCATCACAGTGGTCGAGGCCAGGCAGCTGGTAGGCCTAAACATGGACCCTGTGGTCTGTGTGGAGATTGGGGAAGACAAGAAGTACACCTCCATGAAGGAATCCACCAACTGCCCCTACTACAATGAGGTAAGTGCGTCTCTCTCTCTTTCTATCTCCCCCTTTCTCTTTGTCCCTCGCCTCCTCCCTCTCTCTATCTCTCCCTTTCTCTCTCCCCCACTCTCTTTTTCTTTGTCCCTCCTTCCCTCCCTCCCTCGACTCCTCCCTCTCTCTCTGTCTCTCTGTCTCTCTGTCTCTCTCTCTCTCTCCCTCCCTCCCTCTCTTCTATAGTATGTGTGTAATTGAGTTGAAACTGTGAGAAGAGCAGCCAGTCCCAGTCCAGAGTCTCAACACCAGGCTGGCTCTGTCCAGAGTCTCAACACCAGGCTGGCTCTGTCCAGAGTCTCAACACCAGGCTGGCTCTGTCCAGAGTCTCAACACCAGGCTGGCTCTGTCCAGAGTCTAAACACCAGGCTGGCTCTGTCCAGAGTCTCAACACCAGGCTGGCTCTGTCCAGAGTCTCAACACCAGGCTGGCTCTGTACAGAGTCTCAACACCAGGCTGGCTCTGTCCAGAGTCTCAACACCAGGCTGGCTCTGTTCAGATCAAAGCCTCTGCCTGTAAGGGCTCAGCAGGGCTCTACACATTACACTCTTATTTCATGAGAGGGAGGCTGAGCAAAACATGAAAGCATTATTCAGTCGATGCCCTGATCCAGCTAGAGTGAAAAGCATGTTAATCAGTACGAATTACCCTTGTATTAAATAAGATTAACCTGGACGCTACACAGAATTGATTCAACCGATGCTGAAAGTATGTTCATTTAATCATCATTGGTTGTATTCTGTAGAAACATGTCTGTTGTGTCCATGATCCTTGAATCATTATCAGGTTGATTTATTCAATTGAACCTTTGAATCCTTTGAATCTCCTGAACACAATGGAATGATCATCCCAAGGTACAACATGGGTCATTTGATAGAGAGTAAGGCTAAGGTATTTGTCACATCTCATAATGTCTTATCTTCTCCCCACAGTATTTTGTCTTTGACTTCCACGTCCCACCAGATGTCATGTTTGACAAGATCCTCAAGCTCTCAGTAAGTGGCATACATATCTTATACCCACACACAGTCACACACACACCTACTCAATCTTTCTCTTTACAGTAGCAGTCTATGAGCATGAACCCAACCCTACTCCACTCAACTGCTTCCAAAACAACACCAAGATGAACAGTCTCTATGGCAGATCTAATGTAGCGCATATGTTTGCAGTATATTCTATATGTTCTCCTCTGTCTTTCACTAGGTGATCCACTCCAAGAACCTGCTGCGGAGTGGAACCTTGTTTGGCACCTTCAAGCTAGATGTTGGCACAGTCTACTCCCAGCCTGGTAAGGGTGCTGAGACTGGACCCATAATGTCTCAGAACCTCTTATAAGGATACATTATGATTAATTGTTTGAATTAATAGATGATTTGTTGACACCTGTGTCACAGAGCACCAGTTCTACCACAAGTGGGCCATGCTGTCTGACCCTGATGACATCACAGCGGGGTGCAAAGGTTACATCAAGTGTGACATCGCCGTGGTGGGGAAGGGGGACAATATCAAGACTCCCCACAAAGCCAATGAGACGGATGAAGACGACATAGAGGGGTAAGAGAATGTTTTATTGGGCCAAAATAATGTCAAAGGGTTATACAATGTTCTAGTGGTCAGATAATGTTGTAGAGTGGTCAGGTCATAAAATCGAAAAGACCAGAGAATGTTATTAAGGGGTTTTGATGAGACAAAATCAGACTTTTTTTTCAACCTTTTTTTTCTGGTCAGGAACCTCCTGCTTCCAGAGGGAGTTCCGTTGCAGAGGCAGTGGGCGCGGTTCTATGTGAAGATCTACCGAGCTGAGGGCCTTCCCAAGATGAACACCAGCATCATGGCCAATGTGAAGAAGGCCTTCATAGGGGAGAACAGAGACCTGGTGGACCCCTACGTACAAGTGGTCTTCGCTGGACAGAGAGTAGGTTCATTACAGCCGCTACTCAGGAGATCAGGACACCATGAACCTGAAGCCGTTTTATTGAAACTGTCTGTTTTATTTATTTGTTGGATAAACAAAAGAGACAAATAGCATTAAGTAATGGATCACAATCACATTATAAATACAGTATACATTATTTACAATATGTACATAAAATGAAGTGTCTTAGTATAAGAATTAAATGTGTGTCAATCCAAACGTTTGTTGTTGTTTCCTCCAGGGGAAGACTTCTGTCCAGAAGAGCAGTTATGAGCCCATCTGGAACGAGCAGGTGGTCTTCACTGAGATGTTTCCTCCGCTCTGCAAACGCATCAAGGTCCAGATACGAGACTCTGACAAAGTCAATGACGTTGCCATAGGAACGCACTTCATTGACCTGCGAAAGATCGCCAACGATGGTGACAAAGGTAAGGTGATATATCTACCCAGTCCATAGATCAACATTAGCCTCATATTGATAGGTCATCAGGTCAAGCCAATGTTATTGTAGCACATTAGTCATTTTGGTGCTAAGTCATTTTTACCAAGTCATTAGAGGGCTTTAATGTCTATAGAAAAGTCTTCAGCCAAAAAGTGCCAAAACAAGTACACAGGAAAGTCAGTTTGAAAACACAGTCTTACTCCACCAGATTGCGCCAGAGTCGTCCTCAGTCCAGTCCAATTTTCACCACAGGCAGATTCACCTCAGGCAGATTCACCTCAGGCAGATTCACCTCAGGCAGATTTCCCACACGGTGAAGCTGGATAAGAGAGCTAAGCACAAGAGAATATGGGCCAGTGCCTCGTTCCGCACAGCACTCCAAACATACACTCAAATGTGTGTAGAAAACGTTCTCTCTATCTGGCTGTGTTTTAAAACTACCACTGGACTGGATTAAAAATAATCAGAAATGTCAAAAAGGATAACTGTGCAAACAATGCTAAGCAAAACACTCCACCTAACTTTTCATGTATCGCCAACATGCCACTGAGCACAGTAGTCCAACTGGCCCCCCAGCCGGGTAAACAAAACAGAAACAATTATTTTATTGAAAGCCACAACACAACACTAAACAATACAAGAATTGCACTATAACGGTGACAAGCGGTGCCCACAAACTAAAAAATATATATATTTAACCTTTATTTAACTAGGCAAGTCAGTTAAGAACAAATTCTTATTTACAATGATGGCCTACCAAATGGCAAAAGGCCTTCTGCGGGAACAGGGACTGGGAAATAAAGCTGTCCCAACAGCAGAGTCTCAACAGCAGTCCCAACACCTTACCACTGCTACAGCTGGCTTTCACCTGGTAGTGAAACAGTTCATTCAGCCTCATTTACTGCCTTTTAATAAAAGATAGCTGATATGGCTTGCTTAAACAAATGTGGTTTCTACTGACAATTGAGATGTACAAACTATGGCATAAGGGGACGGACGGCGAGCGGATAAGAGGCAATCCGTAATTCCGATTAAGACATTAATCAACGAGCTAGGATGGACGTAGTCAATAGAAGGTCGTTCAGCACTTTTGAAATGTACAGCAACAGAATTCAGAACATGTGCCGTTCTTACAGTTTTCTCCCTGTACACCAAGTCAGAACCTTGGATAAATAATAAGGGGAATATAAGCAGACAATGAAAGCTCTTCCAATATTCAATGATGACATTTCTCTAAAACAGGCTATAGGCTACCTGCACCAAGTCAGAACAGAAGGCAAAATTATAAGGGGAAAAGGGACCGAATTATTAGGGTGAATCACATGGGCTACTAACAGCTTACTACACAACATACACTTAGTATTACTTTCTTAGCTACAGTATATCTACACTACCGTTCAAAAGTTTGGTGTCACTTAGAAATGTCCTTGTTTTTTTAAAGAAAACCATATTTTTCATCCATTAAAATAACATAAAATTGATCAGAAATACAGTGTGGACATTGTTAATGTTGTAAATGACTATTGTAGCTGGAAACGGGAGATAAAAAAAAAATGAATATCTACATAGGCGTACAGAGGCCCATTATCAGCAACCATCACTCCTGTGTTCCATTGACATGTTGTGTTAGCTAATCCAAGTTTTTCCTTTTAAAAGGCTAATTGATCATTAGTAAATCCTTTTGCAATTATGTTAGCACAGCTGAAAACTGTTGTCCTGATTAAAGAAGCAATAAAACTGGCCTTCTTTAGACTAGTTGAGTATCTGGAGCATCAGCAATTGTGGGTTCGATTACCGGCTCAAAATGGTCAGAAACAAAGACCTTTCTTCTGAAACTAGTCAGTCGATTCTTGTTCTGAGAAATGAAGGCTATTCCATTCCAGAAATGCCCAAGAAACTGAAGATCTTGTACAACGCTGTGTACTACTCCCTTCACAGAACAGAGCAAACTGGCACTAAACAGAATAGAAAGAGTACATTAGAGTGTCTAGTTTGAGAAACAGACGCCTCACAAGTCCTGGAACTGGCAGCTTCATTAAATAGTACCTGCAAAACACCAGTCTCAACGTCAACAATGAAGAGGCGACTCTGGGATTCTGGCCTTCTAGGCAGAGTTCCTCTGTCCTGTGTCTTTGGCCCATCTTAATCTTTTCTTTTTATTGGCCAGTCTGAGATACGGCTTTTTCTTTGCAACACTGCCTAGAAGACCAGCATCCCGGAGTCGCCTCTTCACTGTTGACATTGACACTGCTGTTTCCAGCTACAATAGTCATTTACAACATTAACAATGGCTACACTGTATTTCTGATCAATTTGATGTTATTTTAATGTGCCTTTTTTAATGTGTTTTTTTTTCAAAACAAGGACAATTCTAAGTGACCCCAAACTTTTGAACAGTAGTGTGTATGTCTCTGTCATATTACATAATTTAAGCAGCAGCATACATTACATTTTTGGACTCACCTTGTTGTGCTGTGCTCACTTGAACAGGAAGGTCCTTCGTGGGAAAATTTTGTCATCAAACTTTGTCATCAAAGTCTGGCATTCTCTGGATTTATGGTGCTTTCAAGACAACTGGGAACTGATTAAAAACAAGGTCGAATCATGATGACGTCAGTGATCTTCAGGTCAGAGCTCTAGAGCAGGGGTGGGCAATTCCAGTCCTTGAGAGCCTGATTGGTGTCAGTTTTTCCCCAGACCCAGCTAACACACCTGACTCCAATAGTCACCTAATCATGAGCTTCAGTTTAGAATGCAATTTGATTAATCAGCTGTGTGTGCTAGTGATGGAGAAAAAGTGTGACACCAATCAGGCCCTCGAGGACTGGAGTTGCCCACCCCTGCTCTAGAGAGAGGTCTTGAACTCACTGAAGTCTGAGATTTCCCAGTTCTGGGTTTCCAGTTGTTTTGAGCGGAGGAGAAGTCATGCTGGATTGACAGCATGACCAATGTTGAATGTTTATTCTTTTAAGTTGTATGTATAATTTATTCGTTAATTCTCTTCATATGACAAGGATCAAAACTGATTTGCCAGTAGATTGTCGACATGATTAATGATGACTTCTAGCTTGGTAGCTAAGATTTTGAAAGTATGATGTTGACATGATCAGCCCAATCAAAGCTACGGTAGGTATAATGTGATTGACGTAATTGTATCTGTAGCCAATGTCCTTGAGCCATCTTGGATGGGTACTTCAAATGTAACTCTATGGCAGCACCCAGAGGGCTTGAATTTCAGAGTTTTCCCCATAGATTTTGCGGCGACGCAGTCCCCGTGAGTGACAGAACATTGAGCCAATCACGGCGCAACTAGAGGACATTAACAACACCTACGCTTCGTATTTTCCACTGGCTGCCAGTCCAATCAAAGCTACTGTCGATATAATGTGAATATAAAAATATGTACTTTTCTCCCCAATTGGTAGTTACAGTCTTGTCCCATCGCTGCAACCCACCTACGGACTCAGGAGAGGCGAAGGTCAGGAGCCATGCATCCTCCAAAACACCACCCTACCAAGCCACACTGCTTCTTGACACACTGCTCGCTTAACCCGGAGCCAGCGCACTAATGTGTCGGAGGAAACACTGTCCAACTGGCAACCAAAGTCAGTTTGCAGGCTCCTGTCCCGCCAGAAGGAGTCGCTAGAGCATGATGGGACAAGGAAATCCTGGCTGGCCAAACCCTCCCCTAACGCTGGGCCAATTTAGCACTGCCTCATGGGTCTCCCGGTCACGGTCGGCTCTACCCTTATATTTTGCAGTGACGTAGTGTCCCCATGAGTGACAGAACACTGAGCCAATCACGGCGCAACTACAGAACATTACCAACCCCTGAACTCTGTATTTTCCGCTGGCTGCCTCACCACCACAGAAAGCACTGAGCTAGGCTGAAACACCTGCATTTTGGAGCTGCTTTACACAAGAAAGCAAAAAAGAGACCAAGTTTGTATGTGGCTTTATTAACTAAATTATCATAATTTTTTTTACATTGTTTTCAAACTGATATGTGACTTGTATTAATGCCAAAATAACATGCAAAACAGGCAAAAAATAATAATAATATACTATATATATTTTTTATTTTTTTATTTTTTAGCTAACAGGTAGGACTCAAAACAAGTGGGGCTCTGATTGACGCATTGCCACTGGGTGTGAATCGCCTTAAGGTACACAATGCTGCTGCGCTTCAGGTTCTATGAAGGCTGGTTTGATCTAGCAGTTGTGGCTCCAGGACTATAGACAGGTATAGACAGGTTACTTTCTTCTTCTTCATTGGTGTTTTAGGGCTGACTACACCAGAAACATTGGATGCGGGAAATAAACCACTGGATGCAGGAAATAAAACAGGGGGGAAAGGGAAATAAGCTCAAACGTTTAATCCACTCAAACATCTGAACAAAAAACAAATGTAGTCCTACTACTCCGATCCGGTGACCTGAGATGACAGAACTGCTTCTCCAGCCAGTACACCATGCAGCTCCTCCTTACCACATCATATTCCCCAGCAAATCCTATCCTTTGCAAACAAACATGTGCCCAAATGCTTTGCAGTTGGAAAACAGCAGTAACCTGGGGACAAATGCCCTCACCGGGTGACTCACATATCCCATGTTGACATGAATAGGGAGAGACTCATCGAAAAACAGCAACACAGACATACTCTCTATCTTCTTCGAGTCCCAACTACTCAAGGAATTTTCATCCTGATCTTCTCAGCTACAACTTCCACAGACTTGAGAAATCATGCCCTTGATTGGTGCCCTGCTCCGAAATTCGAAAACAGTCCTTGATTGTTGATTCTGGTGAGGCGCAACGCACGCTCCTTTTGTTCCTGCCCGACACAACACTTTCTTTATCTGGGCAACATCAAACAGATCTCCCAGGTACATCTTCTTATCCTCAAACCGCCCTCCTACTACAAACTGTGAAGTAGTTGCGCCATAAGCATTAGGCTTACTAGACAGCAGTTGAATTGTCATTTTAGCTCTCTTTACCCTTCCTTTAGCGACTGTAGTCCATGCAGTATTCTCATCACCTTCATTTTCATTGTCATCTTTGCTAGCACCATTAGATTCAAACTCGGTATACGCTTCCGCCATTCTCTGAGAATTTCAACTGCCAGTCTAGTTCACCTTTCTCCATTGCACTTCACTTCTGCTTATATACTGAGTGAAACAAAGGTGGACAACCCTGCCCCAACCCCATTGGTCCATGCGGGCCGCGCCCACAGTTCCGATTTGTGCAGGGTCTTGTTCATCAGAGTCAATAATCCAGTGGGAAGCCCAGGTGGTAAATTCAGAGGTCGTCACCTGCGTGGGAGTATCACAACAAAGAAGCATGCAAAAATGCAAACTTGATAAAATACTCAAATAGTTTAAAACACACGTAAGGAATAAATAGTTTCCAGGAAGGTAAGTCTTTCAATTCCACTGCAAATCATAATGTCTTCATGCAAAAAAACAAAGTTATCATGTACCTAGTTCACAGAAAAAGTAAGAAAAAGTAAAATAGTTACCATGCAACATTCCTCAGTTGCAGCATCATGACACTCCTGCACCACAGCACACAGGCAATTGCCTTTTTCAGGACCCTGTCTTTCGTTCAATTCACCTGTCATCCTCCACCCCCTTCCTCTCCTCCTTCACCCCGTCCTCTCCTCCCCCAGGGTTCCTCCCCACCATGGGCCCAGCCTGGGTCAACATGTATGGCTCAACCCGCCACTACACTCTGATTGATGAGCACCAGGACCTGAATGAGGGGCTGGGGGAAGGTGTGTCCTTCAGGGCCCGCCTCCTCATCTCTGTTGCCGTAGAGATCCTGGACACCACCTCCACTGAGATTGTGAGCTCCACCGAGGTGCAGGTAGAGCCTGTCTCCATCATCTCAGAGGTGAGTGCTCATTGGATGGTGACTGTTCATTGGTTGCCAAGTATGTCTGAGGTCAGTGCCATTGACTGACCCTTTCAGAAAGGAGTGTCCATTAGTTGGCTGTCATTGAGTCACACTTCACACTCCTATGTTCTAACTTGAAATTGTATTGATCTTACATTTGGTATTTGGTATTTTATTAGGATCCCCATTAGCTGTTGAGAAAGCAGCAGCTACTCTTCCTGGGGTCCAACACAAAACATGGAACATGACATAACACATAACATTAGTAGAGAAGAACAGCTCAAGGACATAACTACGTACATTTTAAAACTACACACACAGCCTACATATCAGGGCTCCCGAGTGGCACATCGGTCTAAAAATCAAATCAAATCAAAATGTATTTGTCACATGCCGAATACAACAAGTGTAGACTTTACCGTGAAATGCTTACTTACAAGCCCTTAACCAACAGTGCAGTTCAAGAAGAGTTAAGAAAATATTTACCAAATAGAATAAAGTGAAAAAGAATAATAAACAGTAACACAATAAGAATAACAATAACGAGGCTATATACAAGAGGTACCGGTACCGAGCCAGTGTGCGGTGGTACAGGTTAGTTGAGGTAATTTATACATGTAGGTAGGGGTGAAGTGACTATTGTCGTGGAAATTCAGTACTGAGAGAGACTTGGTCATTTCTACAAACAATCATCTTTATTTAATATTGATGAATTATTGCAATAATGAAACCGTCAGCCCACCAGTCTTGTTCTGACTGTTAGGCTGAGAGCGTAACTGAAAATGAAAAAAAATGATATTATATAGGACATAAAAATGCTTAGTCACAATGGTTCCATCTCCCATAAGCCACCTTGGGTGTTTTACCCCCATCCTGGCTTAGTTTCCCAGATTTTTTTGCATTTGTATTTATCTGTTATTTTACCAGGTAAATTGACTGAGAACACATTCTCATTTGCAGCAACAACCTGGGGAATAGTTACAGGGGAGAGGAGGGGATGAATGAGCCAATTGTAAACTGGGGATTATTAGGTGAACGTGATGGTTTGAAGGCCAGATTGGGAATTTAGCCAGGACACCGGGGTTAACACCCCTACTCTTACAATAAGTGCCATGGGATCTATAATGACCTCAGAGAGTCAAGACACCCGTTTAACATCCCATCCAAAAGGTCTCCCATCCAGGAACTGACCAGGACCAACCCTGCTTAGCTTCAGAAGCAAGCCAGCAGTGGTATGCAGGGTGGTATGCTGCTGGTAGATGCCAGTAAGATGAGACAATGAGGCATTGTTCTAAACCCTTCCAGGCTCTCTCTATCTCGAGTCCATAGACATCTTGTCTATGTAATACCAGCTTTTAGGTTTTTGTCACCAACATCAATCAATTGTCAGCTTCAAGCTCTCTCTAGTAAAACCCATGTCCTCAACACCCAGACTGGCCGCCGGGTGCTAGAGTGGACACCATAAAACACAGCACAAGCAGAACAGAAATATCTTACTGTTTGTTAAGTAAATAATTGTTACATATCCAACAAATAAGGTGAATACAATCACATTCCCCTCTCAAGAAGCTAAGCTTCTCCTGGAATAATCTAAGGGTACAAGCATTGCATGATTATTGTTAAACATAAATGTAAACAAACAAAGTACATATTTCTGGCGCCTGACATCTCATCCATGGTAAACAACCTTTGCTGAGTTTTAGACCTTTCTTATCTAAACAAGGTCAATCTGGAACAGAAAATGAAACATAAAAATAAAATCACACACAGGCTTCATTACAGCAAATAGGACAGTCATCAATCACACTGGCATCATACACAAAGGTAGGGGCCAGCATGATAAAAATGTCCACCCCGTTCAGAACCATTCCTACACCAGTGACAGACACCCCTCTCTGGGCACCTTGTACACTCAGTGTGGGCTCCACATCTGAGTCCTTATGCTCAGGATTGGGGTCATCATCAGAGATGTAGTCAGGAATAGGGAATAGGTAAGGGAAATCATTCAGTTCCCAAATGATAATCAAACCCCAATTAATTATTCAACCGAAATTTAGGATGACATTGCTCAGTGATTCACATTGGATATATCACTCAAAATGAAAACCCTCAACTTAACATACATCAATACTGGCAGAATGTACATTTATTTTAACCATACAAATATATTCATCTCATCATCTCATAATTCTAGTACTAAATTCCTCATCAGGGCTATAATTACAGATCAGTAAATCACTATACATTTAGCAGTGTAGACCTCCACATCTAAATCAATTACAGGTACAGTTGACCAACCCCCTCAATCTTCTGGCATTTCTTAATTTTTCTTCTTCAGATAGGTTCAAAGTGGATGGCCCATGATAATGTCCCAATTTCAATGTCTCACCTGAAACCCACCACAACTCATTATGTCTTATCCATTTGCCAACCAGTATACCAGCAAAATGAGAGAAGTTTTGAACAGATCTCTCTCCATGCACACTCCACATGGACTTCTTTTTCACTCCTGAGAGAAAAACATTTGATAACTTCAACTGGATGCTGTACACCGTTTGCTGGCTCAGACTTAGGTCTCTGGATAGAAGTGGTGCAGGACAGGGCCGTAGTGAATGGCATTTCTTCAGCTGGTTAGAGGGGGTTTTGAGGTCCACACCCTGTTTGGTCAAATTATCCCTCCTATGCATCTAGATACCATCTCCACCATAACCTCAAGAAAGGACAGATCAGAACAATAATTCAGTTCAGCACATTTCTGATTCAGGAAATCCAGACAAGCATTTCAAGAAATCCAAACAGATGATCTACTGTATGACAAATGATTACTACTACCAATATTCTTAATGCAAATCTCTAAAACATATTTCAAATTAAAAAAAATCACATTCTGTTGACACAATGTTTCAAATTAGTTTATACTCCCATATCACATTGTCAACCTCATCAAATCAAATCAAATGTTATCGCAGTAATCAGGAAGTCAGGAAGTTATGCTGATCATCAGCAGACCCAATCTGGTGAGATTTATCAAACCAAAACAGAACAAACAACGCAGCAATACATTCCTTCATACATCACTCAATACATCCCTAAATATCACTCAAGGTGTGTAAACTTCAATCCCCCCAAAAAACAACAACACTACAAATCAAATTTTAATTATTACCCTTAATAACAAACAAAAAGCAGTTGTACCTGTAGTAGTAAAAATAGACTAGAGACAGGTCTATCCTTCTCATGGTCCTATTAGTTATAAAACTTCTCCGTGATTATCAGTATTATAAATGACCTTCAAATCAGTATTAAATATGACCTTTAAATCATCATCCAATGCCTCTCGGCATGCCAGTGAGGGCGGTCAAACCACACTAGGAGGTCAGGACAGAGGTCAGAGGTCATTCAAACCCTTCAAATAAGTTGTGTGTGTGTGTGTGTGTGTGTGTGTGTGTGTGTGTGTGTGTGTGTGTGTGTGTGTGTGTGTGTGTGTGTGTGTGTGTGTGTGTGTGTGGTAAACCATATGACAAAAGCAAACAAAAATGGCCAGGCCTTATTTAATTTGGTAGTTAATGGCCTAATCCGGATACCTTTATACTAACTACACTGCAGAATTTCACTCACTGCTCTCTCACAAAAAACACAGCCTCAGGAAACATTTCAAAGGGAGAAAATATGACTACCCCCATTCTCTTGGTGGATAAAGTGTTCAATTCTTTTAGCATTCACTATACTAATATAATCAGCAACCCAAAGGTTTTAACTACAAACAAAACATGATAATAATAAGTCCATTGTACTCCCTCAAATCATTAATTGTTTGTTTTAATCTACCCCAATGTTTATGTTAATTTAGCATGTGCTACCTTTATTATAAACTCAGCAACAAAAAAAAGTCCTCTCACTGTCAACTGCGTTTATTTTCAGAAAACTTAACATGTGTAAATATTTGTATGAACATAACAAGATTCAACAACTGAGACATAAACTGAACAAGTTCCACAGACTTGTGACTAACAGAAATTGAACAATGTGTCCATGACCAAAGGGGGGACAAAAATCAAAAGTAACAGTCAGTATCTGGTGTGGCCACCAGCTGCATTAACCTCTCTGGGATCGTTCGGGACGCTAGCGTCCCACCTCGCCAACAGCCAGTGAAATTGCATGGCGCCAAATTCAAAACAACAGAAATCTCATAATTAAAATTCCTCAACCATACAAGTATTTTACACCATTTTAACGATGCACTTCTCGTTAATTCAACCACAGTGTCCGACTTCAAAAAGGCTTTTCGGCGAAAGCAGAACATGTTAGGTCAGCAACTAATCACAGAAAGCATTCAGCCATTTTCCAACCAAAGTGAGGTGTCACAAAAATCTGAAATATAGATAAACTTAATCACTAACCTTTGACGATCTTCATCAGATGACACTCCCAGGACTTGTTCGATCAAGTTCATATTTATATCCAAAAACCTCAGTTTACATTGGCGCCATGCTCAGGAATTCTTCCCAAAAATCCGGAGAAATTGCAGAGAGCCACATCAAATAACAGAAATACTCATCATAAACTTTGATGAAAGATACATGTTTTACATAGAATTAAAGATAAAATTGTTCTTAATGCAACCGCTTTGTCAGATTTAAAAAAAGCTTTAAGGCAAAAGCACAATATTCAATAATCTGAGAACAGCGTTCAGCCACAAAAGCAAGCCATACAGTTACCCGTCAAATTGTGGAGTCAACAAAAATCATAAATAGCATTATAAATCTTCACTTACCTTTGCTGATCTTCGTCGGAATGCACTCCCAGGACTCCCACTTCCACAATAAATGTTTGTTTTGTTCGATTACGTCCATATTTATGTCCAAATACCTCAGTTTTTTCCGCGCATTTAGTTCACTATTCTAAAGGCACAATGCGCGAGCGCAAAATCCAGATGAAAGGTCAAACGAGTTCCATTACAGTTTGTAGAAACATGTCAAACGATGTATACAATCAATCCTTAGGGTCTTTTTATAATAAATCTTCAATAATATTCCAACCGGACAATAGCGTATTCATTACAGAGGAAAAAGAAGGCGCCCTCGTGACCGCGCAGTAAACAACTGATTGGCCTCAGCTTAGTCCACTTGTTGAAACAGCTCTTATTCGACACCCTTCCACAATAGAAGCCTCAAGCAACTTTCTAAAGACTGTTGACATCTGCTGGAAGTCTTGGGAAGTGCAATCTGGCCCCATAGACACAGCATATTGGATAGGCAATCACTTAAATGAAACTACAAACCTCAGATTTCCCACTTCCTGGTTGGATTTGCCTCAGGTTTTCGCCTGCCATATGAGTTCTGTTATACTCACAGACATCATTTAACAGTTTTAGAAACTTCAGAGTGTTTTCTATCCAATACTACTAATAATATGCATATATTATCATCTGGGACAGAGTAGCAGGCAGTTTACTCTGGGCACGTTATTCATCCAAGCTACTCAATACTGCCTCCATGTCACCAAGAAGTTAAGTACTTCAGTGTATATCCTCCTCATGGACTGCACCAGATTTGCCAGTTCTTGCTGTGAGATGTTACCCCACTCTTCCACCAAGGCACCTGCAAGTTCCCAGACATTTCTGGGGGGAATGAGCCTAGTCCTCACCCTCCGATCCAACAGGTTTCAGACCTGCTCAATGGGATTGAGATCCGGGCTCTTCGCTGGCCATGGCAGAACACTGACATTCCTGTCTTGCAGGAAATCACGCACAGAACGAGCAGTATGACTGGTGGCATTGTCATGCTGGAGGGTCATGTCAGGATGAGCCTGCAGGAAGGGTACCACATGAGGGAGGAGGATGTCTTCTCTGTAACACACAGTGTTGAGATTGCCTGCAATGACAAGCTCAGTCCGATGATGCTGCTGATGATGCTGCTGATGATGCTGTGACACATTGTCCCAGACCATGGACCCTCCACCTCCAAATTGATCCCGCTCCAGAGTACAGGCCTCGGTGCAATGCTCATTCCTTCAATGACAAATGTGAATCCAACCATCACCCCTGTTGAGACAAAACCATGACTCGTCAGTGCACTTTTTGCCAGTCCTGTCTGGTCCAGCAACGGTGGATTTGTGCCCATAGGTGACGTTGTTGCCGGTGATGTCTGGTGAGGACCTGCCTTACAACAGGCCTACAATCCCTCAGTTCAGCCTCTTGCAGACAGTCTGAGCACTGATGGAGGAATTGTGCGTTCCTGCTGTAACTCAGTCAGTTGTTGTTGCCATCCTGTACCTGTGCCGCAGGTCTCTATTTTCTATAACCATGTAAAATTATCCTGGTGTCATTACTAGTCCAATGTAAGTTACCTGCCAACCCCATGGGACTCTCAATCATGGCCAGATGTGATTCAGCCTGAATTTGAACCAGGGCGCCTCTTGCACTGAGATGCAGTGTGTTAGACAACTACACCACTCGGGAGCCCTAATACAGTGTTTCATTATGTGGAATCGACACTGTCTAAAATAAACAAAACCATAACACCTTACCGGTAATCTGAACATTGCAACCTGTTGCATTAATTTAGTAAAAATATAAACCTGTTGTTTAACATGTAGAAACTTTAAAAAAATGTGTGCTGTCTTATCAGCATAATAGTAAAGAATAAAACATTTAATTGGATCTACTTTAATTTTAAGCACTGTTCCCCGCAATGGAAACAGATTATAATGTTAGAATACATTAACTTCCTGCTCAAATTCACTGGTGTTACCTAACTATAAAACCCAGCAACAGTAATCAGAAACTGTAAAGAATGTTTCTCAGACCTCTACTTCAAATGTCCCACTGCCTGCTCGCTTTCAACCACAGCTAATCATATTACAATCTCAAGGCCCAATCCCTCTACTCATCATTTAACCTGATATTGAAACCTCATCATTTCAAATTACAAAAATATTGAATCATTAGAATGCCATCAAAAAAACATATTACATACAGTGCCTTGCGAAAGTATTCGGTCCCTTTGAACTTTGCGACCTTTTGCCACATTTCAGGCTTCAAACATAAAGATATAAAACTGTATTTTTTTGTGAAGAATCAACAACAAGTGGGACACAATCATGAAGTGGAACGACATTTATTGGATATTTCAAACTTTTTAACAAATCAAAAACTGAAAAATTGGGCGTGCAAAAATATTCAGCCCCCTTAAGTTAATACTTTGTAATGCCACCTTTTGCTGCGATTACAGCTGTAAGTCGCTTGGGGTATGTCTCTATCAGTTTTGCACATCGAGAGACTGAATTTTTTTCCCATTCCTCCTTGCAAAACAGCTCGAGCTCAGTGAGGTTGGATGGAGAGCATTTGTGAACAGCAGTTTTCAGTTCTTTCCACAGATTCTTGATTGGATTCAGGTCTGGACTTTGACTTGGCTATTCTAACACCTGGATATGTTTATTTTTGAACCATTCCATTGTAGATTTTGCTTTATGTTTTGGATCATTGTCTTGTTGGAAGACAAATCTCCGTCCCAGTCTCAGGTCTTTTGCAGACTCCATCAGGTTTTCTTCCAGAATGGTCCTGTATTTGGCTCCATCCATCTTCCCATCAATTTTAACCATCTTCCCTGTCCCTGCTGAAGAAAAGCAGGCCCAAACCATGATGCTGCCACCACCATGTTTGACAGTGGGGATGGTGTGTTCAGCTGTGTTGCTTTTACGCCAAACATAACGTTTTGCACTGTTGCCAAAAAGTTAAATTTTGGTTTCATCTGACCAGAGCACCTTCTTCCACATGTTTGGTGTGTCTCCCAGGTGGCTTGTGGCAAACTTTAAACGACACTTTTTATGGAAATCTTTAAGAAATGGCTTTCTTCTTGCCACTCTTCCATAAAGGCCAGATTTGTGCAATATACGACTGACTGTTGTCCTATGGACAGAGTCTCCCACCTCAGCTGTAGATCTCTGCAGTTCATCCAGAGTGATCATGGGCCTCTTGGCTGCATCTCTGATCAGTCTTCTCCTTGTATGAGCTGAAAGTTTAGAGGGACGGCCAGGTCTTGGTAGATTTGCAGTGGTCTGATACTCCTTCCATTTCAATATTATCGCTTGCACAGTGCTCCTTGGGATGTTTAAAGCTTGGGAAATCTTTTTGTATCCAAATCCGGCTTTAAACTTCTTCACAACAGTATCTCGGACCTGCCTGGTGTGTTCCTTGTCCTTCATGATGCTCTCTGTGCTTTTAACGGACCTCTGAGACTATCACAGTGCAGGTGCATTTATACGGAGACTTGATTACACACAGGTGGATTGTATTTATCATCATTAGTCATTTAGGTCAACATTGGATCATTTAGAGATCCTCACTGAACTTCTGGAGAGAGTTTGCTGCACTGAAAGTAAAGGGGCTGAATAATTTTGCACGCCCAATTTTTCAGTCTTTGATTTGTTAAAAAAGTTTGAAATATCCAATAAATGTCGTTCCACTTCATGATTGTGTCCCACTTGTTGTTGATTCTACACAAAAAAATACAGTTTTATATCTTTATGTTTGAAGCCTGAAATGTGGCAAAAGGTCGCAAAGTTCAAGGGGGCCGAATACTTTCGCAAGGCACTGTACATTACCATTCACATACTGTCAACACTCATTAGGTTTACATCAATCCTCCTAATCAATATGACTATATTTTAACACTAACCACTGCTTCACACTCATTAAACATATGTTTTTTTTAAGATGAACTTGTAATGCCCCAAATGTAGAAAATACATTAGCCAATTGTTAATCAATCCAAACAATTCCAATTCAAAATCCTTACCTGCAAATTGACTTACTTTCCTTTGTTACCTTCACTAGTCTACATCTCTTCCTCTTCCCTCTAGAATATCTACTGCACTCTACCTCTGTCTTTCCAATGTTATGTTACCAGGTGAACTCATTTAAAAATATATATATAGTCAAAACAAACACAACTTCTGTTCCCACAGGGTTACCACATTACTCTGTTATCTCTCCCTCCCTTTCGTCAATTCAATAAATCTATTTTAAAATAAAACAAATTGAAGTGTCTTGTGAGATTAAAACTCCTAGGGTTTTCCTGAGTCACATTGTTCTCGAAACGCTCAAATATGTTATCTCTTGTTTCGCCGATTTGTACTTTACCATTTAATGCCTTACCACATAGTTTACTAATGTGGTGATGTTTAGCATACGAGTTTCTTCGTCTTTTTACGCCAGTAACAAATACACTACCTTACATATGGTATCAACACGGAACCCCTAAATCTACACACTTTAGCGATTGTTTAAATGCGGCGTGAAACAAAGTTAGAATATTTGTAAACTTAAGTTGTGCTCTTGCCCATATATACTGCCAATTTTAATATGGTATGCAATATCCACTGTCCTTGATTCTCACAAGGATTATTCAACCCAAAAATCTGCTAAGGAGCAGGGTTGATCCAAACTCTCTGATTCATTTTTCTTTGTTCTTTATAATTTCATCACTTATTGAGATTAGATTGTCCAAGCCTACCTCTGTCCAATATCTTGTATCCACCCGTGCCCCCTACCTCTCAGATCACAGGCAGGTCCAGCTGCTCAATAATAAGCGTGGGTTACCCCGGTGTCCGGGAGGATGCTGTTGATTTGAGCCATGACCAGCCTTTCAAAGCACTTCATGGCTACCAACGTGAGTGCTACAGGGCGGTAATCATTTAGGCAGGTTACCTTCGCTTAATTGGGCACAGGGACTATGGTGGTTTGCTTGAAACATGTAGGTATTACAGACTCGGTCAGGGAGAGGTTGAAAATATCAGTGAAGACACTTGACTGTTGGTCCGCGCATGCTTTGAGTACACGTCCTGGTAATCCATCTGGCCCAGCGGCTTTGTGAATGTTGACCTGTTTAAAAGTTTCGTTCACATCGGCTACCGAGAGCATTATCACACAGTCATCCAGAACAGCTGGTGTTCTTGTGCATGCTTCAGTGTTGCTTGCCTCGAAGCGAGCATAAAAGTCATTTATTGACAGATAGACACACACTCCCAGCCCTCGTCTTACCAGACGTAGCTTCTCTGTTCAGCCGGTGCATGGAAAATCCCGCCAGGTCTATATTATTGGTATTGTCGTTCAGCCACGTCTCGGTGAAACATAAGATATTACAATTTTTTAATGTCCCGTTGGTAGGATAATCTTAATCGTAGGTCATCAATTTTATTTTCCAATGATTGCGCGTTAGCAAGAAGAATGAGTGGCAGTGGGAGTTTACTTGCTTGCCTTCGGATTCTCAGAAGGCAGCTCGATCTGCGGTCATTTCTTCAAGCAAATTACGGAGATCTGGGCCTGTTCCAGTGAAAGCAGTATATCCTCCTTGTCGGACTCGTTAAAGGAAAAAGTTTCTTCCAGTCTGCGGTGAGTAATCACTGTTCCGATGTCCAGAAGTTATTTCCGGTCATAAGAGATGGTAGCATCAACATTATGTACAAAATAAATTAAAAAATAACGCAAAAAAACTAACAAATGGCACAATTGGTTGGGAGAATGTAAAACGTCAGCCATGTGCTTCGGGCGCCATCTTGTGCTAGAGGTGCTAGAGGTGTCACTACAGCCTGGTTGTGATTGGGAGTCCCATAGGGTGGCTCACAATTGGCACAGCGTCATCTGGGTTAGGGTTTGGCTGGGGTAGGCGGTCATTGTAAAGAAGAATTTGTTCTTAACATTTCTAGCGCAGGGGTTCCGCTAGCGGAACACCTCGACAACATTCCGCTGAAAAGGCAGCGAGCAAAATTCAAAAATATTTGTTTGAAATATGTAACTTTCACACATTAACAAGTTCAATACAGCAAATGAAAGATAAACATCTTGTTAATCTATCCATCATGTCCGATTTCAAAAATGCTTTACAGCTAAAGCACAACATATGATTATGTTAGATCACCGCCAAGTCGAAAAAACACAGCCATTTTTCCAGCCAAAGATAGGAGTCACAAAAAGCAGAAATATAGATCAAATGAATCACTAACCCTATGGTTGAATCCTCAGCATACACGGAAACACAGGCTTTGTTAAATGTCAGTGTCAGGTCATTGGTTAAAATAGAAAAGAGTTACGGGCCTAGAGAGCTGCCCTGTGGTACAACACACCCTACATGTTTGACATTAGAGAAGCTTCCATTAAATAAAACCCTCTGAGTTCTATTAGATAGACACAGTTGAAGTCGGAAGTTTACATACACCTCAGTTTTTCAGAATTCCTGACATTTAATCCCAGTAAAAATTCCCTGTCTTAGGTCAGTTAGGATCCCCACTTTATTTTAAGAATGTGAAATGTCAGAAAAATAGTAGAGAGAATGATTTATTTCAGCTTGTATTTATTTAATCACATTCCCAGTGGGTCAGAAGTTTACATGCACTCAATTAGTATTTGGTAGCATTGCCTTTAAATTGTTTAATAACTTGGGTCAAACATTTCGGGTAGCCTTCCACAAGCTTCCCACAATAAGTTGGGTGAATTTCGGCCTGAGTCAGGTTTGTAGGCCTCCTTGCTTGCACCAACTTTTTCCATTCTGCCCACAAATGTTCTATAGGATTGAGGTCGAGGATTGAGGTCAAGGATGGCCACTTCAATACCTTGACTTTGTTATCCTTAAGCCATTTTGCCACAACTTTGGAAATATGCTTGGGGTCATTGTCCATTTGGAAGACCTGTTTGCGACCAAGCTTTAACTTCCTGACTGATGTCTTGAGATGTTGCTTCAATATATCCACATAATGTTCCTGCCTCATGATGCCATCTATTTTGTGAAGTGCACCAGTCTCTCCTGCTGCAAAGCACCCCCACGACATGATGCCACCACCCCCGTGCTTCACGGTTGGGATGATGTTCTTCGGCTTGCAAGCCTCCCCCTTTTTCCTCCAAACATAACAATGGTCATTATGGCCAAACAGTTCTATTTTGTTTCATCAGACCAGAGGACATTTCTCTGAAAAGTACGATCTTTGTCCCCACGTGCTGTTGCAAACCGTAGTCTGGTTTTATTATGGAGGTTTTGGAGCAGTGGCTTCTTCCTTGCTGAGCGGCCTTTCAGGTTTTGTTAATATAGGACACGTTTTACTGTGGATATAGACACTTTTGTACCTGTTTCCTACAGCATCTTCATAAGGTCCTTTGCTGTTGTTCGGGATTGATTTGCACTTTTCGCAGCAAAGTACGTTCATCTCTAGGAGACAGAACGCGTCTCCTTCCTGAGCGGTATGACGGCTGCGTGGTCCCATGGTGTTTATACTTGTGTACTATTTCTTTGTACAGATGAACGTGGTACCTTCAGGTGTTTGGAAATTGCTCCCAAGGACGAACCAGACTTGTGGAGTACTACAAAAAAAATTCTGAGGTCTTGGCTGATTTCTTTTGATTTTCCCATGATGTCAAGCAAAGAGGCACTGAGTTTGAAGGTAGGCCTTGAAATACACCCACAGGTACACCTACAATTGGCTCAAATTATGTCAATTAACCTGGAATTGTGATACAGTGAATTATAAGTGAAATAATCTGTCTGTAAACAATTGTTGGAAAAATTACTAGTGCCATGCACAATGTAGATGTCCTAACCAACTATAGTTTGTGGAGTGGTTGAAAACGAATTTGAATGACTCCAACCTAATTGTATGTAAACTTCTGACTTCAACTGTAGCTCTAAATCCACGATATGGCAGAGGTTGAAAAGCGTATCAAAGGCTGCATTGAAATCTAACAGTATAGCTCCCACAATCTTTGTATTATCAATTTCTTTCAACCAATCATCAGTCATTTGTGTCAGTGCAGTACATGTTGAGTGCCCTTCTCTATAAGCATGCTAATACTCTTTTGTCAATTTGTTTACAGAGAAATAGCATTGTATTTGGTCAAAAACAATGTTGTTGTTAGAACCAGTAAAGAACCAGTAAAGGACACTTGGGTAGCTGTAATGGCTTCTAGGAGTAGTGGGTGGTGGAGTCAGGCGCAGAGAGCAGGGTAGTTCAAAACGTGGATCTTTATTCCAAGACCAGAGTAACGGTCAAACACAAGGGCGCATAAATACCCAGTCCAACAAACAGGACAAAACTGTCCGGAAAAACGGAATCCACAATAATCCACACACCATGAACAGAAAAACAAGCCCGCACAAAAGCTGGCGGGCCTACCGGGTTTAAATAGCCCAAAATAAAACCCAAACAAGAAACAGGTGAAACTAATCAGACTAAACAAACTGAAACAGAAAAGGAGATCGGTGGCAGCTAGTAGGCTGGCGACGACGACCGCCGAGCGCCGCCCGAACAGGAAGAGGAACCACCTTCGGCGGGATTCGTGACAGTAGCGGAATGGCTTTGGCTTCCCCCCAGGCCCGAGGACAAACACCTTCCTCTAGGCTCAGATTTAAGATATGACAGATAGGAGTGGCCATAGAGTCAGCTACCATCCTCAGTAGCTTTCCTTCTAAGTTGTCTATGGCAGGAGGTTTGTCATTATTGATTGACAACAATAATTTCTCTCACACTAAGTTTGTAAAATTAAAACTTATTACAATGCTTTTCTTTCGTTATACATTTTTTTATGCATGAATACGATGGCTCACTGTTCGTTGTTGGCATTTCCTTCCTAAATTTGCCCACTTTGCCAATGAAGTAATCATTGCATTAATTGGCAACATCAAATGGTTTTATGATGAATAATCCATGTGATTCGATGAAAGATGGAGTTGAATTAGTCTTTCTGCCCATAATTTCATTCAAGGTTTTCTTCCATCATTCTTTATATCATTGATCTTGTCTTCATAATAGTTTCTTCTTCTTTTTTTGTTGAGTTTACTCACATAAATTCTCAATTTGCAGTAAGCCAGCCAGTCAGATGTGCAGCCAGACTTCTTCCCCCATCTCTTTCAACCATAGTATTTCAATTCCTCATTAATCCATGGAGCCTTAACAGTTCTTTATCAGTAATTGGAAGAAGCAATTTCATGGTCCTTCCCACCCCCTATGAGGCAATAGGACATTGGAAGAAAGCAAACTGCCAAACTATTGATTGTCCCCTAATCCAACATAACTCCTACGCTAGCTGGGTTTCTCAACTCCACTGTGGGTGGAGTGTACCTCCGACTACATCGAGTCGCTGTCAGTCGATACAAGGAAACAGTCGGTGGTTGTATTTGTTTAACGTTTTATTACAAAGTATGGATTTCAGCAAACAAAGAAACAACTCGCCTACCCCCTACATGTGTTCATCTTTGCCCTTTGACCCTGCCTATGACCTCCTGACATCCCCATAAATAGTCATAGGTTAGATATTTCCATTCTGATGTTAAATTGTCGTCATTGTCACGCCTGCTCCCGGACGTGTCACCTTCATTACGCGCAGCTGCACAGTATTGGACTCACCTGGACTCCATTACTTTGTTGATTACCCCATCTATATCTGTCTGCCCCTCAGTTTGTTCCCTGTGTCAGCATTGATGTCTTATTTATCCCCTGTGCAGACGCTGTTCCTGTCCTGTTTCATGTCCATTCTTTATTAAATGTTCTCCCTGTACCTGCTTCTCGCCTCCAGCGTCAACCCTCACAGTTATATTATGTTATATTGACATTATAAAAGACCTTCAAGATATTAACTGGCTGTTAGGGAAATCAATAGCATCAGCTTTGTTACCCCTGGCTAAGTAGCCAACTGTCCCCTTGCTGTCTCTTTGTTTAGCTAATGCCTCCCTAACATCTCCCCTGTGTGCAGTAAGTTATTGGTATCAGTTTGACTATGTGGCAGGGGCAGGTATAGCGAGACAGAGACGGAGAGACGGAGAGACGGAGAGACTTTAAAGAGGCCAACCCTAACCTGCTCAACATCTTAATCAACACTGACTTGAAAAGATACACTGAACCAAAATATAAATGCAACAATTACAAAGATTTTACTGAGTTACAGTTCATATAAGGAAATCAGTCAATTGAAGGAAATAAATTAGGCCCTAATCTATGGATTTTATATGACTGGGAATACAGATGTGCATCTGTTGGTCACAAATACCTTAAAGGCGTGGATCAGAAAACCAGTCAGTATCTGGTGTGACCACAATTTACCTCATGCAGCGTAACACATCTCCTTCGTATTGAGTTGATCAGGCTGGTGATTATGGCCTATGTGATGTTGTCCCTGCTCCTCTCCTATGGTAGTGAAAAGTTGCTGGATATTGGTGGGAACATACTGGAACATACTGTCGTACACGTCGATCCAAAGCATTCCCAAACATGCTCAATGGGTGACATGTCTGGTGAGTATGCAGGCCATGAAAGAACTGGGACATTTTCAGCTTCCACAAGTTGTGTACAGATCCTTGTCACAGTATAATGCTGAAACATGAGGTGATGGCGGTGGATGAATTGCAGGATCTCGTCATGGCATTCAAATTGCCGTTGATAAAATGTAATTGTTTTTGTTGTCCATAGCTTATGCCTGCCCATACCATAACCACACCACCACCACGGGGGCACTCCGTTCACAACGTAGATTTCAGCAAACCGCTCGCACACATAACGCAATACATGCTGTCTGCCATCTGGGAATCAACCGTGAAGAGCCACTTCTCCAGCGTGCCAGTGGCCTTCGAATTTGAACATTTGCCCACTGAAATCGGTTACGACGCCGAACTGCAGTTAGGTTAAGACCCTGGTGAGGACAACGAGCACTCAAATGAGCTTCCCTAAGCTGGTTTCTGACAGTTTGTGTAGAAATTCTTCGGTTGTGCAAACCCACAGTTTCATCAGCTGTCCAAGTGGCTGGTCTCAGAAGATCCTGCAGGTGAAGAAGCCGGATGTGGTGGCCCTGGGCTGGTATGGTTACACGTGGTCTGCAGTTGTGAGGCCGGTTGGACATACTGCCAAATTCTCTAAAAAAGCATTGGTAGAAATGAACATTTAATTATCTGACAAAAGCTCTGGTGGACATTCCTGCAGTCAGCATGCCAATTGCACGCTCCCTCAAAACTTGGGACATCTGTTGCATTGTGTTGTGTTTTGTTGCCTTTTATCGCCCCCCCAGCACAAGGTGCACCTGTGTAATGATAATTCTGTTTAATCAGCTTCTTGATTTGCCCCACCTGTCAGGTGGATAGATTTACTTGGCAAAGGAGAAATGCTCACTAGCAGGAATATAAACTAATAAGCTTTTTGTAAGTATGGAACATTTCTGGGATCTGTTATTTTGGCTTTTGTTGAGTTTATATTTTTTGTTTAGGATAATTGTTTATGATTAAAAAGAAAAACCTGTATGTTGGTGAATGGGACTGTATTTGTTTATTCTGCATTCTGTGTGTTTGAGAAATTGTAATTAAAGCGGGTTTGGTTCTACCTCTTATTTGTATTCTGTTGTTAATCTTGTCTTCTTTATTCTGTCGTTCAGAGTGCCACAGGGAAAATAGAGGAATTCTTCCTATTTGGTTCCTTCCTGGAGGCCACCATGATTGACAGGAAGATCGGCGATAAGCCAATCAGTTTCGAGGTCACAATAGGTAAGTAATATACTTTGGGGGTATACAGTAATAACTTAACAGACTCAATTATCATTCATATTGGACACAAAAGGTACTCAATGATTTGTGTGTTTGGCATGTACGTATTGCAAACAAAAACACAACGATACAATTCTACTATTGTCGCTACTTTTCACATTTCCTCCCCCCAGGTAACTACGGCAACCAGATAGACGGAGTGAGCAAGCCCACCGCAGCTAAGAAGAAGAAGAAGAAAGAGGGAGGAGGAGAGAGTGATGAGGAAGAGTCAGAGCTGATCCAGCAGAACTCCAGTGAGGACGATGCGGATGATGATGGGGACCTGGTGTCTGTGTCCTCCACCCCTCCCATGAAGCCTGTCATCACAGACAGGTCAGAGGACAGGGGTTCAAGGGTCAGGATCAGGATCAGGGGTGGTGGGTCAAGTTCCTCCTGGGTCACATCTAAAGCCGGGGTTCTGGCTAGAAATATTGTTTTGCTTATGGCGTGTAACAACAAAACAAGTCTGGGAACCACTGGGTCTAGCTCTTCCATATTCATAGATCACAATGTAGCCTATATGTGTCACAAAGTGCTCTAACATAAAATAATGGCGATAAAAGAATAGCATGGTGAAAAGCATATTGCATATTGAAAAAATTGAAATATGAAAGAAATCTGCAACCATTGGTCTTATTCTCTGAGGGACTCTGATATCGATTATACACCTTTTTTTATGCCAACCTCAGGAACTACTTCCACCTGCCCTACTTTGAGAAGAAGCCATGTATCTACATCAAGAGCTGGTGGCAGGACCAGAGGAGACGACTCTACAACTCAAACATCATGGACAAGATCGCTGACAAAATGGTCAGTAACTATTCATGTTGAATGTGCACCAGCAGGATAATAATTAGATTTTTTTAAATGTAATTTAATTTTTTCCCCCAATTTCGTGGTACCCAATTGTTAGTAGTTGCTATCTTGTCTCATCGCTACAACTCCCGTACGGGCTCGGGAGAGACGAAGATTGAAAGTCATGTGTCCTCCGATACACAACCCAACCAAGCCTCACTGCTTCTTAACACAGCACACATCCAACCCGGAAGCCAGCCGTACCAATGTGTTGGAGGAAACACCGTGCACCTGGCAACCTTGGTTAGCGTACACTGCGCCCGGCCCGCCACAGGAGTCGTTGGGTGCGCGATGAGACAAGGATATCCCTACCGGCCAAACCCTCCCTAACCTGGATAATAATTGGATTAACCCCAATAAATGCAAAGCATTTCTGGATCTGATACACTTGTTTGTGTTTGCGGGTTGTGTCCTACAGGAGGAGGGTCTGAATGACGTGCAGGAGGTCATTAAGACAGAGAAGGCCTATCCAGAGCGCAGACTCCGAGGGGTGCTGGAGGAACTCAGCACTGGCTGCAAGTGAGCTAACATTACTGATACCACAGATATAATCACTTCTGTTGATACAGTGTCTGGACTGCCATAGCCAGAGACACAGTCTGTAAGTGTCTCTGTGCCTTTACTTTCAGTCGTTTCGTCACTTTGGCCAACAAGGACCAGAACCAGGCAGGCAGAACCAAACTGGACAAAGAGAGACTCAAGTCCTGCATGAGAGAAATGGTACAGGGCTGCTCTGAGAGAGTGATGGAGAGAGTTGTTATGGTTATGAATCTATCCTCGTGTAGCAGAGCGTGGGAATGTTTATGATGTCATATCCTTCTCTGTAGGAGAGCATGGGGCAGCAGGCCAAGCTGATTCGCTCCCAGGTGAAGAGGAACACGGTTAGAGACAAACTGAAGATGGTTCAAAACTTCCTGCACAGGCTCCGTTTCCTTGCCGACGAGGTACAGATTCTGTTACACTCAACTTTGTTTATAACACATTCTAGTTGCATTGACAGAGCAATTCAGGCCTTATAGAGAGAGCACAGGCAACCTCCCCACAGTGGATCTTAGCTCTCTATTATAAAACGCTAGCATAATCATAACCAATCACTATGTGCAGTAAAGAGTACCACTGTGCAACAATAAACTGTACACTCATGACATGTAATTCACCGTTACAGGGGTGTGCATTCTTGTGTTTATCAATATCCTTTATGTTATGCACGTGAATTTCAGCCTGTATTGACTGCTATGTGGGTGTCAATAAAACGTTGAAGCTATATCCTCTGTGCCCTCCAGCCCCAGCACAGTATCCCAGACGTGTTTGTATGGATGATGAGTAACAACAAGCGTGTCGCCTACGCCCGCATCCCCTCCAAAGACATCCTCTACTCCATCGTAGACGAGGAGACAGGCAAGGACTGTGGCAAGGTCAAAGCTGTCTTCCTCAGGGTACGTGACTGGAACCTTCTCGACTCTCTCTGACCTCCACTTCTTCCTACCCTCATTGTTTTGTTTTATAACCCTAACAAACTATTGAATGTCCATTTACGTTAGTGTTGCTGTTGTAGGTCTGTGGCCTTGTGTCTTTAGATCCTAAGATTACAATCTTTCTAAGGCTGAATAAAGTTCTATACATCTAGAACGTTACTGTAACGTTTGTGTCCACCAGCTGCCTGGTAAGAAGGGCTTTGGCCCAGCGGGTTGGACAGTGCAGGCTAAGATGGAGATATACCTGTGGCTGGGCCTCAACAAACAGAGGAAGGACTTCCTGTCTGGCCTGCCCAACGGCTTTGAAGAGAACAAGGCTCCCAGGACAAGCCCCTGTCTACAGTCTGTACCCCCCGTCAGTCTGGTTTACAACAGTAAGTCTGGTTTACAACAGTAATTCTCTCTACAGTCTGTACCCCCTGTCAGTCTGGTTTATAACAGTAAATCTGGTTTACAACAGTAATTCTGTCTTCAGTCGTACCCCCTGTCAGTCTGGTTTATAACAGTAAGTCTGGTTTACAACAGTAATTCTGTCTTCAGTAGTACCCCCTGTCAGTCTGGTTTATAACAGTAAGTCTGGTTTACAACAGTAATTCTGTCTTCAGTCGTACCCCCTGTCAGTCTGGTTTATAACAGTAAGTCTAGTCTATAACAGTATGTCTGTCTACAGTCTGTACCCCCTATCAGTCTGGTCTACAACATTAAGTCTGTCTACAGTCTGTAACCTGTATATACTGTTGCTATGGTGAGTGAGCAGCTGCTTCATAAGGTAGCCACGTTTTATATTTACACACTCCATTACCTAGTCCCATTTATTGAAGCACATACTCAAGTGTGATGGCTCACACCTGTGCATCTCTGTGTCCTCTCTCTGCTCTCCTGTGTATCTGAGTGTTGTCTCATCTCTGTGTTCTCTCTCTGCTCTCCTGTGTATCTGAGTGTTGTCTCATCTCTGTGTCCTCTCTCTGCTCTCCTGTTTATCTGAGTGTTGTCTCATCTCTGTGTTCTCTCTCTGCTCTCCTGTGTATCTGAGTGTTGTCTCGTCTCTGTGTCCTCTCTGCTCTCCTGTGTATCTGAGTGTTGTCTCATCTCTGTGTCCTCTCTCTGCTCTCCTGTTTATCTGAGTGTTGTCTCATCTCTGTGTTCTCTCTCTGCTCTCCTGTGTATCTGAGTGTTGTCTCGTCTCTGTGTCCTCTCTGCTCTCCTGTGTATCTGAGTGTTGTCTCATCTCTGTGTTCTCTCTCTGCTCTGCAGTGAAGCAGGTATTCCAGCTGAGGGCTCACATGTACCAGGCCAGGAGTCTGTTTGCTGCAGACAGCAGTGGCTTGTCAGACCCCTTTGCCAGGGTATTCTTCTCCACACATAGCCAGGTCACTGAGGTAAGATAGAGGGTGTGTGTGTGTGCATGTGTGTGCATGTGTGTGTGTGTGTTTTTGTGCATATGCGTATGTGTGTTCTGAGTCAGTCTCTGCTCTACATGGGCCTAGTAAGCCTCGCGCGCGCGTGTGTGTGTGTGTGTGTGTGTGTGTGTGTGTGTGTGTGTGTGTGTGTGTGTGTGTGTGTGCCTGCATACGTGCGTGTGTGTCTGTTAATGTGTGTCCGTGTGTTTTAGGTCCTGAGTGAGACTCTGTGCCCTACGTGGGATCAGCTGTTGGTGTTTGAGGATGTTGAGCTGTTCGGAGAGGCCGGCGAGCTACGAGACGACCCGCCTATCATTGTGGTAGAGGTCTACGACCAGGACACTGTGGTACGACCTGACGGAGAGAGAGAGAGAGAGTGAGAGTGAGAGTGAGAGTGAGAGTGAGAGTGAGAGTGAGAGTGTGGGAGTGAGAGTGAGAGTGAGAGTGAGAGTGAGAGAGATCGAGTGAGAGAGAGTGGGAGCGTGAGAGAGTGGGAGCGTGAGAGAGTCAGAGAGAGTGAGAGAGTGAGAGAGTGAGATTGAGAGAGCGAGAGTGAGAGAGAGTGAGAGAAAGAGAGAGTGAGAGTGAGATCCTTAGTGAAACTATTGTTTTTTGGGATTCAAAGGATACTAGGATACAAAGTACTGTGATACTGGACTGGCCATTTTTGGCAAATGCCAGATGGGCTGGTCCATGTCTATCTCAGGTTTCTTTTCACCAAATGATTATTATTTGGCTGTTAATGGGGGCATCAAGGAAAACATGGGCCGGTGTGGGGGCCTCAAGGGAAAATGGGCCGGTGTGATAGAAATGCCAGGGCTGATTTCTGGTCCCAGTCCGTCCCTGTCTGTGATCCAAACACTTAGTGTTTGTCCATATGTTCTTACTGTGTATCTGTTACTGTCTTAATCGACCATGTTCCTCTACCAGTCATGCATGCTTCTCATAAACTGATGGAACCAATAGAGATATGACCCCTGGTAGGACCTTTCAAATTCTGTTAGCCTTATGGTAGCTAGCATGTTCTCTGAATAGTCCCCACTTTATACACCATTTTCAGTATTCTGTCTGTGCTTACATTGGCCCCCAGTGGCCATGACAAGAAGTACACCCCCTAAACTGGTTTCTAATCTTTCTACGGTTGTCTCTGTGGCGTCCAGGGCAAGGCAGAGTTCATTGGTCGGACGTTTGCTAAGCCCATCACTAAGATGTGTGACGAGCACTACGGCCCTCCGAGGTTCCCCCCACAGCTAGAGTACTACCAGATCTACCGTGGCAACTCTACCGCCGGTGACCTACTGGCTGCCTTTGAGCTGCTGCAGGTCAGCTGATCACACACACTCGCACACTTAGACACGTGTGCACACTGCAAGTACACACATACACATCAGAAACATACACGTATGCACATATACACACCAAGAACACGCACACCAGGAAATACGCACGCATGCTCGCACGCACACACACACACACACACACACACACACACACACACACACACACACACTAGGAACTAAATAACATGCCAGGAACACACTAAGAGCATGCCATTGACATGCATGGAAAAAGTTTAAAAATACACACCGACGCACAAGAAGTTATTAGACAAATGGATCACATGGAGAATGACAACAGATTTACCAAATGCATGGACTATGCAACTGCAGCTGTGCACGAACACGGTGACGAGCTGATTCCTCAGCAACTCTAGAAAAGAAGGGTCTCTCTTTCCCTCTCTCTCTGCCTTTCCTTCTCATCATCTGTCTGTTATTAATTTCCATTTCATCCTAATTGTCCGTCCACAATTTTCTTCATCCTCCATGCCTCTCCTCTTCTTCTTCCCCCATGACTCCTCCTCTTCTTCCTCCATGCCTCTCCTCTCCTTCTTCCTCCATGACTCCTCTTCTTCTTCCTCCATGCCTCTCCTCTCCTTCTTCCTCCATGCCTCTCCTCTCCCTCTTCCTCCATGCCTCTCCTCCTCTTCTTCCTCCAAGCCTCTCCTTCTTCCTCCATGCCTCTCCTCTCTTTCTTCCTCCATGCCTTTCCACTCCATCTTTTTCCAGGCCTTTCCTCTCCTTCTTCCTCCATGCCTCTCCTCCTCATCTTCCTCCATGACTCTCCTCCCCTTCATCCTCCATGCCTCTCCTCTTCTTTTCCCCCCATGCCTCTCCTCCCCTTCTTCCACCATGCCTCTCCTCTTCTTCTTCCCCCATGCCTCTCCTCTTCTTCTTCCTCCATGCCTCTCCTCTTCTTCTTCCTCCATGCCTCTCCTCTTCTTCTTCCTCCATGCCTCTCCTCTTCTTCTTCCTCCATGCCTCTTCTCTCCTTCTTCCTCCATGCCTCTCCTCTTCTTCTTCCTCCATGCCTCTCTTCCTCTTCTTCCTCCATGCCTCTTCTCTCCTTCTTCCTCCATGCCTCTCCTCTTCTTCTTCCTTCATGCCTCTCCCATTCTTCTTTCTCCATGCCTCTTCTCCTTCTTCCTCCATGCCTCTCCTCTTCTTCTTCCTCCATGCCTCTCCTCTTCTTATTCTATGCCTCTCCTCCTCTTCTTTCTCCATGCCTCTCCTCCATTTATTCCTCCATGCCTCTTCTCATCTTATTCCTCCATGCCTCTACTCCTCTTCTTCCTCCATGCTTCTCCTCCCCTTATTCCTCCATGCCTCTCCTCTTCTTCCTCCTCCATGCCTCTCCTCTTCTACTTCCTCCATGCCTCTTCTCTCCTTCTTCCTCCATGCCTCTTCTCTCCTTCTTCCTCCATGCCTCTCCTCTTCTTCTTCCATGCACTCTTCCTCTTCTTCCATGCCTCTACTCCCTTATCTCTCCATGCCTCTCCTCTTCTTCTTCCTCCATGCCTCTCCTCCTCTTCTTTCTCCATGCTTCTCCTCCCCTTATTCCTCCATGCCTCTCCTCATCTTATTCCTCCATGCCTCTCCTCTCCTTCTTCCTCTATGCCTCTCCTCTTCTTCTTCCTCCATGCCCCTCTTCCTTATTCCTCCATGCCTATCCTCTTCTTCTTCTTCCATGCCTCTCCCCCTCTTCTACCTCCATGCCTCTCCTCTCCTTCCTCCATGCCTCACCTCTTCTTCTTCCTCCATGCCTCTTCTTCTTCTTCTTCTTCTTCTTCTTCTTCTTCTTCTTCTTCTATGCCTCTCCTCCTCTTATTCTTCCATGCCCCTCCTCTCCTTCTTCTTCCATGCCTCTCCTCCCCTTATTCATCCATGCTCCTCCTCTTATTCCTCCTCCATGCCTCTCCTCTTCTTCCTCCTCCATGCCTCTCCTCTCCTTCTTCCGCCATGCTTCTCCTCTCCTTTTTCCATCCTCTCTTTATCACCCTGTGGTCCCTTGACTCTCCCTCCTTCTCACTGGACCCCTGCCCTACTCCCCCCTACCTCCTGCCCTCCACCTTACATACTCCTGTACCCTATCCCCACCCTGCAGATTCCCTATGACGATGAGGAGATCAGGAGGGCTCTGATTGCTGTCCATGACTTTGCTGTTCCTCAGATTAAGGTGCTCTTTTCACTCTTCTGTCCCTCCCTCTATGATCACTCTCTGGTCTGTCTAACTCTATGGTCTCTCTGGTCAGTCTAAATCTATGGTCTCTCTGGTCAGTCTAACTCTATGGTCTCTCTGGTCAGTCTAACTCTATGCTATCTCTGGTCAGTCTAAATCTATGGTCTCTCTGGTCAGTCCAACTCTATGCTATCTCTGGTCAGTCTAACTCTATGCTATCTCTGGTCAGTCCAACTCTATGATATCTCTGGTCAGTCCATCTCTGTGAAATGGTTAGGTAGTTAGCGGGGTGCGCACTAATAGCGTTTCAATTGGTGATGTCACTCGCTCTGAGACCTTGCAGAACAAGGGAAACAACTACTTCAAGGGACGTGGCTTTTGTGGAGTGATAGGTAACGATGCTTCGTGGGAGGCAGTTGCTGATGTGTGCAGAGGATCCCTGGTTCGAGCACAGGTAGGGGCTAGGAGAGGGACAGAAGCAAAACTGTTACATTTGGTTATTCTGTCTCTGATCACTCTCTGGTCAGTCTAACTCTATGGTTTCTGTCATCAGTCTAACTCTATGGTCTCTGTCATCAGTCTAACTCTATGGTCTCTCTGGTCAGTCTAACTCTATGGTCTCTCTGGTCAGTCTAACTCTATGGTCTCTGTCATCAGTCTAACTATATGGTCTCTGTCATCAGTCTAACTCTATGGTCTCTGTCATCAGTCTAACTCTATGGTCTCTCTGGTCAGTCTAACTCTATGGTCTCTGTCATCAGTCTAACTCTATGGTCTCTGTCATCAGTCTAACTCTATGGTCTCTGTCATCAGTCTAACTCTATGGTCTCTCTGGTCAGTCTAACTCTATGGTCTCTGTCATCAGTTTAACTCTATGGTCTCTGTCATCAGTCTAACTCTATGGTCTCTGTCATCAGTCTAACTCTATGGTCTCTCTGGTCAGTCTAACTCTATGGTCTCTGTCTTCAGTCTAACTCTATGGTCTCTGTCATCAGTCTAACTCTATGGTCTCTCTGGTCAGTCTAACTCTATGGTCTCTCTGGTCAGTCTAACTCTATGGTCTGTCTGGTCAGTCTAACTCTATGGTCTCTCTGGTCAGTCTAACTCTATGGTCTTTTTCATCAGTCTAAATCTATGGTCTCTGTCATCAGTCTAACTCTATGGTCTCTGTCATCAGTCTAACTCTATGGTCTCTCTGGTCAGTCTAACTCTATGGTCTCTTTGGTCAGTCTAACTCTATGGTCTGTCTGGTCAGTCTAACTCTATGGTCTCTCTGGTCAGTCTAACTCTATGGTATCTTTGGTCAGTCTAACTCTATGGTCTGTCTGGTCAGTCTAACTCTATGGTCTCTCTGGTCAGTCTAACTCTATGGTCTTTTTCATCAGTCTAACTCTATGGTCTCTGTCATCAGTCTAACTCTATGGTCTCTGTCATCAGTCTAACTCTATGGTCTCTCTGGTCAGTCTCTCTATGGTCTCTCTGGTCAGTCTAATTGTATGGTCTAATTCTATGGTCTCTCTGGTCAGTCTAAGCCTTCTTCTGCTGAGTGTCTATAAAGGTCTATAGACACCGTCTATAAAGGTGCTTCTCTCCCTCTCTGCCCCATCCATCTCTATTCAGTGTCTTGCTCTGTAACTACTCTCTCTAACTTCTGTACCTCTGCAAAAATAGTCCAGAACAAAGCCAAACTAAAATCTAGGAGAACAAAACATCTCAGGTCCTTTTATTGCTGAATACTGAAGCTGATGTTTGTAATTTCATTTAATTGTATCTCCTCAGTATGTTGTATACATTGGTTGTTGCCTCCTCTCCCTTCTTTTCCTGGAGTAGATTGGACAAGGGGGGAGGGCAGAGCTTCCTCCCATCGATGGTCCGACAGACTCAGAACGTGGACCCATCCTCCCTGTACCCATGGGCATCCGACCTATCCTCAGCCGCTACCGCATAGAGGTGAGACAACACTCCATGACTAGGGAACAGCACTCAGAGAGGATATAAAACTACAAGCTAGAGGAAAGAGAGAAAGTACCCCAAAGATAGAAACTGGAAGGTGGAGGACACAGGTCCAGGTGGTGGAGGTAAGGGGAGATCAAGGCAGAGATCAAATGGTCTGATCCAGTCTGATATGTTGTGGTCCAGGTTCTGTTCTGGGGCCTGAGGGACCTGAAGAGGGTGAATTTGGCCCTGGTGGACAGACCCAGGGTGGACATAGAGTGTGCAGGGAGAGGAGTCCAGTCTGCTCTCATTCAGAACTACAAGAAGAACCCCAACTTCAGCACCCTCGTCAAGTGGTTTGAGGTGGTGAGTAGAACCTGGTCAAATCTCGATGGTCTTTCAGACAGTGAAAGACAGCAGATACTGTACATAAAGTCAGCAAAAATTAAATGTCCTCTCACTGTCAACTGCGTTTATTTTCAGCAAACTTAACATGTGCAAATATTTGTATGAACATAACAAGATTCAACAACTGAGACATAAGAGAAATTTAATAATGTGTCCCTGAACAAAGGGGGGGGGGATCAAAATCAAAAGTAACAGTCAGTATCTGGTGTGGCCACCAGCTGCATTAAGTACTGCAGTGCATCTCCTCCAAATGGACTGCACCAGATTTGCCTGTTCTTGCAATGAGATGTTACCTCACTCTTCCACCAAGGCACCTGCAAGTTCCCAGACATTTCTGGTGAGAATGGCCCTAGCCCTCACCGTCCGATCCAAATGGTCCCAATGTCTCAATCAATGGGATTGAGATCCGGGCTCTTCGCTGGCCATGACAGAACACTGACATTCCTGTCTTGCAGGGAATCACGCACAGAACGAGCAGTATGGCTGGTGGCATTGTCATGCTGGAGGGTCATGTCAGGATGAGCCTGCAGGAAGGGTACCACATGAGGGAGGAGGATGTCTTCCCTGTAACGCACAGTGTTGAGATTGCCTGCAATGACAACAAGCTCAGTCCGATGATGCTGTGACACACCGCCCCAGACCATGACGGACCCTCCACCTCCAAATCGATCCCGTTCCAGAGTACAGGCCTCGGTGTAACGCTCATTCCTTCGATGATAAACGCGAATCCGACCATCACCTCTGGTGAGACAAAACCGTGACTTGTCAGTGAAGAGCACTTTTTGCCAGTCATGTCTGATCTAGCGACGGTGGGTTTGTGCCCATAGGCAACGTTGTTGCCGGTGATGTCTGGTGAGGACCTTACAACAGGCCTTCAAGCCCTCAGTCCAGCCTCTCTCAACCTATTGCAGACAGTCCGGGCACTGATGGAAGGATTGTGCATTCCTGGTGTAACTCGGGCAGTTGTTGTTGCCATCCTGCACCTGTCCCGCAAGTGTGTTGTTCAGATGTACCGATCCTGTGCAGGTGTTGTTATACGTGGCCTGCCACTGCGAGGACGATCAGCTGTCCGTCCTGTCTCCCTGTAGCGCTGTCTTAGGCGTCT